>NW_026020440.1:1314876-1791462 GCF_900185275.1 Solanum verrucosum
ATCATGAGAAGGTTATTGATTTCAGGAATATAGATTTGTCCATGATGCTTCTTTGATGTATGCACGATTTTAACACGAGGAAAGCATCCTAACGCCAGAGATTGCTGGATTATAGCGAATGTCCCGGAAATCAAAGCTTGACTTGCAATGATGGCTGCTAATACAGCTATGACAAACATTGGCCAATATATAGTCTCTGCATTTATAAAGCAGAAAAACAAAGGAGCACGAGATGTTAATTCATTTCCCTTCATGAGAGAAACATAACTACACACAAGTAACTAAAATTATAAAGAACTTTTACACTATCAATGCAATTTTACTTACTTGGTATGGACGCGTAGAAAGTATTAGCAACATCATCGGCATTTTTCATTAAATAGGCACCTTGACCGAGATATGCTAATATGAGAGCCGGGTATGTGACAAAGCACATACTTATCTGAATAGATCGAACACTAAAATGACCAACATCAGCAAATAGTGCCTCAGCTCCTGCAAATTTTTTTGTTCAAATGTCATTTATTTCTCTTCTCAATTGATACTCGTAAAAATTTCAAGGTTGTTGGAAGCAAATTGTTACCTGTTATGCACATAACAACTCCGCCAAGGGAAATCCAAGCGTCTTTTCCATTTCTTTGGAAATAGGATACGATGTACATAGGATTAAGAGCTCGGAAAATAGCTATATCATAGATCACGAAGTTGTAAACTCCAATACCAGCAATCAATACAAACCATAAACAAAGTATAGGTGCAAATGTGTAACCAACTTTTTCAGTTCCAAATCTTTGAAACATGAACAGAACTATCAAGATGGCTACTGCAAGCCAAACAATCCTGCCTGCATCCCACGAAAACAAAACAAACGATTAGTAAATCGAGAATAAAAACAGATAAAGAAGTTGCAATTTTCATTAACAGATGCAAAATTTACCTTCAGTCATGGCTTCTGGAGCAGCTGCTTTAACTCCTCCAATTGCAGACAAAACTGATCACATCAATTGGAAAAATGAAAAAAAAAATTAGCTTATTAGTATCATAAACTCTGTAACGTTCTGTTAGAATAAAAGAGAGGGAAATCAACGACGTGCCTGAAATACAGGGCGTTAGGACACCATCACCAATAACCATGGAAGTACCAAGCATTGTTGCAATTAGCAGAAAGAACTTCGCGAATTGGCTGTTTTCTAGCATCGACTTAAGGTGTGATGCCCGACGTGTACGTGTATCAGGAATATCAAGTTTAAAAGTCGACACATCGCTGTCTTCTGCCATTGTACTCGGAATTAATCCCACCTTGGAATATCGGCATATCAATGAATATAAGGCGAACGTACCACCTGAAATTAAAAACAAAATCATGAGTTAAAAAGGAAATTAAAGCATTGTAAAAATGTGTAGGTGAAAAGTACTTACCATCTCCGTTGTCATTAGCTTGGAGAACGATGAATACGTACTTGATGACAGGGATCAAGGTGATCGTATACAAGATGAGAGATAGAGCACCAAGTATATCATCTTCGTGTTTTACTCCTTCAAGAAAGATGGATGAAAACACGTACAATGGTGATGTTCCAATATCTCCATACACCACTCCTATGCTCTGGAATGCAAGTTTTAGTAGCACAGACAATCCCACTACCTGCTCAACCACAAAAACATAAAGGGCTAAATCTCAGTGGATCATAACAGCAAGGCCACTCTGCTACTTACAATACCATTTCTCATCTTTCATTTCATAATGGATTAGGAAGGAGGTAGCTAGCACACCTGTTTGGCATTGGGCATCTTGCTAGCTTCGACATCTAAGGAGTCATGTCGTTTCAACTTCTGGCTCGAAGCCTTCTTTCCCTTGAGTTGTAGCTCCATAGGAACATCATCTTGGTTATCCTCAATGTTGCTCCCCATTTTATTTTTTTTAATTTATGAAAAAAAAAATATTTTTTTTCCTTTGTTTTGAAAACTGATCAAATCATGCAAAGTTAAAATTGGTTGAGTTCAAATCAACATGTAAACTTAATCACCAACGAATTGGCTGCTTAAAAAAAGAGAAGAGAAAGAAAAAAACGAAGAGAAACGTAGGTGGGAGACACCAACGAATTTTTTTATGAATGATTGATTGAGTTTGAGATCAAACACCTCAGAACTCAATCAATTACAAAATTTTCGCACAAGCGTTTCCCAACACTACAATTCTCTTATTACACCGATCTAGGAAGTTGATACCAAAATCGACTTATTTAAAATGTGTGAAAAATGTATCTTATTTATAAGAGAAGAAAATGGCCTAAGAATCCATATTGATCAATAAACATATCAATGGACAAACGCGTCTAACGCATCCTCTCTAATTTCTCAAACCCACATATGTCCTGTTTTTTCGAATCTCATCATATGTATTGTTTGTTAACTAATGATCAATATACGTAACTAAACTTTGAAAAATAACTAACTTATTTCTGTAAGGATGTGGTTGGGTCGATAAAAGGAGATAATTTCGGGATAAATTTTTAATACCATTTAATATATTGTTTGATTATAAAGTTTTGGATAACTTATTCCATGATTAATAATTAGTACAGTCTTTGGGTAATAATATGGGATATTATCTGGCAAAAATACCCCTTTAATTCTTTTTATACATCATTTTTCACACTTATGGTTATGGAGGGTATTTTTGTAAACAAACAACTTACTCTTAGAAATTATGCAAGTTATATTATTTTTCATACAACAACCAAACATTCACTAAAAAATAATACCCGGATACCTAATCTCATCATAACTAAGTGTTGCATAATTAATCTCATCGTAACTTGCATTCAAACCAAACAACCCCTTAGTGGTATATATTCTAGGTAGAGAATGGGCGCGTTTGACTGAATTTGGGCGGGTCATGAAGATGGGATTGAGTTTATAGATGGACGGGTTATTGACCAACCCAAAAGCTACTTGAATCGAAATGGGTTAAAATGTGAGTCAAAACTCAATCATGTCAATTCTTATTAAGTTTTAATTTATTTATTTGTGCTTAATTGTTATATATATGATTTTTAGTACCTAACATATAATTTTTTTCGTTATAATGACTTTATATAGAACATGTCAAATATAAAAGACCTACTCTAGGGGTGGACGTTTGATTCTTCGGTTCGATTTTGTTAAAGTTCAAATCGGTTCTTCGATTTTGAAAAAACGTGCACCAAACCCCAAACAAAACTAATTCGATTTGATTCAGTGCCCTTATGAAAGTAATATGTTTCAAATAATGAAAATATTAAACTTTCAAATATCTCTTCTTCTTTAAAGTAGTTGTGAATTACAAATTCTTCACGTATATTGTGCATTATTTGCGAAATCTTTAATTGTCCAATTAGGTCCATTTATTTTAGCTAGCACTTTTTCATGTTCTTCTTCTTTCTCATCAAAATAATAATTGAGGTAATTAATTGTATTGATTAAACAAGTCATCAAGTTCGTGGTAATTATCTAGATGCCTTATAACCTCCCCATAACCAAATAAACACAACAACAAACATCTCACATGCATTAAGGTTTGTTAAAATTAAATTGAAAAGGTATCTTTAATCAAATCAAATTTCACACATAACTAATATTAAAAGTGTCACAGCCAAACTAGAACCCTCATCTAATTACATTTTTTTTCACTTTGCAATTAACACATTACAACTAATTAAGAAGTTCAAGCACTAGAACATTACAAGATTGAAAACAAAAAAGATCACCTATTTAACATAATTTAGAAAGAAAAACAATGAATACTCATATAATTAAGAACACTAATATCCTCAAAAATCAACACTAAAGAAGTTCATTTTAAAGTCTCTTTTAAAAATAGTACAGAACAATAGAATCAACTTTACTAGTTATAAGCAAATAAGCACAAGTAAACAAAAAATAGAAAACAGAAAGAAAAAAAAATCACAAAATATTTGAGATATAAATAGAATTGAGAAAAAACACTGACCTATTATGCCTATATATGCTATGGTGGAGTTGTTGCAAGGAAAGTTAGAAGTTATTTTTTACCCTTTTTTATACCAAGGTAGAGGGCTCAATTTATATATATTTGTTTCCTCCTTCTCCTTCTTTTTTCCCTTTATCCACTCTAGGTATTTTGAGATATTTTTGTTAAAATATTAAAAAAGTGATCAATTTATAGAATTTTGTGGGAAGTAATAACGCGTATTGTTTTAAATAAGTTTGAATGGTGTTAAGACTGTGTGTTACATTTAAGGAAATAAAATAAATGCATGGTTAAACCTTAATAATTAAGATTCAGATCATAAAACAAACACATTAAATAAGTTGAATCTTAATAATTAAATTTAAAACCTCTATTAAATACAAACAAACGAGGCCTAAGCTCGAGACTATGTTCAATTCATGTGTGACAATTTTGTTTTGTTTTATTTCCTTGAGCTAAAAATATTCCCTTGATAAATGAAATCTTTTACCTATAAAAAAAAAAAGGACCATGTAGACAAAAAATGTCCTTGCAACAACGAGTGCATATCATACATCCTTGGGTTGAGATCGTTAAAAGGAGGTAAAAGCTATGAAATAGTCAAATATATGGGATAATTAGGATAAAATTTAATTAGGTATATGTCGAAATAAAAGGTGTAAAGTTCATGAGAGTCGAGAAATATTATATTTTTTCTTAAATATAAAAAATTCGTAAGTGGTAAAATTATTAAAATTGTCCTAATTTTTTATACAATCTTTACCAAAATAATCAAAAGTTTATAAAATTGCATAATACACTATCACAATGTTATTCTAAAAATATACAACATTTATTAATCAAACTTTAATTCAATAAAAAATAAAATTGAACATAAATTGTAGTGTACTAGTCTTTAATATAATCCTCTCACATAGTACAAACTATCTTCTCACGTTGAACTTGCATTTCTCGATTATATGACTGAGAATATAAACCAATGTTGTTACTTTGAGTCATTTGTTGATCAATTTGGTTGGTAAATAAATTTGACAAAAAATAATAAAATTGGTGAATATAAATGGTAAAGTAGAAATTGATTTGAAATAATAATAAATTCTTTGTTAATCGTTATATGAGATATAAATGGTTTAAAAAGTAATGATATGAATTATAAATTTTATTTATATATGAAATAAATGGTTAGTAGATATAAGAGTTTGTTTGGCATTGCTCTTGGGACGCCAGAAATACTTATTTTGAGGGGGGAAAAACACTTTTGTTGAAAAATTAAGTGTTTGGCAAATCAATAATAGTGTTTTTAAATGGCGGAAGCAGTTTTTCTGTTGTTGGAAAGAAGCTAACAATTTCTGCTTTTTAAAAAAAGCAGAAGTAGAAAAAAAATTATTTTTCTCAAGACTAAAATATCATTTTCATATATACATATTTACCAATATATTTCTTATTAATTAAGTAGCATATTTCCTAAATTTGGTCAAATTTCATTTAAGAATTTTATTTTTATCTTTATATAATAAATCTTATAATTTATTTTACGTTTATATATTATTATTTAATATATTATATATTATTTTATAGAATTAGAAAAAAGGTAACAACAATATTTTTTCAAGCTTAGAAAAAAGAAAAAAATAACAATTAAAGATTTCAGCCTCTCAAAAAGGTATAATATTGATTGAAAATTTAAACATGTAAATTTTAATTTAAAAAAATAAAAAATTAATTGTATTTTTATAATAGATATTTAAAATAGTTTATCTCTATAAAATAATTTTAATATTAGAAGTACATTAACAGTTGTCTTTTTTGTAATTTGACTCTTAAAAGCATTTTTTTAAAAAGATTAGTCAAACACAATTTGCTTATGAAAAACACTTTTTAAATGAATTAGTCAAACACAAATTGTTTTTTTTCTAAAGCACATTTTTAAAAGGCATTTTAAAAGAGTGCTTCTAAAAGTAAGTTGTTTTTTAGCAGCAATATCAAACAAACTCTAAATGTAGGGTTGTTTTTATAAAATATAAATTTGTGGGTCAATTTTTGGAAAATTCATTTGGTATAAAATCATGAGATGAAATCAATGTGAAATTACATATCTAAACGCTGATTTCATTTCATGATTTCATATCGATTATATATCACAATATGAAATCACATGTCTAAAAATAAATACTATGATTACATAAACAAGTATATTAGTTAATTTTTATTTTAATATATTTATAAAATTAATGAGTTTCACAGCGATTTTAAATGTGAAACTGTAATTTCCTGTTGAATTTTGTAGTATTTTCCATCTTGAGAAATAGCAAGTGAGTCTAAACTTGCCATGATTATGTAATTATTTTACTGGTGATTAATACAAATGTGAGTTACCAAAACCAAAAACCAATACTGAATTAATCAGCTTAAAACCACCAAATACCATATTTTGACATACAAACCACAGTTTGCAGGTCAATTAGGATACAACATTTCCTCTTGATACAATATTTGGCAAAAGTAGCACCATCAAAATGGGAAAATTTGGTGCATGAGGCTTTATCTTTATTAACAGATATGGCTATAGGTCAACACCAGAATGCTGCATGAGAAACTGCAGCTTTGGCAAAAGTAGTTCTCGACAAATCCGAGAAAACAGTGATTTACATGGATATCTACTTGTTAGCATTTCCTTGCCATCTTTCAAAGATTGGATTATCCACAAGGCTTTTTGCAGAAGGACGGCGTGTTGGATCTGGGTCCATCATTGCCTGAGAACATTTACAATTTGAACATACAGAATCAGCAATTGCTTCTACAGAATACTATGGATTAGCTTTATCATACATGGACACAGACAACGAAATATATCATCTACCTAATTACAGCTTAATTATATTGAGATATACTCGAATTAAAATATATGGTATATTGTGCAGATTACAGTTGATACCTTCAGGTACCATGCTGGTTGTACAATATGAAAGATGATCAAGTCATATGAATATGAAGCATATAGGAAAATACCATCTACGGACTTCTTAACATAGTAAAAGGGAAGAAGTTAGCACCTTGAGTAGATTCTGAAATTGCAAGGAGTGACCCGGAAGAAGAGGCAATTTCCCCTCCCTAAGGTTTAGAAAATGAAGGCCTGATTCTGGCAGTGAAGACCCTCTAATAAGTTCATATATTGCAGCGCCCAAGGAGAATATGTCAACTTTGTCAAGATGATCATAGTTCTCATTAAGTATTTCTTGGGGCATATAACGTGCATCACCCTCTTCAATAGGCTGGCTCTTATCAAGAAGAGTTGCACATCCAAAATCACCAAGCTTATATACACCATTTTTCACATAAATATTATCTGGCTTTACATCTAAATGAGCTACCCCTCTCTGATGTATAAACTGCAATGCCTTGGCTACCTGCATATCAGAAAGCATCTCAAGTATCAATATTTTGACCTCAATTTGAAAAACCATTTTTCCTCAGCCTTCCCACCCCACAAATAAAATACCCAGATACACAAACAAAAACAAGCAAAGGGAAGTCAACAGCAAAATGTGGTTAGTAGACAAAGAGTGAACTCTAAGCATTTCGAAGAAGATCAGGACTAAAAGCTCAAAATATTTTACTATACAGGTCTTCGGCATCTCAAAATTGAAAGCCAGTTCCAGTCATATCTCAAGCTAGAGGATAGTAATAAATCCCAGGATACATGATATAAAACAGCTTCCCTACCACCTAAAAGGGGGTTATTTGGATCACATATACAGTCAATGGTATCAGCTTCTATAACAGATATAAGGCTGATCCTCTCTTCTTTTTTTAACAGCCTATAGTCTGATCCTCTTTTCTCATGTGAAATCAACAGGCACTAACTCAATGCAGGATATTTGGGGAACATTATGCATTTGAATGAGAATCAAGTTACAAAAGTAACACCCTTCCAGTGTAAATAACAAAATGGAACTAGATTTGAATATCGTATTTCCATGAAACGCCTTAAAGCATTATGAAATGTTGCATGTTGTATGCTGCATGTTGCAAGTATTAGGAGGGTGGATTAGGTACTGACTTTGCTACAGTTGCTTCCCCTAAATAACAGATGGAAACCACAGTTATTTTAGCAGTTGAAGTTTCATAATTGGTGATATGATCATTGTTTATGTATATAGTCAAAAATTATCTCTTTGGTCGATGAAGTATAATTGGTTTGCAAGATATATATCTTCCTTCTAACTTTTTTTCACAGACTTATAAGACGGTCATACTCAGTACATGACACAAAAGTAGCTCTTAAAGATTCCAACAAGAGCCGCACCTGATACATGGCTTCCAAAACTTCTACCTCCGAAAATAGTTCAGAATATTTTTTGTTGGATAAGCTGTGGTCACAGAGCTCCATTTGGATGTAAAGGTGTTCATTTTCAAACCAAGATGAATAATAGCCAACTACGTTCTCATGAGGTCCTGTAATATAAAAGCAAAACATGTTGAAACAATAATCTCTGGGGTAGTTCAAATGATAATATCAGCAACAAAAGTAGACCAGCATGCTACCTAAAGCAGCCAATGCTTGCACTTCCATCAAAGCCTTTCTCCTGGAAGAACACAATTTAGATGCATAAATATGGCTGAACTATATTGAATATAAACAGCATGTTTGGCATCACATAAGATTCACCTTGTGAAGACATTTTCCAAAAATATGTGCTCAAATCTATTGAAAATGTCATCTTGGAGAAAATACGGTATGACAAATGTAAGAAACAGTACACATACACTATGGACGTAGGATATTTTCTATTGCATTCTTAATTCGTATATCATGAAAACCCCATAGCAATACCACTCTAGCCTCACCCCAAACTTCCACCGCTATTAGATGCTACCAATTATATGGCCAACAGGATATCAGAAAATAACTAAGGAAATGTTTCTTTTAGTTATATGATATGTCAAGAAAAATACACACTCTGATTTCATATCATAAAGGCCAGAGTGTTGAAAGAAAGGAAATATCACCTATCTGTGTCTTGATGTAACTGTTTAGTGCTATGTTTCACTGCATACATACATCCATCAATTCTCTTAAAGACTTTGAAAACACGGCTGAAGTTCCCACTACCAATTTGCTGAAAGAATAAAAGGGTCTTAGATAGGTCCAGAAAAAAAATTAAGAAAGTATTAGTAGGAGTCAAGAATACAAGCATCAAACATACCTCAATTTCATGGAAATCAGTCCGATACCGTGACAGACCATCATTACCAGAAATTGCAGGGTTAAAACCTACAGATCAAAGAAAGAGTACCATTAGGAATTTAACAGAAAACAACACAATGATTCTGCCACGAAGAACAAGAGATCACACTCTAATTTTCTTTTGAAGTACTAAACTGTTCCAAAGAAAATAGAATCCACCAATTATTCAAATTCACTGACCAGTACCTGGGTATTTGGATCTCCTGTTCCCAAAAGGATCAGCATCTATCCCGGAAGCATCCCCGAGATAAGGGTTTCTAATGCATGGAGGAGGCATGACTCGATATCTTAAAGCAATAGCAGATTGTGACACATAACTGGGACCCTTTTCTGACTCACTTATCTTTTCTGATTTCGTTTCGTCTGTCCCAAAAGTATCTGTAGGAATATCTACTGGCTGCTGCTGTCCAGATAAATCGGAACTAAAAGGCCTTACCGACGCTGTAAAGATGGGCATCATGAAAGGAGACCATAAGAAAGTTAATTTACAATTTTCCGATTAATTATGGAAGATAATTGTGCAAACAAACTTCAAAACATGCTAAAGTGGAAAGAGAGAGAGAGAGAAAGAGATCTCGAGATTCAAAGGTGTCTGACACTAACAAAAAGAACGGCTAAAAATAGAAGCTTGATAATGCAAGGGATATTCATACACATTATAGTGTCTTAAACTTTCAAAGATTATTCTGTTCTAATTTTCTTCAATATCCGAATGTGCTATTAGTTTGTCACCTCACCTTACTCAACGCCTTTGTTATGCCTCAATAGTAGAACAAAAATAAGAAAAGAAAGAAGAGATTTTGCATGATAAAAGTTAAAAACTTGACAGAGCCAGTAACGATTCCACAAATGAAAATTGAAGTGAAATGGACACCAAAGAACGAATTCATACCTAGTCGCGGCCTCTTTCTTGATACACTTTGAAGCTTCTCGGGTGATTTGGGACAAGGAGTATAATCTTCCTAAAAAAATAGAGGGAAGCGCACAGTATGACATACTGAAACAACAGCCTGTCATAGAGAAAAAAAAGTCACAATTTTTAACACACTCTGGTAAAGAAATTACCTTATCACCATCAAGCCCATTACAAATTGCAGGTGCATCTGGCGTTAGGTAATCCGGGGTACTGCATTCCAAAAAATTAATTATAAGTAGAAAACAAAACTAGAGGATACAATGTGAAGATATGATCTTTTATATTTAAAAAATCGGGGGAGGGGATTACAAGTTGGGGAATCAAACCCTTACCAACAAGGTGCGAGTTAAGTTAGGCAACCAACAAAGCTACTAAGATCCCCAATACAAAGATATGATCAGGAATTAGATGTAAGAGTTTAAAAATCAAAACCTAACTAATGTAAAAATTTGGGCAGTAAGCAATCAATAAATTACACCATAATCAGTTCCCCGTCCCAATTGGAACATCAAGGGACCAAAAAGGGCACAATCGGAACCAGTTCAAATCCCAGTGGCTACTCTACATCTTATTCCATTCAAACCCATATCTTTCTAATCGAAAGAAAAAAAAAGGAAAAAAAATTTACCAGAAGAAATCTTGACTGAGAATGAAATCCTTTTCAGCAACATCGGCAACATCAGCATCAGCATCGAGATTCAACGACAAAACTGAAGAGAACTGAGATTGAGCTGGCGGAAGGTCATCAGAATCCTGAAGTTTCTGGAATCGAGAAGGATTCGGTAAAGTAACATTAGAAAATAAGGAATGAAGCTGTTGTTGATTAGGAAGCGGAGGTTTGGCAATCCCAACAGTGAAATGCCTGGAAAGTGAACCCTTGTTCATCCTCTTCTTGCTTTTTTGGTTGCTTCTCTGCTTCCTCCTTGTTCTATTTGGAGTTTTCCTCTCCATCAGCTGGAAATGGAGCTTCTTGTAGAGAGAATCTGAAGAGAGTTCGTGCTCGGTGCTTCACCTCTGTAATGGTGTCAGTGTTTTGCTGAAAATGGGGATTTGGGAGATTTCAAATTTGAGCGGGTTTATATATTTGGGCTACTATAGTATCTATGGGAGCCAGGCGTGCTGTGTAAGCTTTTTTCATGGGCCAGTAAAGCAACTTTTAGGCCCAAGGCTTCGCTTGGGGCCCAGTACCCACTACACCTTGTCTTGATTTCAAGTTTTGCACAAATTGTCCTTATTTCGGGGTGATCTTTAATTTTAATCTCTTAAAGTTGTGGTCTTTAATTTTGTTCATTTGGTTGATGTGTTGTTGAATTACCAAGAAGTTTTACCGAATTAACAAGATTTTCTTGAGTTTTTTTTTTTTTGTCTTTGTTGCTCATTTGGTCGATTTGTTGTTGTATTACCTTGAAGTTTTATCGAATTGACAAGATTATTGTTCAATTGTTCACAATATATATTGATTTTTCAAGTCTTGTAAATGTTTATAACATATGTTTATAAAGTGTCTATCTTGAAGTCATGTTAATTATCAAAAATTACTTGTAACGCTTTACAAATTACAATGCATATTATTGAGTTGCCTTTAAATTCAACTAGATTATCAAGACTTGTAATTATTTACATTAAATGTTGTGAATTAACTTGAAATCTATCATATTGGTAAGACTTTTAGTGCTTGCTCATTTTGTTCATAGAATTTGAATTGGTAGGATTTGTGTTTTCTATATATTACTTATATTGTTAACTATTCACAAATTCTATCGAATAAGTATAACTTTGTGTGTTATTGTTATTCAATAAGATATTGTTTGAAAGTTTGATTTCAATGTTAATAAAAATATTTCAAAAAAATTCAAAATCTACTTCAAATAAGCTCACATTTAAAACAAAACTTTTGCACACCACCATTAGAATGCAAAAGCAATTTCTACATATAATATAACACAAAGTGAGGGAGGAGTAGGTTTTAGAAACTTTTGAATATCAACTTTTTATGTAAAAAATTTGAATGTTGGATTGAGTTTAGAAGTTGAAATTTTGTGTAATCATCTAATTACCTCAGTTGATATGTAAATCGAGATTATGGTATTGTTACATACTTGAAAAGTTTAGTTCTTAACTCTCATATTTAAATGCTCGAAAATTGGAAGGTTTAAATATGTTCAGATTTGAATTTTTTTTTACTTAAGCTGACTCTAACTATCATTTGCTGGTGCTGTTTGGAAAACTAATTTAAGAAGAAAATATTATATTTTTCATAGGAAGTGTTTATGTTATATTGGATAATTTAAGTGTCCAATTTGATTATATTATATTCAACAAAATCTCTTCACTACTTGGCTTTATTTAACAAAAAAAAAAAAAAGTAAATTACAGTAGTAGTATCAGTATATATACAGTTCAACTCCACTCCTCACTCTTAACTTCCCGCCACTCTTGCCCCAATTAGCTCCGTAAAATTGCTTCTCTGCCTGTTACCGGCTATGGAAGAGAAAGGCTCAGCTGCCACTAGAGTTTATCTTCAGGTATTCCAGATTTTCCGAACAATTTTCATCATTTAGCTCAAAGATCGGAGATTATCTCATCAGAATTGTAGTTTTAGGTTACCTGCAATTGTTCAGACGATTTTTGTGTTGATTTTGAATGAATTTCGATGTTTTCCGTAGAATTGAACTTGATTTCCTCAATTATAATGTAGGAAAAGCAAGATTCGGACCAGAGTTTTTCCGGTACCTTTCTTCTCCTTGAAGGAAAGCTTCCCAGTAATAACCTAGGTTTGTTTGTTTGTTTGCTTTAATTGAATCTTCTTTGCCTTGTTTGAAATTGTTAGAAGAGGAAGAAATGGACGATGACAAATGGATGACAAATGACAATTGTCTTAGTGGATCCTTAGAAAACAAGGTAATGCCTAGTTAATTTTCTTGCTTACATTTTCAAATTCCTCGAGTTAAAACTCCAGCTGCCTTATATAATGTTCTTGGTAACCCGTACTATATCTTTAATCTAAGACAAAATTTGTTTACTGTTATAGTGAAAATGAGCCTGAAGAATTGTCTTATTGGCTGATTGATTGTTAAAATGTTATGACATAATTGTCTTGCTTACTATTCGTAGAAAAACAAATTTCAAAATGCTTTGGAGGGTAAGGGTTTATGTTTTGGCTTTGATTGTTAGCAATTAAATTATAGTTATGAGATAAAGTGTTTAGTGTTTATTCACACAATGCAGGCATGTTCACTGCACAAATTTTCTAGTTATCGGTGAACTCCCCCTTATTTTGTATATGAATTTGCTGATGAATACTTTATAATGCCCAAGAGTTTGATGTTGCTTGTTTGTCAGGGAGGTTTAGGAGTCCTTTCCCAGCTTGAACTGCTCACAGGTATTCCCAATGAAACTTCTCCACTTGAATTTTCATTCATCAACACCCCCATGCAAAATATTCAAAAAGTTAAGGACATTTGAGAAGTTATCCATGTTAATCTTCTGCAGATGTCAAAAGACTTCATCATTCAACCGATACAGTGAACTCTGATATGCTGGTACTGGTTTGAATTCACCTCCTTTTTTTTGTCATACGACCTACCTTCATTTCTTCTTTCTATTGTTCCTTTGGTCCTTGTCTTTTCCTCTTCTTCTTTTTTTGTTGGGTTAAATATGTCTCAAAAAGTTCCTAGTTGACTTTAATGGGTCATGGTGGTTAAGAATTCAACATGGAAATTGACTTTTTGATGGGGAGTTCAACAAAAAATTGCTCTCCACTTTTCCCATTTCTCTGGAATCGTTCAGTTTAAGGAACAAAGTGTTGGGCTAAAATAACCTGAAGATACTCTTAGCATGGTGTGATATTGTCCGCTTTGGGCCAAAGTCGCATGGTTTTCCCAAAAAGGGCTCACACATTAAGAGTATCCATCCCTATACCTTTTATGTAGCTTCTTTTTCCTTTCAGCTACCTATGTGCAACTACCTTATCAGAAAAAAGAAAAAAAAGCTACCAACGTGGAACTTTGTTCTCATACGCAACACATAGCTTATTAATTGATGGGGGAGGCCTGTATTATCATTATGTGTATCCCATCTACAAAAGGGATCTATTACTAAGTGGAGATAGACAAAAGTGATAAGCAGTAGAAGGTTCAGATGACGACTTCCTCTTACAGTTGCGGTTGCATTCTTGTCAGCAGAGGCGGACAGGTTTATGCGAAGAAGATGACGTTGAAGTTCCTTTGTTTAAGAGTCAGGATGGTAGCTTCATCAACAAAAATGATCATCGGATGGCGTTGTCCTGCTCCTTAGATGACGAATTTTGTCACGTCAATAGAATGGCATCCACTTGTAATTCAGAAGAGGAAATTTTGTCTGATGATGAGGTATGACTGCTGATCTCTATGTCTGCAAAATCGATGTCACTAGAATACTTAATATTTTGTCCAACCAATACTAAGTGGATCTTTGGAGGTTAAAAATCTGGCAGATGAGGCCTTCTACTGATGGAAATTTTAAAAGAGATGGTAAAAGTACAATGCCTAAAGTAAGTGCAGATTGCAAATCAGGAGCTTTCTTCAATAAAGATGCTGGGTGTTCATCGCAATATGGGGCCTCATCAAAATTGAACAGATCATCTAAAGGTATTAGTATTTCTGTTGACTTCATTTCCATATTTTGCATTCTTTGTCTTGATGCTAAAGATGTCGTCAACTCCACCAATGAGAAGAATGATCTTAATCAAGCATTTTTCATCATAGTTGGTTAAATTGTCTTGGACTAAGCTGTTACTGACTAGCATAACAATGTAATCCCCCACCCCACCCCACCCCACCCCCACAAAAAAAAAAAAAAAAAACTAACCAGCATAACATGTGTAGTAGTAGTGTTTCTCAGGAACAAGTGGACTCCAAGTAAAATAGAAAAGAAATGGATGCATCTCAATATTGAATCCTCAAATCTGACATCTCTGATGGCTCTTTTTCTTTACTTGAGATCTGTGATTGAGTTTTCAAGCTGTAAATTTGAAATGACTTTTGATATCAACTGCAGGAAGCTCGGGCAAATCTAAGCCCAAATTTTTGTTCCAATCCCGGCCACAGAAGAAAGATTATGCTTTGGTTGTCCATGATAATTGTGAAACCTGCACACCCTTATCTGTGCTTCCCCTAAATGCAGAATTAGACATGCAAAGAAAAAATATAGAGTCACTGGATGACTTATTGGAGAATTATGGTGGAAAAGAAGTACAACAGTTCGAGGAGAATTTGGTCTCATCTGAAGTAGCAGTTGTACATGATCCAAATGAGCATTCCATGGCTGAGGTTCTGGATCACTTTCAGCATACAAGTTCCTCACGAGGCAATCCTAAAACGGTTTGCTTTCTTCTTCTCCAGATCTCTTTTCTTAAAGATCTCAGTAGCGCTTCCGTATTACCATTTTTACTATTTCAATTATGTTTTTGTATGTAAGAATCATGCTTATCCAGCAGCTGCAAACAAAAAGACAAGGATCACGGTTCTTACGGAAGAGAAACTTATTGCTGCTTGGTGACAGAAACATGAGCAATGGCGACCAACCTGAGGAACTAGATAGTGATCCATCTAGTGATGAGGATGTAATATGTAGTTAATCTTTTATTGCGTAATCATCACGATCAATTGCCATATGTAGTTCTCTGAATTCCTTTCTTTTTGTTTCAGGAAGTTCCCCAGATTCTGAAGTCTGCTATACCTCAGAGGACCATGGCTGACCAATTTCATCTAGCGTTAGGAGCTGTATGCACAAATGAGAGGCTATCTATTGCAAGGCCTAAGCAATTCGGGTGAGTTATGGAACTAGAACGTATCAATTATGAGCATATTCTGCATGTTTTCTAGGAACAGAAACAGAAAAATATTCTTCAAAGTTTATCTTTTCTTACTTGTATTGATAAGTCATGCAGGTTATCTGGAAGGTTGCAGCACGTGATGCAATGTGAAAAGGACAGAGATACATATTTCTTGGAGAAGTCACAAACACATGCTGCTTCAAGTGGTAAAAGGCCAAACTGTGTATCTCCTGTCTCTTGCTTGTTTCTGACCTTCTCCTCTGCTGTTAATTCAGGTGAAGAAAGCTTCATTGATGTGAGAATTTTGTCAAGTTCTTTGGAGGCCAAGCTGACTGTTTGTTTTTGTGCTTTACATGGAGATGAAGAGGTACTTGAACTAACTATTGTACATTTGCTAAACAGAAGGTTAAAAGTATGAGTATGTCTACTTTATTGAGGATACAATGTTGCTTTCAACTTTTTGAAGGTCATGAGCGTGCTTTTCTTGCTCTCACTAGTTTCTGAAGTAGAAATTCCCAGTACTTGTTTTGATGATAGTCCAATTTTTACGTGGTGCCTGGGACATTTACCATTCTCATATAAATGGGCAACTTTTAGAAATTCAGCATGTTGCATGGCACAGAAAGTCGGGTAGGGTGCCTAGGACCATGGATACTGCAGGTGGAGAACTTTTACTTTCCATTATAGGTGGTAGCTTTTGGGTGAAGTGTCATAGTTTCTCAACTTTCTATACACCATTTCCCTCCGAAGCAACAAGCCCTGCAGATTAAACAAACAATGTGGTAGTTGGTTTTTTTGAAGTGTGTAATCAGTAAGGAACTCCCGAAATTATATTCATCACAGTGTTTTCATTTTTTCCCGATAATTGCTGTCGTTTAATAATATGGTGTTTACTATGATCTGTGTAAACTTATTCAGAAATGTATTCCTTGTAGTATCTACGACTTGACCCTTAGGAGATTCAGATAACTGAGGGACCATGGAGACATTTATTTGTTCTATGATTTCTTTCTTCTTTTGTTCTTTATCAATATTTTTCATCCTTTGTGCTTAAACCACTTCTTCGTTTCTTCTTTACTTCTGCTGGAATCAAAATGTTCATCCCTGGGCAGTTGATTTGGGTGTTAGACCCTCTGGCTGTATCTATCAGTCATCCTGGCTGCAGAATCAGCAGAATCTTAATTGGGAAGTGAATTTGGGTTTTCTGATACTGAAATGTGTACAATATAGTCTTATCAGTCTTAGTTTGGCAGATGGAATGAGGATCATAAATTCAGTATGAATGGCTATATGGGTTTGGTTATGCAATTATTAGGGTTGACACATGATGGTAAGTTTACACAGAGACTTAAAATGAACTGTGTAATGTTTTTTTTCCTGGTGTAAAGAGAACCTTGTAGAGGATGCTGAATGTCTGTTAGATTTTTTGGAATCAGTGTAAATAGTTTTGTATCATTGTTGTTACTGCTCTCATTTTTGTATTCTCTTTTTCAAGAAGCTTGGAAATGCTTTATTTTAAGCCGAGGGTCTATCTGAAACAACCTCTCTATCTATACGAAGTAGAGTCAAGGTCTACATATACTCTACCTTCCGTGTGCTCTACTTGTGGAATTACACTGGGTATGTTGTTGTTGTTGTAGTGTAAGTAGTTTTGTGTCTATTGGAAACAACCTCTCTACCCCACAAAGGTAGGGGTAAGTTCTGCTTTCCCTCCCTCGACCCCACTTGTGGGATTACACTGGGTATGTTGTTGTTGAGTATAAGTAGTTTTCGACTTTGGTAATCTAGTAAGAAGAGCAAGTTTTTGTGTATGGAAACTGTAAATTTGCTTTCCAGCATTTTCTTAGTGCTCTAGCTGGATATTTTCACTTTGGTCATGACGCCAGCCTTAATCACTTCAGCATGTAAACCAGTAATTTTTAAAGATCATAACTCTCTTGGTCCAAATATTCATATTTATACTTGGCATTATCTGACGCATGGAAAAAATTGTATTGTTTGGCAGGTTGAATCTTCTAAGACGTTAACCTATTTTTCTTTTGAACACTGACGGGAAAGTAGGTCTATTAAAAATTTCACAATCATATGGACATATTATAAAATATCATTCTCAGTAAAAGAAGGAAAAAAAGAGATACATCTTTTCTTCCAAGGAAAGTGATTAATTTATATAGTCCAATAGGAAGAGGTGAAAATCCTTTTGGGACGAGGGAGTACATATTTAGATCATTGATATTTTGACACTTAATTATTATTTTTTTAATTCACAAAGAAGCTTGCAAATTTAGGGTCAGAAATTGTCCATGATCCAAATGTCTAACCAAGGACATTCACTGTCACTTATGATCCATGTACGTTGTTTGTACTGGAGGATTATCTAATGCAGATTGAATAAATTGATATATATTTATGTTTTACCTGCGTTGTTTATATACAGGAGGGAAAAAAGTGATCTCGAAAAACATTAATCAGTACTCATTCCCCAAGCACATAGGTCTAGAAGGGGAAAAAAGAAGTTCCATACCATCTAGCTAGTCATTTCGTCGTATGGGAATGTTTAAGAATGAAAGTTGGGGTCTAACATTTATTAACTGTTTATTCCTACTCTTGCTGGTGTTGATGGTTTCATTTATCAAACAGAATAGATCTGTGGTGTTGGGTGAATGCGATTGTCAATTTTATTTTTTTTGGCAGGGTTCTGAGTGCCTGAGCAATCCTCGAGAAAGGAAGGGTACTGGTAGAAGGAAGTTTACTATCATTTTTAGCTCGAGAATTTGTAAAGACGTCGAACTTGAAATAGGGAATGTTATCCGCATACATCAACCTTGGTAGGAGCAGCTCAAATATTTTCTTTTTTCAATATTTGTTGTTTTTGTTTGTTTGGAATAATACTCTTTTCTCGGTACCCGTTTGAGTAAGATGGCTCTTGGCACCCAACCTAAACTATTGTGATTGAAATGCCTAGAACACCTTTTTGGTAGAAATGGAGTAACTCTATACTTAATTTATAAAAAAAAAAAGAAGCAGACAAAGCTAGATTGATTTTATCCCCTCATAGCCCGGAGGAAAGTTCTGATTCTGTCCTTGTAAATTATTCTTTATACCATTGTTGTGCATATGCCAGTGTCTTCAAGTTGGTAAAAGCTGTACCTTTTACTAAACTTTCTTGTATTGCTTAACAAATACTAAGTGATTCTTTCCCAGACTGACTTTTTCTGGTGCAGGAAGGAGGTACATGTGAACGCGAAAGACGAGGCCATCATTTTGTGTGCATATTTCTCTCAGATTTAGTCTTTGGATCACATTTTATACCAAGGTAATAGCAAGGTTTCTAGAGAATTCTTTATTGTTGTACTTTGCACTTGCCCTATATTTTCCAAATAGAAGTCTAATTTATCCCTTTTCGCTACAAATTTCACTCAAGACTACTGCAAAATATATGAATGCAATCAGATCACTTTATTTGTTCTGGAGCCTCATTGGATTGGTGGATTTTTAGTTGACTTCCTATGCTCTTTAAGTAGTCTCATGATGGATCTTACTCGGTACATTGCCTACATACACAGAAAGGTCAATAAAATGGCCATCATGCCTGTGGATGGAGTTTGAAAAAACAAAATTTGATCCTGTTGCTTCCAAATGGTGACGGACAATGCAGCTCTAGCAGAGAATGAAGACAAACTTGGAACTATTTTTGATGTATACTAGGTGACACTGAGGGAATGAAAATACTTGGGAGGAGACAGTTTCACCCGGGCAGGTTTGCACCATATTCCAATTATGCACTACTGATGGGAATTATATATATGTTTTTCCAGAAGCATTTGTGTCTTAATATGTTGTGTTTTCTGTCTGAAGTTGTTGTCTTAATATGTTGTGTTTTCTGTCTGAAGTTGTTGTCTTACTATGTTGTGTTTCCTGTATGAAGTTGTTGTCTTGCATTACAATAAACAGTGATCAATATCTATGTGATTTACTAGTTGTACTGATATATATTTATATATATATATATATATATATATATATGGTACATTCAAGTCATTTATAAAATGATTATATGCTAAATCTCTTTGATAACATTTCTTATATTGTCAGTAGATATAACTTAATTCTTATAATCATTGGTGTTTCTAGACTCAACCTCATATCCTTCCCCTTTCCCGGTAAACAGACCAATTGTTAGAGTTGGTTATAGTCCCACATTGGTTGAGGAATGGATGGGTAATTTGTTTATATGTACTTGGGCAATTCCCTCCACCCCCCTCTCATGTCCCTCACACACAACCCAATGAGCTAGCTTTTCAGGTTGAGTTAGACCAAACTACCATATCTTTACATGGTTACCAAGTTAGGTCCTTCCCCATTTGGACTTCTGGTCCACGTTCCATTCAGGTCTAGACGTAAAGAGGGTGTTACACTTGGTTACAGTCTTACATTGATTGGAAACCGGTGGTTTTGCTTATATGGACTTGGACAGTCCTCCCCTCATGAGCCAACTTTTGAGATTTCTACCTCTATCCACTTTTAATTGTCATAATTTTCTTTTTTAGAGTCAAACGATAATAACTTTGACTAACATTTTACGGTGTATTTTTTGGTCATATTGATATGCAAAAAATTGGAATATATAGTACTTTTCGTATAGTTTTTGAATATCTAATTTTTTTTGTTTAACTTTGAAAATTAGTCAAATTGACTTCGAAAAGCGCAACGTGACAAATAAAAGTGGACAAAGGGAGTAGTTATCTAGTGGTAAAACTGACTTTGTAACCCCTGCTCGAAGTGTTTTTGGTTTTGAACAATACTAAGGGTTCGTTTGGTTGGGAACAAGTTATCTGGGATTAATTATCTTGGGATGGGATAAGATATCATGTGATAAGTTATTCCACCATGTATATGAGATCACTTATCACATCACTAAGATATAAATAGTAGGATAAATAATTCCAGAATTGCCTAATACCTCCAATCAAACACAAAATTTTATCTTAGTATTATAATATCTTACACCGAACGACTCTTAATCAGTTAGTTTACTCAACATAGAATTGACAACTGTACTTTTTTATTAGAAAAAAATAATGTAAGTGTTGAAGTTTACACATCTCCCATAGTTTGAAGTGGTCAGTCTGTACTATCCAACCTGTTTGTTCAACTTCAAAATACACTTAACAAATAGGTTTAGTCAACATATAAGAATAGTTGTGAGGTCATTAATTACCTAATTAGATTATTAAATTGTTCTTTCTCCATCTTAAAATCATGGTATTACTTAGCCTCTAATCTTAAAGCATTAAAGGGTTTGCTTCGGAGCCAAGACTTTTTGGATATATTGATTTTTTTAAGAAAGAAATCAAAGAAAATTTTACCCTATATATACCCCTCCATATTTCTTCATTTCATCAACTTGAAGCAATCCATCATAATCCTAATTTATTAGTATTCTTGAAATAATGGCAATCAAAGTCCATGGTATCCCCTTGTCAACTGCAACCATGAGAGTTGTTTCTTGCCTTATTGAGAAGGATTTGGATTTTGAGTTTGTCTTTGTTGATATGGCCAATGAAGAACACAAGAAGCACCCTTTCCTTTCACTCAATGTAAGCATAATTAATTAATTATTAGTCTATTTGATCAAGTTTTTGAGAAGCTAGAAGTATTTTTTTTTTAAAATGTTTATTTAGAAATTTGAGATGTTTTAGTGTTTCAGTAGTAGCTGGATCTGAAAAAAATACTTTTTGTCTTTCAAAAACCACTTTTTAGACTTTGGTCAAACACAAATTGTTGCTCTAACACTGACAAAAATATTTGTCAAATTAATGGCAAATTCAAATTGTCATTGTCCAAAATATTTTTTCGACAAACACTTTTAACAAATACAATACTTTTTAAAATTAATGATTTATAAAAGTTTGGCTAAACAGACTATAAATCTATTTGATAGTGATTTTTACACATAAATAAATTTATATTTCGTGTCAAAAATACTCAGATCGGTTGACTTATGCTTATTATCAGTCTAGGTTTTTTTTTCATATTGCAATTTGAAATCATGGATACATATGGGATATTAAAATGACATTTTCAACAATTGGTGCAGCCTTTTGCTCAAGTACCAGCATTTGAAGATGGGGACTTAAAGCTCTTTGGTAAAGTGTTTTAGCTATTCTTATAATTTGTAGTATATGTCAGCACCAAGGTGGTAAATTTGAAAAGATTTGAGTCATACATACACGGATATTGTAAATAATTTTTATATTATCAGTGTAATTTATCATGTTATAGTAACTCATTATACTTACTAGTTTACTAATTATTAATGCTTATAATCGATTTTTTTAGTATAATACATAAAAATGTCCTTTAACTTGTCCTCATCTGACATATGCTCTCAAATTTGGGATGTGCACAAATAGACACTTAAACTTGTATATAATTGAATATGAAGACACACACTACCTACATGACAATTTGCAGTCTTACATGGTGTCCTACGTGTATTATGTCACGTAGGACATGTGTGTCTACTTGTTTAACTTTATACAAGTTTAACTGTCTATTTGTGTACATCCAAAATTGGAGGGTACAAATATCAGTTGAGTCCAAATTAAAGAACACTTTTATGTATTGTGCCATTTTTTTTACATTATAATACAAGTTGGGCCAGAGCTAGTAATACAGAAGGGGTTCAACTAAATCCTCTAGTCAACAACAACAACATACCCAGTGGAATCCCACCAAGTGGGGTCTGGGAGGGTAAAGTGTACGCAGACCTTACCACTACCTCGTGAAGGTAGAGAGGTTGTTTCCGGTGGACCCTCGGCTCAAGTACATCCAAACCAAGTAAGAGAAGAGGAAACATTATATAAAACATAACATCCAATAAGAAAACTAGTGCATAATCAACAACGGAGACAACTAAATCCTCTAGTCGAATAGTTATATTATGCAAATAGGGTAAAAACAATTGTTATATCCAACCTTAATCCCCTTGACATAAAGGGAGATTTTACTAGTGGTAAAATGGTTCATAAGTTCAATCTTTAACTTTGACATCCTGATATATATTTTTGAATCCTCTTTATATATATAAAGAAGAATTAATTTAAATAGTCGTCACTTTAACTGTTTAAACTAATAGTCAGCAGATGTATAATACGTTTATAATCACGTATAATTTATGTATATCGGCTAGAAAAAGTAAACAAGTGAATCCAACTAGCTATTTATGTAAGTTTTTTTTTTTATAAATTCTTGATTCCACCACTACTGATAAGTGACCTGTTTTTTTTAAAACTATCAATTTGATATGATAAATTGTGCACTTGTAATGCAGAATCAAGGGCAATCACTCAATACATTGCTCATACTTATGCTAGCAATGGCATTCAACTAATACTCCAAGATCCAAAGAAAATGGCCATTATGTCAATATGGATGGAAGTAGAAGGCCAAAAATTTGAACCACTTGCTTCAAAACTAACATGGGAGCTAGTCATAAAACCAATGATTGGCATGGGCAGTACAAATGATGCTATTGTGAGAAAAAGTGAAGAACAATTGTCTAAGGTTCTTGACATCTACGAAACTCGATTGACAGAGTCAAAATACTTAGGTGGTGACTCCTTTACACTTGTTGATTTGCATCATATACCAAATATATACCATTTGATGAATACAAAAGCTAAGACAATGTTTGATTCGCGCCCTCGTGTGAGTGCATGGTGTGCTGATATATTGGCTAGACCAGCTTGGGTGAAGGGCTTGGAGAAGCTGCAAAAATGAAAAAAAAAATGAAAATAATGACCACATATATCCATGTTTTTTCAGAAGCATTTCTGTATTAGTATGTTGTGTTTCCTGTCTGAAGTTGTTGTCTTGCAATACAATAAACAGTGATCTATATCTATGTGATTTTACTAGTTGTACTGATGTATATATGGTACATTCAAGTCATTTATAAAATGATTGTGCGCTATATTTTTGTGATAACATTTTTTACACTGCCAGTGTATATAACTTAAATCTTATAATTATTTGGTGTTTTTAGACTCAACCTCATCTCTTTCCCTTTTTCTGAGATAAATAGGCAAACTTTTAGAGTGGGTTACAGTCCCGCATTGGTTGAGAAATGGACTGGTAGTTTGTTTATATGGATTTGAACAATCTTTCTACATAAGTATATTTTAGAGTTGAGTTAGCTCAAAGTAGCATATTTTTATATGATATCAGAGCCAGATACTTCACCGTTTGGACTTCTGATCCACATTCCAATCAAGCCCGAAGCCCGAATATGAAGGGGATGTTAGAGTGGATTACAGTCTTTTGAGATTATGCTCTTATCTGGTAGTCAGATCTGGTGGAATCTAATCCACAACAGCATCAATTGGAAATAATATTCTTGTTCCACTAAAAGTACTTTTCCTCCAACTTTGTTATCTGGAATCCAATATGTTAAAGCAACTAGACAAATAAATCATCTAAATTTATTGCTTCGAACTTATATTATTTTGCTCAAACACTCATCAGAGGAGATGGGATTTTTCCGATCGTAAATCAATAAGAAATTTATGCTATAAGACATAATTTTTTCACCGTACTTACTCATTAGGAAAAATGCATGGTGGAATATTGAAAAACTTTCTTTTTTCTACGTGGAAATACTACTATTTTTTTTCTCACTGAGCTCAATCCATGGAAATGCCCCTTAAAAAAAAAAATCAATGGGAAATTATAATCCCAATGATAAAATAGTGATTTTTTAGTATTGATAAAACAAAAATTTTCCGACGAAAGAGGTTCGAAGACTAGTGATACGAGCAAAAGCTGATATATACACCATCCACATCAACAGACAAAAGGAATATATGCTTAATAAGTGGACATATCTATCATATATGCCATCTCTAATGCTATTCTCATTTCATGAAGTTTTTTTTCTATAAATTTGCTTGTATTTTGTCCTCAATTTATAAGAAGCTTCAATATCTTGAGTAAATATTTCAACATACCAAGATATAGAATGAAGCCTCACCATTTCTCTGAAGATAATAAATCTTTGATTCACAAATCAAAGAGAACAACCATAGAAAAGCTCTCAAAATCAAAGCAAACTTCCAAAGAAAATCAAAATCAAAGAAGAAAGAGTTCAAACATGGAAGATCCCATTAGAACTATCATGTTCTTGGGGTCTTGGACCCATTCTTAAACACATCCCCTTTTCACACTGTATTGCCACCATCCAAAATAATAATCTGCAAAAGTATAATATACGATAAATTATACATTATTAGTGTATAATTTATGTATATTTATAAGTTGTAACTAACAGATGTAATTATTTTCGGCCTGTATTCAAAATCTGTACTTCCACTTCTATTTTGTACAGTAAAACTGTGTTCATTTCTTAAAAACACTCTTTCTCTGTAATTTTCAATAAAAAATTCATTATACAGTGAACATATAGACTTCCCATCCTGCTATGACAAACAAGTGAATAAAGCATACAAAATCAGGAAGCTCTAAAAAATCAATAAGATATCAACAGATTAAAAATAAAGCACCTAAAAGAGGGTAAGAAACCTTTGATTTGTTATCACAAGTCAACTAATACAAAAACCTAATTATTCCATAAAAATTACTCCATCTGTTTCAATCTACTTGTCTTGTTTGACAAAAAAGGGAATATAGTTTCTTTTTTAAACAGATAAAAAAAAGTAAGACAAACAAATTAAAACAGAGGGAGTATGAATATGATAAAGTTGCCGCATGTTTTTGATTACGCATAGATTAACATGTTGTAGTGTTAGGTGAACACTCCATCAACCATTTCACGGGATACCTATTACCTCTCCATCAGCCAAATAAGAAGACAGCCCAGAAGAAAACCCACAAATACAGTGAGGAACAGCATGCAGCTTAACACTAGCAGTTGACTGCACCTTCACTTTTGTCTACTCTATAACTCATTTAGCAATATTATCTACCTAAAGGGTTGCATGCAAATTTTAATGCCAACTAATTCAGGACTATTAACCACAAAACAACCAAAACTATGAAGAAATGAGCTTAAATAAATCACTGATTTATGACATTTCCTCCCACAAAGAAATTAGGGACCTGGGAGCATATGACAGCGCAAGAGAGAACAAAAATCTGGGAACAACATCCGCGGGATTTTCAATCATTTGACCAAATAAAAGTGTCCACAAAATTTAACCCACAAGTATCTTTTATTAATCACTTCTTAAGAATGTGCATAGTACAAAATTTTCCATGCGGCAACTAAGTTGATTGAAAGGATTGCAAGTCTGTAGCACAGGCTTCAACAACGAAAAAGCAAGATAAAATCGCAATGGATCAACAGCTTATATCCTTGCTACTTGAGTTTTACAAATAGCTTTGGGGCAACCTGTGTAACAATTCCACAAAAAGATCAGAAAACAAGAAACAGACAAAGGTTACACCCCCACCCAAAAAAATGAAGAAAATGCTTAACAGAGCAACAAGGGAGAGTAGAGAAATAGAGCTTACACATTTGTCAATGCATTGCCAATAATCAAAATACTGTCCAGTGCAATGCTTGCTCCCTGATTCATCACCTTCTATCCTTCTAGTACATGCCTGTAGGATGCAAAATTCCCAAATAAGAGCCACAAAGTGAGAAAACCACTACAAATTTTGAATACATTTGCAAAAATTCAGAACAAATGAACGAGACATAAATGTTCAGGAAGTGCACAGAACAGTTAATGCAATTGTTCTGAAGATCAAACGAATGCTACTGTACAGTTATCTAAGGTGGCAGTTGTCACAAATCAATTAGATATCATCCTTCAAGCATAACACACAAGAAACCCAGATTCCCCATGTCCGAAGCACATCCTTTACACAAACAATTAAGTTGATTACAAAGATATAGGCAGAGGGAGTAGATGAACAACAAGAAGTTGAAAGCCAAAAACTAACTCGGAAAAGGTTTAACGGGATCGAAATTAGAACTCGGAGTCTTTGATAATGAAAATCTTACAGCACAGTGTTCTTCATAAAAAAAGGTTACAGCAAATTGTTGGCAATACAAAGAACAATGGACCCGATAGACAGCTATGAAACAGAAAAATGAGCAGAGGAAACAAAAAAGAGCATACAAATACTAGCATTCTGCTGACCAGTTGAATCTGGAGAGCCAATATGAGAGGAGGTCGGGGGGTGTACTTGGAGGCCCATAAACATGCCTTTTTGGCTACTTAGAAAGACCAAGCAGTTTCAAATTAAGTCCCTTAGTCACTTGTTGGTTCATCCCATTAGAGTGACATAACAAGAAAATTCTCCTGACTTACTATATTAGTTGATTTGGTAATTAGAGTAGCTGAAAGTTTAAGTGATACATACTATGTTAGATTGTTAGGTCATATGTCGGCCATACTATTTGATGTTTTCCAAATTTACAATTTTCAGGTCTAACATGACATCGCCCAAGACATTTTTGTGTCACTCTGAGTTCTTGTGGAGACCGTACATGATAATGTTAACAATAATAAAAATTAGCCTTCCACCACCGTAAACAATCAAGTCCAGGTTACAGCTCACCCAATAATAATTATATAAGAACGAGAAAATCCCTTTGATATAACTGAAAGGCTGTTTTATTATGGTGGGAATCACCTGATAATCCTTTAGTTGCCTTACACACTTAGGCTTGCAAGATACTTCCATTGTCACCTTTGGGTCAACAACTTCCTCGTCCGACCTGAACAAAGGAAACCATCAGCAATTTATCTTCAAAGAGATGGCAATATTAGCATAAGCTCACACTTTCTTATTTTATTTTATTTTTGTGTGTGGGGGGGTTGCTGGGTGTTACACTTGTCATTAATTACAACAGTCTAACTCTGTGTTTGTAACATGAGCTCAATATTTGTAAGTCATTGAGATGATTATCGTCTAAGAATATTATCAGATGCTTCTGACATAATGGTTATTAGGGAAAATAGCATGAAAATGTCTCTCCACCTATTCGTCTGCAAGGAATACAAGCTTACGAAGAGGGCCAACACTATTCACAAACATCTCATTGCAGTGCTCCTTCGTTAAACTTAATGTAATCTAAGTAAAAATGGACAATGGTGTTTTTCGCCAACTAGTTACATCAACAGGCACACTGAGAAGAATAGGGTATATCAAAAGCAAATACTTGTGCATAAAACAATATTTAAAAAAAAAAAAAAGCAATTAAAGAAGTTGAGCCTTTGACAAAGCACTTATGGAAGGTTTCAACACGGAATGTACACTCGAAACCTTTGCTTTACACTAAAAACACTATAATACTATCCACTACGGGCTAATAAATGGATAGAGTTGTAAACCAATCAAATAGGGTAGAATATGTAGTTGCGTACAAATTATTAGAATTGAAACATGAAAGTATTCTTTGATACATGAAGTTGCACCAATGAACGAATAAGGTTAAATAATTAGCTGTTGCATTAGAGGAAGGATAAGGATTGTGTCAAAGGCTCAAAGCACTTCTGATTAACACATGAAATCAAGTAGAATTTGTAGAAGTTCGGTAAGTGTGCATTTGCTCAGCATAGCGCCATATACATGCAAATTGCCTGATATGCGCGCGCATACACATATATATGTGTTGGAATCTGCGGCACACTTGAAGGCTGTGCATATTATTAAGGAACTTCTAAGTATTTTTCATTTTTAAAGAGAAATGTCTAAGATCTAGAGAATTGAAATTTTAAAATGATTTATGCAACAAAGAAATAGAAGATAGCAAGCTAACATGGTTGAAGACTTTAGTCCCATGACATTGATGTTGGAAGTTTAGTAACCGAATCCAAAAATAACAGAATAAATTGGTTCTAGGACGCTCACACCCACTCTCCAATCAGATCCCACGAAGGTATTTCAATAAATGACGTATTGCTTCTCGAAGAGATACATAATTCAACCGTCTACTTGGGAATATTAGCTCGCTAGTCAATGTGTTTTAAACATACATACTAAAAATGGTAATTCATTGCACATTAGAAAGCTAACAACATTTTGAGTATAATCAAACTACTACTTCCTCTCCTTTTTGTAGCCGCAAGCATAATTGAACTACTATTTTTCTACATTATATAAACAATGGGAAAAATCACAAAAAAAAATAATAATATTACAATAGGATTTCCAGAAACTTCATTTCTCTCAACATAGGGGCCTAGGGGTTCATTAACACTTTGCTCTTTGACAAAATAAAGATGACTTCTATTTCTGTTTTTTTACTGTTCCAGATAGGATTTACAGCAACTTCATTTCTCTCAACATAGAGGTCCAACTAACACTTTGCTCTTTGACAAATTAAAGATGACGATTTTATTTCTATTTTTTTACTGTTGCAGATCAAAATTCTATATAAATTATTTAGGAAATCTCAATTTCCAGTGTATAATTGAAAAACTAATTAAAAATCACACTCACATATATAGTAAGGAGAACACCATCATCTATAGTAAAATTCAATAAATTACTCGTAAACAGTGAAATCCTATCGATTGTACAGACGAAATGAGACACATAAATCACATCAAAATTAAATTACTTTAATAAAGAGAGAATAGTTTCATTATCAATAGATCAACAGTACTCACATGGCAAAGAGATATTGGATACGAAGACTTTGATTCTACAAATTCACCTGCAAATGCAATTTTTACACTTATCAATACAAAATTAACCAGAGAAAAACATCCATAATTCTCCATGACAAAATAAGCAGATCGGAAGAAATCAGAAGCAGATCAAATGCGTAGAAGAGGAGCAACCTGACTTTTCTTAGAATGAGGTGGTGAAGAGGAGACAGAAGAGGAAAGACATAAATTAAAAAGGCTTTTCTATTGGGCTTTTTGAATTGGTCTTCTAGCTTTACCCATGAAATGAGGCATGGTGTACAAAAAGTGTCCAATTTTGTGTTTTTGTTAAATTCTTAAAAATATAACTTTAAGTTCAAAAAAAATTGCAAGGAAGAATTTTTGTTGCCTATAAAGTCAAATTTATGGTCAATTGAGCATGTTCACTATTTTGAAATAAAAGAAAAGGTTATGGTCAATTGAGCACATTCACTATCTTGAATTAAAAGGAAAAGTTGGAACTTTTGATGGACAACAAAAGTTTTATCTATGTTGTCTATCAGACATAAGTTTTAACTTATGCCTGTAAGACACAACTTATGATCAACTTAAGTTCATTGTCCTGAAATATAATAAACTTACTAATTTATGTCCGATGAGCAACCGAAACATTGCCTAACGAATTTTCTAAAGCAAGAGTTCTTGAACTTCTTATTATATGGGGTTAAAAAATCAAGAATACGTTACGAAGACCATTTGTGAACTTAATCCTTTATCGGGTATTAGAGGACTAGACTGGTGACTATTGCGGTTATTGTCTGCAAGGTATGTGATAACCAACAAATTGATTAGTATTGAATGGTTCAAGTAGAAGCGAAGAGATAAGAAGTAGAAAGCCCCATATCAGTCCATCTCCATGGGAGACAATAGTGCATTCAAATCATGGCCCAATTAGGATTGTTAAAATGTATGGTTACTTGTTCTTTTTAGGTATCTAAACAGAGATCATTTGCGTTGTACTAACGATGTTACATTACATCAATAGTCTTGTCTAAAGATTTAAATTATTTTTGTAACACCCCGACTTTTAAAAACGTCTAAATTAACTCGTATCTTCGTGGAAAGACAAGGAGGGTAAGTAATAAATTAAAAATGATGTGTTATGTGATATTTTAAGTGTTCAATTGTGGTATCTCAAGTTTTGAGGTTAGGTAAGTGACAAAATAAAAGTTGGCGAAAGTTACCGTAAATTCCTTTTTAAAGATTTGTCTGAAATTTGAGTCAAATGTCTCGGACGTTTTCTCCCAATCTATTAAGAGTTATGGAAGGTCTACGAGTCTAGTTGCCAACGCATCAAACCGTTCGTTCATACGACTTCAGAATAGAGAGATATTCACATTTTCGTGGGACTGCGCAAGCAGGGACGTGAGGTGGGGCCCTAAGTCGGTGGAATGTTACATATATCTTCTCCTTCGACCTTTTTCACCATTTTAAAGCTAAAAAAACAGAGAAATTAGAGAAACCCATTTCTAGGATCAAGTAAAATATAGATTTTCTCGACTTAAGTCCTTGACGAAAGTTGTTCTACGCGTTGGGCTCATCATTGTGGTATAATTTGTTTTATCAATTGCGTAGCATATCACACTTTAGTGTTGGGACAGCAAGGGTTTGGATATATTTGAAGGTTTTGAAGCGTATTACGACCTTAAGATCGAGGTAAGACCCTTCTTTCATTGACTCTAGCTTTTATAAGCAGCAAATAGCAATTTGCAACAGAAATACATATATTTTATCGTATTGTCATGGTATCTTTTATTTTTGTGTGTTGATTATGGTCCTACCTTGTTGTAGTATCGAGGGAGTATTGAGTAAAAGTCATTAGGCCACGTGAATTTAGCGAAAAAGGTATTTTAAGACTATTCCCTACTTACGACATGTTTCCTTAAACCGTGATTGTTGATTGTTGGCTGCTCGAGTTGATATAATCCTCCCTTGTCAGTATTCTTATTCAGTTAGTAGCGTCCCTATGTTGGACACGACTTAGAGGCTATTTGTATATGTTGCTTATGACTAAATTGCTCGCTTTTAGCGGTTGGATTGTTATTATTGTCGTTGGGGCTATTGTGGTTAGCTGCAGGAATGTGATATATGCCTAGAAGGGCTATGTTCTGCCTACAGGGCTATATGGATGCCTAACAGGGCTATGAGTTACCTATAGGGCTATATTGACGCCTAAGAAGGCTATGTGCTTCCTACAGGGTCATGTTGTTGCCTAAGAGGGCTATGAGTTGTTTATAAGCTACGTTGATGCCTAAGAGAGCTATGTGCTACCTACGGGGCTATATTAATGCCTAAGAGGGCTATGTGACTGCCTACGGGGCTAGGGGACTACTGATAGGGGTATATAGACTGATTGGCACCTTCCGGGCTTATGGGGGCCTGAGTATGTGGTCTTGTGTGCTGTTTGTACCTGTCGAGCTTATGGGGGCTTGGTTAGGTTGTTGTTTTATTATTTTTGATAAGTTTAGATTTAGGAGCAGGTCAGTACACTTATCTTAGCTTTATTTATTTATTAGATTATTCCAGTATATCAGGATACCTCATCATAGTCTATTGCCTTTCATACTCTGTACATTATTTTGTACTGACGCCCCATGGCCTTGGGGGCGCTGCATTCATGCATGCAGGTTCTGACAGATGATTGAGTAGACCTCCTCAGCAACAGGATTGACTTTTATCCGGTTGGCTAGCCCCTTTCCTCCGGAGCTGCTAGAGTTGGGAGATTTGTTACCTTTTGTTGTATATATCTTTATGGGTAAGCTGGGGCCCTGTCCCACCAATCTTTACTACTCTTAGAGGCTTGCAGACTAGTGTGTGGGGTTTATAGCTACGTTATGGCCATGCTGGCCTATGTTGTTGGTTTGCGGAAGCTTGTGAGCTGTTTGATGTATTGTATTGATATATACCTGCTTTAGTTTTGGTATAGATATCATGGTGGAATCGACGGCCCAATTAGAACTTCTGTGCTAGTTGACTATTTATTTATATGATCTCCTGGGAGTAGCTATTTCTTTTATAGATCAGTTGACAGGAGCCTTGCCGGCCGATGGCTTAGTTTTAAGCCGAGATATACTTGTTTGATTTCTTGATTGCGTGTGGCTGCCATGCGCTTGTAGCAAATGGTTCAGCAGGGTCGGCTCGGGGTTGAGTTTTGGCATTAGGAGCCAGTTGCGCCCCTCGAGTTTGGTGCATGACAATTTTATCAATTAGAGACGAGACAATTTTATTTATTGATTTGCCACAATTGCATTTCAAAACCTATCATGTGAGGTAAAGTGGATGTCCGTTGAAATTTGGTACTTCTTAGGCGTTTATATGTATTTCCTATCAATTTGCACTTTTCAACCATTACTTCAATATTTTCCTTTCCAACATCAGTGAAGTTAGTACGTAGGCAAAAAAAATTATTTTTACCTGGCCATATTTTTAGCCATTTTTAAGACAAGACTGAACTGATTCATTTTGGATAAGATGTCTCCTCTCTCTTCATAAACTCTAATGGCCATACCCCTCCCCAGCATAGTGAGTGAACATAATCACATAATCATTTCGCTCGATACTTGTTACCTCTCCATCGACCAAATAAGGAACATACAGTACGAGTAAAGTCCAAACGAAAACCCACAAATACAGTGGATAGAACAAGCAGCTGACTGCATTTGCACTTCTGTCTACTCAAAATAACTCATTCATCAATATATGCGCAGGATTCAGTGAGCACCAGACAAGACGTTTTCCCCCATGAAGCCATCAGGGAATAACATCCGAGAGATCCTCAATAATTCGAACAAATAAAGGGTTCAAAAAATTTAACCCACGAGTATAATTTATTAATCATTTTTTTAAGATGTGCATAGTTCAAAATTTTCCATGCAGCAACCAAGTTGATTGAAAGGGTTGCAAGTCAGCAGCACAGTGAGGAATAATATGGTAATGACTTGTTCAACAACAAAAAAACAGATAAATTGCAAGGGATCAACAACTTATATCCTTGTTACTTGAGGTGGTCAAATAACTTCGCAGCAACCTGTACAATCCCACGAAAAGATTAGAAAACAACAAATAAAAAATGGAAAGAAACAAGACGCAGCACACCCTAGAAGGGAGCTTACACATTTGTCAATGCAGTGCCAATAATCAAAATACTGTCCAGTGCAATGTTTGTGCCCTGATTCATCACCTTCTACCCTTTTAGTACATGCCTGTAGGAGGCAGAATGAGAGCCATAAAGTAAGAAAACCACTATAAATTTTGAAGCAACGAAAGCTTGCCTTCTTCAGCATTCATTAACCCCCCCCCCCCCCCAAAACAAAAGACAAAGAAAAAAGGGGGGGTTGTAACAAACAGAAAGATGAAAATAATCAAATATTGCAAGTTAAAAATTTATTGTGACTGCAACTAATGACAAACTGCAAATAATCTTGTCCCATTTAATAAACATTAATGTGACATTCGCCCAAAAAAAGAATTGTCAGATCAGATAAATAAAGCAGATCAACAGTTAACCATCATAGAGCAGTGGGAACGATGTGCACCCGGGAAATAACAAGCTCTAACTAGACAGTCTCCAACACTTAATGTGTTTCTCAACATAGAAAATGATACACCAAGTGGACTAAATATGCATCGTTCTTAATCCACAAATAAAGTCCCCTCTGCCTGACAAAACAAAAACGCAAAATATACATGTATGTCTTGATGAAAGTAATATACACATCCCAGGGAGGTTAGTGAAGGAATATCACCTTCATTCTAAGGTGCAATACTTCCACATCCATTAGTTAAAATCTAAAAAACAGATCAAACGCAATTGTTCTGAAGATCAAATGTGTTACTGTATTGTTATCTTAGGTTGCACAGTTGGCACAACTGAATGAGACATCATTGCTCTGGAATCCTTCCAAAAAGAGAACTTTTTCACTTTTTACAGAAAGAGAGACCAAAATCCTTCCAAAAGTTAGAAACTCAGACTCCCCATCCGAAGCACATTCTTTGCACAAATAATTAAGTTGGTTACAAAGATGTGGGCAGAGGTAGTAGATGAAGAACAATAAGTAGAAAACTAAAATGGGCTTGGAAAATGTTTAATGGCATCAAAATTAGAAATCAGAGTCTTGGAGAAAGAAAATCTTGAAGCAACACTCTTCTTCATCAAAAACTCTTACAGCAAACTGTTGGCAATACAAACAACAAAAGGACCCCATAGAAAGCAATCAAACAGAAAAATAGGCAAGGTTGAAGTAAAAATCTGATTGAAGTTTCCCAGTTCCTCTTGGATCTAAGAACATGCTACACACAAAACAAAGAAACAGAAAAACATACAAATACTAGCAACCTGCTGACCAGCTGAAATCTAGACTGCCAAGGTGAAGTAGAGAGGGAGAAGTATTTGGAGGCCAGAAACATGTTTTTTTTTTTTTTTTTGGCTTCTTAGAGAGACCAAATCACAGATTAAGGCCCTATGTTGGTTCATCCCATCAGAGTAACATGCAAAGAAAATTCTCTTGACATGCTATTTTAATTGATTTGGTATTTGGAGTAGTCGATCCTGGAATCAGTACATATTATGTTAGGTTAGGTCGGTGAATATAAATAATATTTTCCAAATATAAAATTTTCAGGTCTAACATAACATAATCCAAGACATTTTTTGTGCCACTCCGAGTTCTTATGAAGATCATAGACCTTACAGTATAGAAGAAATAAAAAATGAAACTACACTAGATTCATGAAAAATAGAAATGGTATTAGCTTTCTTAATTACAGATTGGTGTTTTTGTTAGAAAACACTTTGTTTTCTTTGTTTTGGGGAGGATTGTTTTAGGTCTGATTTTTGGAAATAATGGGTTTGGGATTCTTATTTTTAAAAAAATTATGTGTGTTTGGATTAGTTCAGAAGAAATGGTTTTAAGGGAAAAGTGAACTAAGAACTAATTTACAAAAATTGAGGCAGAAAAGAATTTAATAAGTTTGTTGTCTTCCATTTAAAAAAACTAGAGGGTAGTTGACATAAACAGGCCCACTTACGACAGCGAGCCCAGAGCTCAAGGACTGCAAATCCTTTTCTCCCTGTTCAAATCTGAGTGTCGCATGATCAATGAAAATTTGTCCACAAGCAGTCCATGTGATATCCATAACTGCCCAGTAACAGTCGGACAAATGGGGAATGTTGGAATGATCGGAATGGAAACAAAGGATTGGGCCGAACTCTTCTTTAATGTCAAGGTAATAGATATGAATAATCAGACTTCTGGAGAAGAGCAGAACAATGAGACCTATTATGGGACATACAATGCACTACAGACATATGATCATTACACTTCAACCGAGTTGTTCTATTAGGATCTTTTAAAGATGAGTCAATTTATAGATCTAAGATGTGAACAAAATTTTGGGAAAAGAAAGGAATTTATACCATAACATCTATGTCAGCTTTTGGCCTGAATACACTTTAAACGAATAGCTTTGTAGATGATCCTTCTAGAAGAAGGGGATTCTTACAACCTTTCTAGTTATTTTTTTTTTTTTGTTGTTCTATGTTTCTATTTAATAGGATCCTGAGGGAAAAGATTTCATTTCCACCAAGCTAAACATTATGTTGATGTCTCTAATAAACGATGGTTTAAGGCTAGACCAACTATACCAAGAGCACTCATCCATAACCGAGATTACTGATACATTAATTCATTCTTTTTTTTTATAATGATGACATTGGTTCATTCTTAAGTTCTTGAATCGAGTGTAGTGGAATGATGATACAAATATGTAAAGAAATGTAACCAATATTTATTGAAAAACGCAACCCAGAAAAGGCGACACAGATAAATTCATCATTCCACTATACTCAACTCAAGCACTTAAGAATGAACTAATGTCTTCATCATCAAAAATAAGAATGAACTAACTTGTTCAGGTATCTTGATTGAAATCCTCGTAAATAGCATTTTTCGTTGAAATAGTATTCTTGCATATTTCAATGATCCTTGATACATAAGAAAGAGTTTAGGCATTACTAAATCGTGAAAAAGCTCGTCCTTGTCAATATAGGATTGTCTTTCATTCTTCTTTTTACTAATTTTTCAGAAAATCTCTCATTTTCAGATTTTTTTCATTGAACGTTTGTTATGGAACCTTTGAATTGTAGTAAAAGGTCATATGCATTGTTAAGAAACATACCATTGTGTTCCATTTGAAGGCACTTATCACTAGAATGCCCCGAATTCTCAAACAAAAAGAAGATTCAACTGCTATACCCATCTACGAAACAGTGCATGATGATGCTAAAAATTACAAAAAATAGCCTTTCACTAACATAAATGATGTTATAGCTCATCCTGATAATTAGCTTAATCAGTGGAAGTGTTGAACACCCAAAATAAAGGAGATAAGTAATAGTTCCAATAATTAAATTAGAACCAAAAGCTTTTGAAATAACTGAAAGGCTATTTCATTGCATAGGGAATCACCTGATACTCCTTTAGTTGCCTTACACACTTAGGTTTGCAACTTACTTCCAGTGTTGCCTTTGGGTCAACAACTTCCTCGTCCGACCTGAACAAAAAAAAACCATCAGCAATGTCTCTTCTAAGAGATGACAATATTAGCAAAAGCTCAAATGGAAGAAACTATCCTACATGTAACTATTCTTTCATGCAGGATTATTTTTTTTGGTGCATATTAAAATATCCTGCATGTAAATCACAATATAAACCAAGACTTGAAGAGTGAAGCATCCTTCAAAAATTTCTTACCCATATAAAATTACAGATACAACTAGAGAAGTGGTATTAGAGGATTGTAGCCTAATCAAATTTGCATTAAAGCTTTTTTCACATATCTTACCAAAAAAAATATAAAAAAATCAGCAGTGACTGAGTTGTCACTTGTCATTAATTACCAAAACAACGTCTTAATTCCCATTTTGTAACAACGGCTTAATATTTGTAAATCATTTAAATGATTATAGTCTAAAAGCCTGTTTAGATGGGCTTAGGCTTATAAGCCAAAAATCATAAGTTAGGAGTTTTAATAATGGCTTTTTATTTTACTGAAACACAACAAAAGTGCTTAAAAGCACATCAAATAAGCAATTCAAACAGGCTCTAAGAATAATATCAGATTCTTCTGACATAAGTTAGTTATCAGGAAAGCAGCAAGAAGAAGAAGACTCTGACAAAGCATCACTAATAGATTTATCGGAAGTTTCAATATGGAGTACACTAGAAAACGTTGCCTCTCACTAAAAACCAATAAATATAATAATATCTACTAGATAGGGGAATCATAAACCAAACCAGACCCAATCTAATAGGGTAGAATAATATGCAGCTGTGTCCAAAATATTAGAGTTGAGACATGAAAGTATTCTTTAATACATGAAGTTGCACCAAAGAAAGGATAAGTTTAAAAATAAGCAGTTGCATCAGAGGAAGGATAAGGATTATGTCAAAGCACTGCTGTTTAATACATGGAATTAAGTAGAACTTGTGTTTTCAGTAAGTGCTGCATTGGCACAGCAGTGCACCATATTTCCTGATGTGTATACATACATACAGATGCACGCACCGGGGTTTGTGGCACTCTTCTGTGCATATTGTTACAAAACCTTTTAAGTATTTTTCATTTTAAAAGATATATAGCTAAGCATTTAGGCCAAATTGAAATTTTAAGATGTTTTATGTGACAAGAAATAGGAGCAGGCTACCATGGTTGAAAGATTTTACCCCAACAACATTGATATTGAAAGTTGAATTTTGAAAAAGATTTGACCTCTAACATTTACAGATAACACCAAGTTAGTTAATACAGTCACGACGTACAAGCTGATAATTATAAATTAAAGGTAAAGTAAGTTAAGCTTCTAATTGTTGAATGCTATGGTGAAGTCCTAAAACTAGTAACAATCCAAATACAACAGGATAGGTTCGGGAATAGGACACTCACACTCACTCTCCACTCAAACAATTTCCATCCATGACAGAGAACATAATTCATCCATCTACTTAGGACTTGGCACTCCTACTGCTTACAAAGGACATGACTCTAGATGGGAAGATATGAGGTTAAGGGTAGAAGGTAAGTAGGTGGTCTAACGTTGTCTAATTCCCTTATCTGTATTATTATTATTACTTTCCTATTTTTCGATTGTGGTATTATTGTTATTTCCTTTGCTTCAGTTATCATATTAATTGTTGTTGTCTCTTGTTCTCTTCTTAATTGTTTTTCAGCATGACCTTTCGCTATTGTATTTGTCTTATATACTTGCTTTGATAAGGTTGTGTAAACATCACCCTCCTAGACCACACCTATGGGATTACACTGGTTATGTTGTTTTTGTTATTAGGAATATAAGGTCACTAGTAAAGCTTAAATAAATGTGTTAATCTGGTAAGTATTTGCACATTGGAAAACTAACAACAAATCAGTATAGTCAAACTGTTGGTTTTGCTATATTATATAAACAATGGGAAAAAATCACAAAATATTATAATATTATTGGATTTCCAATAACTTCACTTTCTCTCAACTTATAGTTCCAATCTACAATAAACCTCAAGTTGATTAAGTCAAGCACTTCACTCTTTGGAAAAATAAAGATGAACTAATGATGATGAGCTTGTTATCTTTTTAATTGCTCCAGATCAAAATTTTCTGTATTATTTTTATTAGAATCTCAATTTTTAACAACCTAAAAGCCGCAGCCCACAGTTTAAAATTGAAAAACTAACTAAGACATATGGTATGGAGCAGTGGCGGACCCAGGATTTTCACGAAGTGGGTTCAAGATATAAAAAATAAAACTAAAATGTGGCAACATGGATTCGAACTTGGGCTGGCCGGGAAAATTGAACCCTTTTCACCACTCTGCCAAGGGTCACACTTGTGTTAGTGGGTTCAAAAGTTAATATATACATATAAAATTTTAAAAACTGATCAAATATATATATATATATATACGGTGTTATTTTTCAACGAGGTGGGTTCCGCCCCTGGTATGGAGAACACAAGTGATATACTATTTGTAACTTACTATTAGAGTAAATCGATTGTACAAACTAAATGAGACACATAAATCACATCAAAAGTAAAACTAAAATCAAATTACTAATGAAGAGGGAATAGATTCATTATCAATAGATCAACCGCTACTCACATGGCAAAGAGATATTGGAAACGAAGACTTCGATTCTGCAAAATCACCTGCAAATGCAACTTTTATACTAATCAATACAAAATTAACCAGTTAAAACACCAAAAATCCTCCATATGTACGAAATAAACAAAAATATTGAATAACAAAACCTAAATATGCAGATCGGAAGAAAAAGGTAAAGAGTAAACAGATCAAATGCAGAGAAGAGGAGCAACGGGTAAACCTGACTGTTCTAGAATGAGCTGCGGATGGCGAAGAGGAGACGGTAGAGAACAGAGAGTTTTAAAAAGGCCTTTTCCATTGGGCTTTATGATAGTCCGTTTCTAACTTGGGGCAGGTAACGCCGGGTTTATTCCTTTATGGCCCAAATTGTTGTAGGATATATATAGGCAATTTACATAAATAATACTTATACTATATAACTTTATTTACGAATTATAATATATCTTTTACTCTTACACAGATTAACCTTACTTTTCTTACCACAAATAACATGGCCACTATCACTGTTTTTTTATACAACTTTAATACAGATTTTTCAGAGCTTCACCTTTTCTTTTTCGGTAAATCACCACCTTCAAATTACCGATTGTTTATATTTAATATAGTTTTAATATAACTTTAATACAATTTAACTTCACCTAATATATAACTAAAGCATTTCTAATACAAATATATTATATGTAAATTTCAAACATTCTGGTACTATTTAAATTAGTTTACATTGTTAGAAATGTAATATATTTGTCCTGAATAATAATTATCAAATTTATAGTAATGTATATTATCAAATTCGAATTGTATTATAACTATCGTTTATATTTATACAATTTTAATACAACTTTAATACAGATTTTCAGAGCTTCACCTCTTTTTTTCGTAATCACCATCACCAGACCACCGATTGTTTATATTTAATATAATTTTAACACAACTTTAATACAATTTTCAGAATTTCACCTAATATACAACTTTAATACATTTTTATATCAAATGGCTATTAAATCTAAAATTATGCCATACATGGTAATTAAAATAAATTAGCACTTAATAGCATAATTAATCAAATAAAATATATTATTTATGTAAAAATTCCTATATATTAGGTGTGGTCGAGTCGTAGAATTATCCAAAGTTATAAAAAAATGATTTGATTCCAAATAGCTACATCTTTTGCATGAGTCAAGCGTCTTTTGAAATAGTTTCTCTACCTCGAGAGTGATAACAATAGTGTACGTTATATCCTCCTCAAACATCGTTTTTAGAATTATATAAGGTTGTTGTCGTCCTCGGATATCTAACAAGAACATTGAAAATTTTCTTTTAGACATGTGTATTACTCTTTTCGTTTACTTTTATTTGTTCACTATTTAAAAAATATATATATATATATAGCAAAGCAAACATGTGATATATATTTACGATAAATCACTATAATTTAAATAATTACAATTGTAGCTATAAGTATGGTCTTATAACAAATTTATCTCTCTTCTCTCCCTTGCCTCTCTCCTTCCACTGCCCTCTTTCTCTCGTTCTCTCGTTCTCTCGCCCTCTATGTCTATCGCCCATCCCTCTCTCCATCCTAAACAATTACAACCCAAAAAACATTCCACAAATATGACAATTGTATTTTGTATCATGTATCAAATGTATTTGTATTCTATATCAACTGTATTTGTACTATGTATCAATTGTATTATGACAATTTATATTTTTCCAATTGTATTCGTCGATTATTGTGTTCGTTAATACAGTTGATACAATTATATTTGATATATGATACAAATCAATTGTATTTGTAATATAAAAAAAATGATACAACGAATACAATATGCATTCATCCTCTTTGTCAAATCTAAAATGTATCAATTGTATTCAACCAAATATATGTGAGAGATTTGTATTAAATCAATTGTATTCAGATAACTATATTTGTATTTTGTATCAATTGTATTCGCGATACAACAAATATAACACGTATTCATCATTTTTCCTCCCTAACTCGATATCGCTCGTCTCTCCTCCTAATATGTAGCTAAATACAATAGTTTTTGATACACTTGTATTCATTTTGATAAAAATTAGTTGTATCAATTGTTTTCGTGATACTACATAATACGACAAATATATGAGATATTCAAACTCTCTTGCCTCTCTCCTCTCTATCCCATATCTCGTTTCTCTCTCTCTCACCTCTCATATTAGGTTGTTTATTGGTCGGGTCAGCTAGATAATTATGCTTAATGGTTTAACTTATATCGGATATCGGATTTTAAATATACTAATCTGTTAGTCAACTAATAAGCTATCGGTTGATACATTATCAGATTAAGAATTAACGCACGGTTATCGGATGGTGTATTGGATCCACTATTCCATGCACCCTTCTTTCACTTTCACTCACCAATATATTAATCTCTATCAAACAAAATATTTTTTCTAGCCCTACTTAAGATGGTAATTTAGTAATTGTAATAAATCATAGTGAGACATAGGAATGTGCAAAAACCGAACCGATAAAAATGTTATTGATTTATTGTTATTGGGGTATTGGGTTAACGGGTTTTTAATGGTTTTATAAAAAAAAAAAATTGGGTTATCGGTTCGGTATTGGTTTTTAATGTTGGGTTATTGGGTAAACTGATAACCCATTAAGACTAGTAATTTACTACTTTTACTTGTACATAAATATTATATATTAATCTCAATATCTTACTAGTTACTATCTTTGTCCTTTAGCCTTCAATTCACACTTCACAATGACTTTGAGTTCACAATTTCACATTATACAAAACGTTAAAATCTAAAGTAAGAACCCTATTCTTCTTAATTTCTCTTTGTGTTGCACATGTATAGTTCGTTTCATGTTTGTTATTATTGTTCTATTTTATGAGCATTTGTAAAGTTACATTATTGGTTTTTCACATCAAATTTATTAGAAAAATCATATATTTATTTTATAAGTATTTTCTTATTGGTTAAACCGAAAACCGAATCGTTAAGGACCAAAACCGATAAACCAAAAACCGATTAAAAATATCTTATTGGTTTGGTTATTGGTTTAACATATTTTAAAATCGAAAACGATAAATCGAACAAATAATACATAAAACCGAATCGAACCGACTGTTGCACACCCTTAGTGAGACATATATGAAAGTTTAAATTTTGAGGGTGTATGCACATAAGTATTTACTTAATAAATATACTTACTGTAAAAATGTAACTACAATAAATCTTAACGTGTTAACGGTTTACCCAATAAGGAAATTGAGTAATCTGCCCCCACATCGATAAACTGTTAACTATGAATTTAATCCATTCACCAACTGTTAATCCGAAAATCCAATACAAAAAGTCAATAAGTCAATTTTGCAGTTGACTTGGACCAAGTGAAGTGTATCAAGGATGAGGAAGGCAAAGTATTGGTGGAAGAGTCCTCAATCAAACAAAGATGACGAATATACTTTCACAAACTTTTAAATGAAGAAGGGGACAGAGACATGGTGTTGGGTGATTTGGCGCACTCTGAAAGACTTCGGGACTTTGGGTACTGTAGGTGTTTTAGGATCGAGGAGGTTATACGTGCTATTAGTAGGATGAGCAGGGGAAGAGCGACCGGTCCCGATGAGATTCCGGTGGAATTTTGGAAGAGCACGGACAAGGCAGGTATAGAGTGGTTAACTGGGCTGTTTAATGTTATTTTTAAGACAGCAAAGATGCCTGATGAATGGAAGTGGAGTACAATGGTTCTGTTATACAAAAACAAGGGTGATATCCAAAACTGTAACAACTACAGGGGTATCAAACTGCTAAGCCATACTATGAAGATTTGGGAAAGAGTGGTGGAGATGAGGGTGAGAAGAGGAGTGTCCATTTCTGAGAACCAGTTTGGATTCATGCCGGGACGATCGACTACCGAAGCCATTCATCTTATGCGAAGAATGGTAGAAAAATATAGAGAGAGGAAGAGAGACCTACATATGGTGTTCATTGACCTTGAAAAGGCCTATGACAAAGTACCGAGGAATGTCCTCTGGAGGTGCTTGGAGGCTAAATGTGTCCCGATGATTTATATTAGGGCGATAAAGGACATGTACGGCGGAGCCAAGACTCGGGTTAGAACGGTTGGAGGAGACTCGGAGCATTTCCCAGTTGAGATGGGGCTGCATCAGGGATCAGTCCTTAGCCCTTTTCTATTTGCTTTGGTAATGGATGAGTTGACGCGGTCTATTCAGGAGAAGGTCCCATGGTGTATGTTATTTGCGGATGACATAGTACTGATCGATGAGACGCGGGACAGAGTTAATGCGAGGCTGGAGGTGTGGAGACGAACGCTGGAGTCCAAAGGTTTCAGGTTGAGTAGGACCAAAACGGAATATTTGAGGTGCAAATTCAGTGATGCGTTGGATGAGGCAGATAGGGAAGTGAAACTTGACACACAAATCATTCCTAAGAAAGAAAGTTTTAAGTATCTTGGGGCTGTAATCCAAGGAAGCGGTGACATTGACGATGATGTCACACATCGCATAGGGGCTGCTTGGATGAAATTGAGGCTTGCTTCTGGAGTCTTGTGTGATAAGAAAGTTCCACCTAAACTTAAAGGTAAGTTCTATAGAGTGGTAGTTAGACCGGCCTTGTTGTATGGAGCGGAGTGTTGGCCAGTCAAGAACTCACATGTTCAAAAATTGCATGTTGCGGAGATGAGGATGTTGAGATGGATGTGTGGGCACACTAGGAGCGATAAGATTAGGAATGAGGTTATCCGGGAGAAGGTAGGAGTGGCTCATGTGGTGGACAAGCTGAGGGAAGCGAGACTGAGATGGTTTGGGCATGTGAAGAGGCGGAGCGCAGACGCTCCAGTGAGGAGGTGCGAGGGGCTGGTGGTAGAGGGTACGCGGAGGGGTAGAGGTAGGCCTAGAAAGTATTGGGGAGAGGTGATTAGACAGGACTTGGCTCAGCTTCACATCACCGAGGACATGACTCTAGATAGGAAGGAGTGGAGGTCGCGTATTAAGGTTGAAGGTTAGTAGGGTTAGCGGGTTGTCTTTCCTTGTGAGGGTATGGGTTGGTAGGGTTTGTAGTAGTCATAGCCTGGCACTCGTAGTTCTTGTCTGTGATCCTATAGTCATATGTTGTTTACTGCGCTTCGCCTCTCACAATGTCACGACCCAAATTGAGTCATGAGTGGCACCCACACTTAACCTCCTAAGTGGGCGGACCAAGGAATCTAAACCCCAACACATACCAATAATTCAACTACTAATAGCAACAATAACGCGGAAGCTCCAAAACTTATTAAAGTAACCAATCAAATAAACCTCTAAAGTCTATTACATATTATCCCCAAAATCTGAAAATCATCACATCAAGGACATCTAATCTCTAAATACTAAGTCTAAGAGTATCAAAGACACCGAAATAAATGAAATAGAGCAATTTGTGTCCGAAAACTATGGACATCAAGTCATGACTGAGAGAATCCAACACAAGCTCGAATGCATAGCTCACCCTTAAACCCGATATTCTGAGACTGGCTAGAGCTGAGGGCTAGTCAAATTTGCTGGTACACTCGCTGCACTCCATAAAAGGAAAACAAAGAAAAATACAAGTAGGGATCAGTACGGGGCAACATGTACTGAGTAGGTATCATCGGCCAACCCAAAATAGAAACTAATATACAATGAATAATAGTATAAAGTCAACTATAGCACTGAGCAGGTGATAAGAAACAACAACATGAACAAGTGACAGTTAAAACAAGTACGTAATCAATCACAATATCAAGCACACACGCGAGGACTCATGCCTCCACATCACACTCGTTTGGGAAATGCGTTCATTGAGATTGAGTACATTAAGTTAATTCAATATCTTTTTCCTTTAATGTTACCGTGTCAGAACGTGACACTCCGATCCAAAAATACCGTGTCGGAACGTGACACTCCGATCCAATAATATTATTAATTTATCATTTATTATCACCACTTTTCAATTCATTAATAATATTACATCATGCCTTCTTTATTCAAGGCATCACTTCGATAGAAAAGTTTTCAGATTATAATCTCACGGTCTCAGGATTTTAGACCAATCACAAACCACACAACCAAGCTACACAATCACACAATCAAGTACATAGAGAACTTCACAGTATCATTCAATGCATATCAATCGCTATTAAGAGTTTATCTATCAAATAGAATAAACCATAACCTACCTCCACCGAAGAACTGACGTCAGGCAAGCTACTTCTCCAATGCCTTTCCTTTCCTTAACACCTTCGAACGTTTCCAATCTATCAAGTATGCATAATTTGTAAGTTAACGAATCTATAGACACCACCCACGTTACTATATGTCTAGCCTAGACCCAAAATTTCACCCGATTCCATAATCAATTTTCCTCCAATTTGCATAACTTTCAATTAATATATTATGCCTTATATTTAATTACCTATCTCAATATGTCGAATTATAATTTATAATACGAGAACACAATACTAATATTAAATGTTTGAAGCCACCTGTTACGAAACCAGTGGCAGCCAACCCTCAACCATACTCCTGCATAAATATTGCACGATGGCAATACCCAGATTCCATGATGACCTTACTCCTATAAAATATTCTCACAACCAGTACTCCAATCAGTTGCCCCAATTAGGAACTTTAGTTACTGATTATATTTTCCATTAGTCATATCAATACACACACCCTTATAAATACAACACCTCAATTTTCTTGCCCCCAACATTATAATAATAATAATAATAATAATAATAATAATAATAATAATAATAATATGAATTAGCGCCTAACATTTACTAAAATTGGACAACAATAGAATTGAATATATAAGACTAATGAGTAATTAATGCATTCCAAGGATTTCCACCCAACTTTTCCTATCATTAATTACCACCCAAGTTCAAAGCAGCACCATCTATATATCTGTTTCTGATTCTTTCACCCCATTATTAAATAATTAATCATACAATCTATGTTCATACATAAAATACACAAGAGTTATGATTTGGTTGATTCTTTACCTGATTCGCTGGTACTTCTTCGACGCCGCAGGTAAGGATTCGCTCGGTTGTAAGTCTTCTTTTCTCCTCTTTTAATTATTTAGGGTTAATAATTATCCACTAATTAATAATTACATAACTACTAAACCCTATAATTTATTTCTACAGAATATTTACTCCTTAATTATTATATAAGACCAACTATAAAAGTGTGAAAGTGACCCACTATAAATTTTAATGTTATTTTCTTTAACCACCAACTAAATAAATTATTAAAAGCACCCCATTAATTCTATAATTGTAGTTATGAATAGTCCAAAATATCCATTTAGAATCTATCGAAAAGTATTTTTTGAAATAAAAAGCTCTAGCACTCAAAACGACCAAATGGGTCGTTACACACAATACTTGCTTGATGTTATTGCCGCCGTTGTTGATTATGCACCTTTTTCCCCTTATTGGATGTTATGTTATATATAATGTTTCCTCTCCTCTTGCTTGGTTTGGATGTACTTGAGCCGAGGGTCCACCGGAAACAGCCTCTCTACCTCCACGAGGTAGTGGTAAGGTCTGCGTACACTCTACCCTCCCCAGACCCCACTTTGTGGGATTTCACTGGGTATGTTGTTGTTGTTGTTGTTTTACTTATCGATTACGGTTCGATTTTGAACAACCCCATTTTCCTAGTCTCGCTTGCTCTCTCCTCCCCCAAACATGTAGTTGTAATTCATAAAGCAAACTATAGCTATAGATCTCTAATCATTTTTTAAATAGATTTTCATTTTTTCTCAATACTTTTGACATATCAAGAAAAAAAAATCATGTTTTATCCTTAATATTAATTACTTATTCCTCAAATCATATTCCAAGATTTAGTAATAAACATCAATTAATATGTGTATTATGGTCAGTGGCAGACCCATGATTTTCATTCAGGGGGTTCGAAAAATAAAAGTATAAACGTGTAAATAAGCCAACAATTTTTTTTCAAGGAATGGGACCCTTGAATTCTCTTGGCTTTAAAACCACACTTTTAGCATGTTTTATTTATATATATATATATATATATAACGTAAAAAAGGGAACTAGAACTTAAAAAAAAAAACTGAAACTAAAAAAAGTAAAACGCTAGCCAGGGGATTCGAACTCTGGACCGTCACGCTTAGTTTTGAAGGAACTTGCCGCTGGGCTATCTATTGAGGGGGTTCATTATATATATAAATACATAAAATTTACCTTATATATACAATGTAATTTTTTAACGAGGGGGTTCGGGTGAACCCCTGGAACACATGTGGGTCCGCTCCTGATTATGGTTAAATACTCATATCAATAATCATTTCTTAAAAAGTGTGCAAAATCTAAAGCGAACGAAGAAAGTATTTTGTATAAAATAAACAGACTTATTACAATACATAAATAAAATAAATATTTAATAAAGAAACAATCAAACATTCTTTTAATTGATGTTTTTAAAAATGGCATGTAAATGATTTAACACTAACTCTAAAAAAAGTCCATATTTTAAAGCCTTTTATGAAAACCACAAGAAGTGTAAGGCGTGGTGCGAATGGATAAATCTTGACATGGCCATTGCAACTCTTCCCTCCTCCCATCACCTCCTTTTCTGCTTCTTCTCTTCAGCATCTTCCAAATTCTCAATTACTACACAACTATGCCTAAATTCCCCCCCAAAGAATCGTATTTCACTTGTCATTTGTTCTTCTTCTACTTCGCCCCCTCCGCCATCATCGTCGTCGCCCCAAGTCAGTGAACCCACTCCCACTGCTGAGTCCTGCGTCAATGCCGGCCTCGACCTCTTCTCTAAAGGACGGGTATTTTCCTAATTCTCTTTCAATTTCATGGCAGCAGAACCTCCTTAATTATTTTATGATTGCATTGTTTTTCAGGTCTATTAGAAACTATGATAAGGTATACACATTATGCTTTATGAGACTACACTAAGTATGTTGTTGTTGTATTGTTATTCTTGTTGATTTAGACAGAGAGAAGGTGGATTGAGGTTCGTGACCATAATTCTTTTGGTTTATTTATAGATATTTTTTTAACACAGATATACTTCATGTTGTAGCTCCGCCACTCGTTGTAGACATCAAATAAATTAAGCTAGTAAATAAAAGGGATTTCTCTTAATTCATGCAATTTAATTTGATAAATGACAATAGAAGTTTTGATTTCAAGTTTTAATAGCCCCATCATTTGATCATTTGCAGTCATATTATTCCCTTGTATTTGTTACCTAAGTTTCCTCAAGTGTTCTCCAAGAGTCTGCTGTTGGATATTTGACTGAGTTTCTTATCATAAATAGGTTTATAAAGTGTCTCCATATTTGGCTAGTCCTTTTCTTGTAGAAAAATGTTTAGGATTCTATAAATTGAGGCTCGTTCCTTCTAACTTAATCAACATTCGCAATATAGTCATAGGGGCTTTGAGAGTTTTGGTTAGGGCAAGTGTTCTCCAAGAGTCTGCAACTTGAGCAAGTTTACTTGTTTGACATGTATATTAAAAAAATTTCATGTTTTGAGTAAATCTTATGGTAACAATTGCACTCAGAGGTGGAGCTAGGATTTAGGATTTTTAGTTTATGAGTTTTGAATATATTATTTATACATAGCAAATGAACTTTTTAAACATAACTATGAGGTTTGAGCCAAAGCTACTGGGTTTTGTCGAACCAATAGCTGAAGGGGTGGCTCCGCGCCTCTGCCCCTACACTTAACACCCGCCCTAATCATGCTTTGTTGGAAAATGGCCGAGAGTGGACTTTTGACAGTGACTTGAAAAATTGAAAGGTACATTCAGATTTTATCTGCAACAACAACTAGATTTCAAAATGCTTATGACTGGAACTTTATAATAATGCTAAGATTGTAAAAATGACATCAAACGAGAAAATGTGTCACATAAATTGAGATAGATGGACTAGGAAGAACTACAATCGGAAAGAAAATTACAGTAAGCTTTGATGTCTCTTCCTCAAATAATATTGTTGGTGTTTTGTCACAGTTTAACGTGGCATCCACATTAAGCATGCTTGTTTTTGCTGCAAACCGTACCACTATCTGTTTCATATAATGGAATCAAGAACACATGTGCACCATGAGATTATGAACTGTCATTTCTGTTGTTTTACCTAGTAAACAGTCACAGCATTTTCTCTAACCTTTATGGATTTGCTGCAAATAGTTCTTTGCATTCATCTTTATTTTATTTTATTTTTCACTACATCAAGCACACTCTGTCTAAAACTAAAAATTTACCAAAAGATTGATGATTCGAAGATTTTCCTACTCAACGAGTTTTTCTATTTATAATCTTGTACACGTCAGAAGCTTGAATGTCTGAGTTATAGTTTCTTGTGTATCTCTATTTGATCCTGCATAGCAAGCTTAAGGATAGCCGATAGCATCTAGTAGGTTGAATCACAATTATTACCGGAAAAGGCTATCGATTTGTTAATGTCTGGTCAATTATTTAATCAATTTTTTTTTTCTTTTTAATCAACAATATTTCTTTTCTGAAATTACCAATTTAAAATCTGTTCAGTTGGCTTTTCTTGTTATTTCTCACTTACTTATGTTTCCAATAATCTGCATTTTGGTTTGTGTACAAACCTCCCACAAGTTGGTTACGATTTCAATCTGCAATATGGGCAAAATGCACTGTATTGTTCATTAAATTTGATATTTTCCAGGTGAAAGATGCTCTTGTGCTGTTCGACACAGCACTTACTTTAAATCCCAACCCTGTGGAGGCTCAAGCTGCATTTTATAACAAAGCATGCTGCCATGCCTACAGGTATATTTCTCCTTTGCCTCTTTCATGGTTGAATTGATTTAGCTGGATAAAGACAAGTAGTTATTTGCTTGAAACCATGTTGAGACATGGAGGAAAAAAACATATTTGTGGCTTTCTTCTCGTGTAAAATGCAATATTGAAACTTTAATGAGCGTCACAAAGGAGCTATATGTACTTATTTATTCTTCTTCACTCGCTTATTACTTCTCTATTTGTTTATTTATTTTCTTTATTTACTTAAGGGGGGAAGGAAAGAAAGCTGCTGAGTGTTTACGCACTGCTTTGAAAGAGTATAACCTCAAGTTTGGCACAATCCTTAATGATCCGGATTTGGCTTCCTTCAGAGCATTGCCTGAATTTAAGGAACTACAGGAAGAGGTTTGTTTCCAACTGAGGGTATAGTTCTTTAGTTTTCGTCATGCTTGGATGTCTAAATTTAATTCAGCTCCTTACCACATTGACTATGTTACAGTATCTTCAGAACTTTGCAAGGCTCTAGCTTTGCTTCATTGTTTCTGAATCTCATAGTCTTCTATTTACCTCACAGGCTAGGTTAGGAGGGGAAGACATAGGGTACAGTTTCCGTAGAGACCTTAAGCTCATCAGTGAGGTACAAGCACCATTTAGGGGGGTCAGAAGATTTTTCTATGTGGCATTCATTGCTGCTGCTGGAATTTCTACATTTTTCACTATACCCAGGTTAATCCGTGCAATTCAAGGTGGAGATGGTGCTCCTGATTTTGGGGCCACTGCAGGAAATGCTGCTATAAATGTCGCTGGTAAATAACGACTACCTTTGCTACGAATCATTTAGTTCACTTCTAAAGTTTGGTAAATTATATTTGCTGGCTATATTAACTTACGCTTTTAAATGAAAAGAACTATTTCTCAAAAATGATTAACCTCTTGAACCAGCACTCTGCAGGTATTGTTGTTTTTGTGGCGTTGTTGTTTTGGGACAACAAAAAAGAGGAGGAACAGCTTGCACAAATATTGCGTGATGAAACACTATCAAGGCTGCCTTTGCGCCTTTCAACTGATAGGATTGTTGAACTCGTCCAGCTAAGAGACACCGTGAGGCCTGTTAGTGAGACAACTTCCCCTTTACTCTTCCTGTTTTCAATTTCCAGAAGTTGAGTGGAAAACGTCAGGAGTCCTTCAATTTTACCTTGAAGAATGAGATGTCCTGTATAACTTTTACTGGTGTCACTTGTCTAGTTCTCGTTGCCATGTATTCTGCTTAATAGATCAAAAGATATGGTTTACCTCCCTCATTAGAAGAATCCATTTCCATCACATTTACATTGTCGGAGGGATGATTGAAGACAGAAAGTTAGTAGCATTTTTTGCTAGGTTTGCAACAAATGCCTATATTTCATGAGAAAAAAGATATCCCTTTATTTGTTCTCTCTGTATCTCTATTTCTTTTTCTAAAATGCCTGACTCGAACATATTGTCTCCTCGTATTTGGAGTTTGACCAGTTGCTTGTTGTTAGGTTATTTTGGCTGGAAAAAAGGAGACAGTCTCTCTGGCTATGAGAAATGCTGAGAAATTCCGTACTGAGCTTCTTAAACGCGGAGTCCTTCTAGTTCCTGTTATTTGGGGTGAAGGCAGGGAAACAAAAATAGAGAAGAAAGGTTTTGGTCTTTCGCAAAAGGCAGTTGCTTCCCTCCCATCCATAGGGGTAAGATTGAAAGTAGCACTTAATGATCATTTTTAAACAACATGATGCTATAGCATGCACGTCAAGTTCATGATTCTGCTTTCTATTTGCTCAAAGTCCAAAATATATTTTTTACATGCTACAGGATTACTGAAAGTCGTTTCTTGTTGCTCAACAAGCATAAGACAATAATCTTAATGGTGCATGTATCTCGTTCAGGTTTTCTTATTTTTGTCCAATCTGTAGGAAGATTTTGACCAAAGAACTCAGTCAATAATTGCAAAATCAAAACTGAAGTCAGAGATCCGGTTCAAGGCGGAGGTCGTTTCACCTACAGAGTGGGAAAGGTATATCTACCTGTTCCGCTTACACTTGAAAACTACTCATCACATCATAGTCATGTGCATTTATGTTTGTGCCACTTTAATTTTTGGACATCCTATCACACAGTTTGATCGACTGAAATTTTTTCCCTTGTACCAGATGTATTGTTTGACTTCAAATCTATTTCAGGTGGATAAGGGATCAACAGAAGTCTGAAGGTGTGACTCCTGGCGAAGATGTCTACATTATACTTCGTCTAGATGGTCGTGTTCGACGATCAGGAAAGGTCAGTACTTGTTTAAAAAGAATTGCTGCAATTCTCTTCTTTGCTCCATTAATCTTGACTCAATGATGTGCTTATATGCACACATAATCAGCACATAAATTGCTCATGACATGACATAGATGACTGTATCCAGAAAAGTATAATTTACTATTCTTATGGGTTAATTCTTCGATTTTAATATTGACCAACTCTGCAGGGAATGCCTGACTGGGCTCAAATTTTAAAGGAACTGCCTCCAATGGAAGCAATATTAAGCAAGCTAGAAAGATAATACAAGTTTCTCTTGCTGAGTGCTAAAATCTTTTCACTACCTGGTGTATTTTCGGTCAGTCTCCTTACTTGAAATATAAAAGGCACTAATTGATGCCTGTCGAGCTTGTCTGTTTTACGTTCCATTTTTTCACGAACATATACTGTACTATAATTCTATAAATTGATATTGATATTTGCCAGATGAATATCCAAAGGAAATGAAATTTCATAGGAAATAGAAATCCAAACAATGGAACTAATAGTTATTCATCTATTGTTGAAGCTAAAGGTGGAGTTACCACTATTCGTCACTTTTTTATGACACGATCAGATATGTAACTTTGGTTAGCACTTTTGTCATACAAGCATAGGCCTATGTATGCAGAAGGATGGTCAGTTGAACCCCTTCACCGGAAAATTATACTGCATATGTAGGTCAAAGATAATCAATCTCACACACACAAAAACACGCATTAAATCTTGAACATCCTTACTGGAATTTCTAGCTTCACTACTGCATACAACTTTGAAGTCTTGGTTTTTGTATCTTTATTGAATGTTGGGACAATCAACTGGACAAAGAAGGAAAAACAAGAGAAAATATTTCTAATGAGCTGGGAAGTAATTTCTGCTATGTAGTTGACTTCTTTGAGAAATAATATTATTATTTAGTTTCTTGCAGACGTTCAAACTGAGTTTTAGTTCATAATTTGTTAATGGATCCATCTGTTTCTAATATTAACCTAAGTCTTTTTTAATAAAAACGAGAAAAGAAAAAACTATTTAAACTGGAATGGTTCCAACGAGAAAGATATTCTAAACCTACTCCAATAAAAAAATACTGTAATAACTTTGCCAGGAAGACTTTTGCATATTAAACTACAGTATAAGGTGAAGGCAGACCATGAATTTCAATATATCGAATTTTAGTCTTTTTGAGTTACTGAATTCTAAATTAAAAATCTAGACGTATTAATAAATTGTTTAAAATAAATATAACTTTAAACCAAAATTACTGAATTCCGTCGAATTGTCTTGGTTGAAGAGACCAAGATGATTGCGCATTATTTTATTCCTTAGAAAATTTGAGTCCCTCCTTTGCCTGCACGGTCACTCTGCTTGATGCATTTTTTTTTAAAAAAAAAACTTGTGTACTCAAATATTTGTGTAATTTTTATTAGATTATGAAAAATTTAAAATCTCGAGAATAGATGTGATGATTTACTATTCTACAAGGCACCTAGACATATTTTCTTTCAAGGATTTCTCCTGGGACTTTATTCTAAAGAATAGCCATGGTATCAATTTCTTATTTTTGCTTTAAGTAACATTTGACATATTTTAGCCTATATAAAAAGTACTACTATTAATCATAACATTATTTAAAACATGTTTGAAGTCGGTCAATTTCGGGAAAAAATTGTTTGACTCGGTAAATAATATAGTGTTTTTTTTTCCGGACAAACTTTCTCGTACCTTAATTAATTTTACGGGATATCTATCACATTCCACCATAAACAAATATCAGGTAACGTCCACCAAAATTAAAACAAATGGGAAGAATTTATTATTGAAAAAACCAATTTGCCCTTGAACTATCCAAAATTAAGCAATTTTGCCTTCTCTTTGATTTTTGGCCTAATATTCCTCACTATTTGAAAAAGTTTTTACCTCAGACCCTTTATAGGACTCTTAAGGATAATTTTAAATCATAATTAAAGTTAGGGAGAAATTAAGATTTCTTGACCATTTAAAACGAATGGAAGAAAATGATTTTTAAAAAATGTTTGTGTAAAAATGAAAATTTCTAGAAGAAAAAATATGCTAGTGAATTACAAAATCAACTCTCCTTGAGTTGAATTTTTTCGTTCTTTTTTAATTTTGAAAAATTTAGACACATGGAGTATCTATTTTGCATTGGAGCTACGTATATAACAAAGGATAAATACGAAACAATTTGCTAACTACTAAAGTATGAAAAGACCAAACAATTCTTTAGAAGAAAAATTTTATAACAAAGAAAATATAATAAATTAATCTATAATAATAATAATAATAATAATATAGAAAGATTGGCATCATTTTCTTTGGTAGGTTTTGAAAGGTTCATCTATTTTGATGATGACTTGAACTTTCCAACAGCAATGAGTAACGCGTTTGAACTGGTAAATAAACGAAACCCATTACCAAAGAAGCTTCATTTTTCATTTGAATTAATATCATATTATTATTATTATTATTAGTAGTATTATTATATCCATTGAAATTAATATTATTTCTTCTCCGACCACCATAATCCTTGATTTTCCTTACGTCCACTATCATTATATATTATGATTAGGTCTAAGATTAGGACAACTAAACTCTTATACTAAATCAATATGACCATATACTTCTAATAATAAACTCTACTTTCCCCTAAATTTCATTATATTTTATTTTTCAAATTATAATGAAAATAAATTTTAATATAAAAAAAGAAATTGTTCACATTCAATGTGTATGCTACATGCATGAGAATACACATTATTCAATATTTGATATCTGTGTTGATGGGAGAAATCAAATAATTGAGATGTACATAAAATGATCTGAACAATATTAATATAATAAAATTACGTAGAAGACATGATTTGTGTTTTTTTAAATCATGAGCAGCTCATAATTAAGTTGGTGCAAACACCAAATGTAGATAAATGATTTTCTTTCATATACCCTTAATCTTGGATTTTTTATTTTATTTTTGTAATTAGTAACACGTTAATTATTGATACAAGTGGTTCATGTGCATTCATATGGTGAAATTGTTTTCGAGAATGTTGGGATTATAACTATGACGGTGAATCCTTTGGATCACAACTATTAACTATTTTCCCACTATAAAAACTCAACTTTACACTTAAAAATCCTTCCCACATAATTATATACTTAGGAAAATTAGTTTTATAAATTGAGAAAAATGATTTATTTTTTCTAATGAACGTAGATAAAATAAGTTTTACGCAAGTAGCATTTTACATAATGTCCTCCCCATCATCCAACACAACTCATCTTCACTTCACCCCATAGCCCCTATCCACATCATCCCCACCTTCACTGGCGTAGCTACATGTAGTGATGGATGGTCAATCGAACTCTCTTAATCGAAAAATTATATCGTGTATATAAAAAATGATAGAAAATATATAGGTAAAAAATTATGTGTTTTATGTGCACACCTTCAATGAAATTTTTAGCTTCATCACTATCCACCTCTCATAATATTTATCTAAATTATGGTATGCAAATGTTTATTACCCTAAAAAATATTTTCCTTCCTACCAAACACATCTTAGCATATGGGTGTGCATCGGTCTGTTCAGTTCGGTTTATCGGTTTTCGATTTTAAACTATGCTAAACCAATAACAAATCAATAAGATATTTTTGTCGATTTTCGATTTATCGTTTTTGGTCATTAACGGTTCGGCTTTTGATTTACCTAATGAGTAAATACTCATAAAATAAATATACGACTTCTCCCTTCTCTAACAATTTGGCGCGATACAGTGAAACAAGCAAATAGTTGTAAATGCTTTGATATAGTGAAACAAACAAATCAGTTGTAAATGTTTTGATATAGTGAAAGTAGAAAGATAATATTTAATTATGTAGATTGTAGAGAGAGTGAACACTGATATAGTGTCTAGTTATGTTAATAATTACTCATATTTAATATTTACGAAGGGTAGAGTAAGAAATTACTATCGCCTTAATAGGTTTACCCAATAACACAATATTAAAAATCGAAACCGAATTAATAACACAATAATTTTTTTATATATAAAATCATTAAAAATCCATTAACTCAATACCCCAATAAAAAAAAATTTGTTCGATTTTTGCACACCCTTACTTTAGCACTAGAGTCAAATATATTTTGGACATGCATTAATTTTGAGAGTGGCACTTTGGTAAATACAGACAACATGGACACCGTTTCACAAAAAAGGCAAAAAATACTTTAAAATCCATATAGTATCCCAATCCCGCCCTATTGTCGTTGAGCTAAAAACAGTGAGAATATGGTAGCAGTAGCAGTAGTAGTTAGAACTTACAGAAAAAAATAAAATAATCCAGTTGTTGTTTTTTTTCTCTATATATATTGAGTAAGAGAGAAGGAAGATAACGCACCGATCAGCATTGAAAAATTTATCAACAATGGCGGTGAATTCCTTTTCCTCCATTTTCATCATCTCTTCATTGTTGATCGCAGCTTTGATTATCCCCGGCGATGCTACCGGCGGTGATTTCGACGTGAGCGGTTGGGTTCCAATGAAATCCGCCGACAGCTGTGAAGGTTCGATAGCGGAGTGTATGGCTGCCGGAGAATTCGAAATGGATTCGGAGAGCAATAGGCGTATATTAGCAACTACTGATTATATAAGCTATGGTGCGCTGCAGAGTAACAGTGTTCCGTGTTCTAGAAGAGGTGCGTCGTATTATAACTGCAAGACGGGTGCTGAAGCTAATCCGTATACACGTGACTGCAGTGCTATTACTCGTTGCCGGAGTTAAATTAATTAATGGTCGAATTAATCGATGTTAATTAATTATTAGTAAGTGTGATTGCTTTGATTAATTTGCTGTTTTGAATAATTTCGTAGTGTTTATATATACTTAAGTAGAAGTATTTTCTTTTCAGTTGCAATTCCAATGAAGTGATAGTGGTGCTTTGGCAGTGCTTTATGGTTAATAAATGAATTATTATGGATTCGGCTCCTCTCCATTTCTCTTCTCTTCATTTACCCCAAGCTCCTATTTGGATTAATCACACATGACATAGGTTAAAATAAATGGTTAAGATTTAATTTTTCAAAGTAAATCTCTAACCATGATTTAACTAATAAATACAATATATATTTAGTATTAAAAATTATTATAATCTCACAATCTTAGCAACATATTATCTTGTCCATAAATATAGGGAAAAAAAGTTCTTCCTAATTACTTTTTTTTTACGTGGGATCTTTTTTATTTTTCTTTTAAATATTGAACTGCTGCCAAATATAGCTAATGTTAATTTTGGAGGAAATAGAAAAAAAAAGGTGAAATAAAATAGAAAAAATAATACTCTTCAATAGCTATTGGTTAAAAAGAAAAATTCAAGGAAAAAATGCAATAAAAATATTAACTTAAAAATAAAATAAAATTAACATCCTAAGTAAAAAAAAATTAGGAAGAAAACTTTTTTCTCCTAAATTTATGAACAAGAATAATATGTTAAGATTGTGGGGTTTATAGTAATTTTAAAATTAAATATATAATATATTTATTAGTTAAATCATGGTTAGAGATTTACTTTGGAAATTAAATCTTAGCCATTTATTTTAATCTATGCCATGACCCATGTGTCATTAATTCAAATAGGAACTTGGGAAAAATGAAGAGAAGAGAAATGAAGAGGAGCAAGATCTAATTATTCTCTACTTGTTTCTGTTTTACTATATATGTACAAATATTGTTGCAAACTAAAGGGAAACATTGATGCAATTGATAAATTTGTTGTTATGTGACTAGAAGGTCATAGATTCGAGTTGTTAAAACAACCTCTCGTAGAAATTACGAGAAATGTTGTACAATGGACCTTTGTGGTCCAGGCCTCTTTTCATGAATCCCTCATGTAGCGAAAACTTAGTTTATTGATCCTTTAAAGATTATGGCAAACTAGTAGTACATCTTATCGAAAAGATTAATGGCAATATTTTCTTTTGACTACGATTTTTCCGGTAATTTGAACTAATAAGATTGTCATAGTACTATATAGTTTATGTAGTTATGAATATGTAGAACTCTCTTCAAGAAAAAATCAAATAAATTGTCAAAATTAGATAGGATAGTTTGCTAATTGAGACGGATCGACACGGAAAAATGAGCTAAAAATGCCTTATAGGTTTCCAATTAAAAAAAAGGGACAAGTGACCTCCTTTACTTTTTCTCTACATTTTTTTATTTTTAATATTAATAAAAGGACTAAATTAATAACATATTTCGTAGTTGTCAAGTTGTTTGGACAACTATTGAAGTTGTCACAACTACGATAGTTATTGGATAAAAGTGTAAAAGTTAAAAGTTTGGGACTACTGAGAAAACATCTTTTAACCTAATTAAATACTATTTGTCACTTCTACCCAATTTTTAAGACTTGAATAACTCTTACCTAATTGACTGACTAGTTTGTCCCTTTTTAATAGACCTTCCCGAGGTTCTCTACCCGATCCTATTCAATTTTATTTCAACCGTTTAACGAGTGGTATAAGGATGCTAAGAAAAATCTTCTATTTCAGTGGGATTTCAAATACCCTACAGACACGTCAAATTCAAAATCTGATGAATCGTGAAAAGGACGGTAACTCTATGTTAATTATACGTTGAAGAATGTTTCCGTGAGCAGTAAGCAGCGTTCTTGCTTAACTTCTTAGTTGGTGCACGCACAAACGAACAGCTAACCTCGACGAAAATGACTAAATGTCCTTAAATCAACTAAATCTCAATATCAACGACGTACAACATATTCAAGTCTAATTCAGATTTGTGCTAATGAAATCCTCAAATGTTGAAAATTAATCCTTGATGCCATGGGGATGATCTCTGTGTGTGGTTGTGACCAGCTTTCTGGTTTTGTATACCATCTAAGAAATGTAAGCATTATCACTACAAATAGAAACAGAAACAAAAACTACTCTCAGTATAATCAGACGACGCCTCTTGATCAGATCATCAGAGTTTAACACAATGGTGGTACGAGATGAGGGGAGATAATATTGTCATTCGCATGCATAACGAGTTCTCGGGCAATAGAAAACAAGTAGTGTTTTATCTGGCCTTCTTCTTAGATGTAGATTTATCAGTTGTTTTTTCTACATATGGATATTCTGGTGAACTTATCCATAGACCGCCCAATATGATCAAATGGACACAGAGGAGGACAAGTGATGAGTAAGTGTTGGAGGGGAAGACATTCCAGCAAAACTCTACAGCTGCAAACAAGAATAAGCTGCAGTACGACACAAAAACTTGTCAACAGAAAATACCATACAACTAAAGAAAACAAAGAAGTTTTGAGTATTAAATTGAATACCGTAGGAGGGTTGGAAATGGTATTTTCCACAATAAATATGGTAAGCAATAGAAGTACCTGCAAACAAGATCTAGGACATCAATGGTTTTATCTTAATTCAATTGAAACTTTGACACAGAACCCAGGAACACAGTGAAAGAGCAAATAATTTTCCAAATTTCCATTTGCTTGGCAAATGTTAGTCAAGGCCTTTATGTCTTGCTTTGGTGCCATGCTAGCAGCGGAGAGGAGCTGATTTTTGTGATCTTCACTGACTCACCGGGAAAAAAGTTCACACAAAGAGGTTGACAACGTTGACTCAATGAGCATTTTATATTTAAATACACTTCTCCCTTTAAGTACATGCTGCAGTCCGGTGAACTACTAACAAAATTCATCCCAAAATTCTCTGTTCTTCAATGAGATGCTGAAGCATCTCAAGTTATTACAAGGTCCGTCTGGAATGCATTATTTATTTTAGTGTGTCACAATGATTAAATTGGAATAAGACAGTTTATCATTTTTATAAAGTTCTGATTAAACATTTCAATTATGTCCTCTTGAAATATTTGTGGTACTTTTATGTGCAGTTACCACCAGAACTGAGCTCAATACAAACATAAGATCATAAAAGCATGCATCTATCTCAACCTGAATATTATGTTAACTATTCCAAGAATCAAAGTAAAATTATCATTTACTAAAGCTTTTCAAATGTCTAAAAATATGGAAAGTTGCATATTGAAATACTTAATGTGGACAATTTGATCTTTTTTTAATTCACTTTGAGAATTAGTTTAGCCAACCCTTAATAATCACATCAAGACATTTTTGTTGAGAGATGAGGAGTATGAGATAGAATCCATGACCTAAAGAAAGAAATAAGCTGCAAAACTTACCAAGAATAAAATTGGTAATGGAGGGATCGGGCACATATAACACTATTTATTTATTTGATATAGTGAAACAAGCAAATCAGTTGTAAATGTTTTGATATAGTGAAAGTAGAAAGATAATATTTAATTATGTAGATTGTAGAGAGAGTGAACACTGATATAGTGTCTAGTTATGTTAATAATTACTCATATTTAATATTTACGAAGGGTAGAGTAAGAAATTACTATCGCCTTAATAGGTTTACCCAATAACACAATATTAAAAATCGAAACCGAATTAATAACACAATAATTTTTTTATATATAAAATCATTAAAAATCCATTAACTCAATACCCCAATAAAAAAAAATTTGTTCGATTTTTGCACACCCTTACTTTAGCACTAGAGTCAAATATATTTTGGACATGCATTAATTTTGAGAGTGGCACTTTGGTAAATACAGACAACATGGACACCGTTTCACAAAAAAGGCAAAAAATACTTTAAAATCCATATAGTATCCCAATCCCGCCCTATTGTCGTTGAGCTAAAAACAGTGAGAATATGGTAGCAGTAGCAGTAGTAGTTAGAACTTACAGAAAAAAATAAAATAATCCAGTTGTTGTTTTTTTTCTCTATATATATTGAGTAAGAGAGAAGGAAGATAACGCACCGATCAGCTTTGATTATCCCCGGCGATGCTACCGGCGGTGATTTCGACGTGAGCGGTTGGGTTCCAATGAAATCCGCCGACAGCTGTGAAGGTTCGATAGCGGAGTGTATGGCTGCCGGAGAATTCGAAATGGATTCGGAGAGCAATAGGCGTATATTAGCAACCACTGATTATATAAGCTATGGTGCGCTGCAGAGTAACAGTGTTCCGTGTTCTAGAAGAGGTGCGTCGTACTATAACTGCAAGACGGGTGCTGAAGCTAATCCGTATACACGTGACTGCAGTGCTATTACTCGTTGCCGGAGTTAAATTAATTAACGATCGAATTAATCGATGTTAATTAATTATTAGTAAGTGTAATTGTTTTGATTAATTTGCTGTTTTGAATAATTTCGTAGTGTTTATATATACTTACGTAGGAGTATTTTCTTTTCAGTTGCAATTCCAATAAAGTGATAGTGGTGCTTTGGCAGCGCTTTATGGTTAATACAATGTTCATTTGGTGTTTGTTATTTGTTAATTGGTATGATACTTTGCTTCATCTTTTGGGTTAGAAACACAGAGAGATGCATGAATTATTCTCTACTTGTTTCTGTTTTATACTAGTACTATATACATACAAATATTGTCGCAAAACTAGTACTATATTCGTACAAAAATCGTTGCAAACTAAAGGGAAGCACTGACGCAATTGGTAAATTTGTTGTTATGTGACTGAGGGGTCATAGGTTCGAGTTGTGGAAACAACCTCTCATTGAAATGATGTCGGGGCTCCTTTCATGATACCCAGCATAGCGAGAGCTTAGTGCATCGAATTGTCCTTTGAAGATGAAATGATGTCGGGGCTCCTTTCATGAATCCCCCACTTAGCTAGAGCTTAGTGCATCGAACGGTCCATTGTGATCAAACTAGCAGTACATCCCTATCGAAAAATATTAATGGCAATATCTTCTTTTGACAACGATTTTCCGGTAACTTGAACTATAAAGATTGCCATGGTACTATAAAAATTGTATAAAATAGCAAATTATTAATTCAAATTAAATGCTATAACCACAGTTTGATTTAATTGTAACCCGTAGCAAATAGTTGTCATTCGCCTCTCCCTGAATTTCTTGCTCGCCACTCTCGATTTCTCGTTGAGCAGTCTCTCCCTCGCCTCTCTCACTTTATACAAATACAAATGTATAAAATGTGTTTGTGTTTATATAAAGTGAGAGAAATATGTATATATACATATCTTTTCGTTTGTCTCTCTCCCCAGAGAATCTCGTTCTCCACTGCTTCTCTCACTTTATACAAACACAAATGTATAAATTGCGTTTGTGTTTGTATAAAGCGAGAGAAAATTGTATATACAAATACATATATTTTCATCCTATACACTTATAATTATACAAATACAGATCTTCCCTACCCAATTTTCTTTTGTCTGTCTTTCTTTCTTTCTCGCTTTATACAAACACAAATTATACAATTGATTCTTTTGTATATGTATACCAAAACAGATTATACAATTGATTCTTTTGTATATATGTATACCGAAATATACATATTAATAGTCATAGCAAACATAAAATTTGCTATGAAACACAATTATACAAACTATAGCTATAACATACAAATATGATTTTTGTGTTTGCTAAACCTAAAATTAAAATTTACTTGTATGTAGTTATAAATATGTAAAATTATTTTCAAGAAAAAATTAGATATGGTTGTTTGCTAATTGAGACAGATTGACACGGGGTTTTCTAGTTCAGCACTAGTTAACTTGTAAGATTTCAATTTTCAAATACCCTACAGACACGGTCAAATTCTAAATCTGACGAATCATGAAAAGGACGTTAATTATATGGTAATTATACGTTGAATGTTCCCATGAGAAGTAAGCAGCGTTCTTGCCTAACTACTTAGTTGGTGCACGCACAAACGACCAGCTAACCTCGACGAAAATGACTAAATCTCCTTAAATCAACTACACCTCAATATCAACGGCGTACAACACCATGCTATAAGTAGTCCAAATCTGAGTTGGACAATAAATAGTACACCATACAGATTTAGATAAGTAAAAAAGGTTGACCTCCTAAAATATTCAAGTCTAATTCAGATTTATGCTAATGAAATCCTCAAATGTTAAAAACCCCATAAAATATTAATCCTTGATGCCATGGGGATGATCTCTGTGTGGTTGTGACCAGCTTTCTGGTTTTGTATACCATCTAACAAAAGTAAGCATTATCACTACAAATAGAAACAGAAACAAAAACTACTCTCAGTATAATCAGATGACGCCTCTTGGTCAGAGCAACAGAGTTTAACACAATGGTGGGTAGGAGATGAGGGGAGGTAATTTTTCCATTCACATACATCACGAGTTATCGGGCCAGAAAAAACAAGCAGTGATTTAACTGGCCTTCTTCTTAGATGTAGATTTATCAGTTGTTTTTTCTACGTATGGATATTCTGGTGAACTTATCCATAGACCACCCAATATGATCAAATGGACACAGAGGAGGACAAGTGATGAGTAAGTGTTGGAGGGGAAGACATTCCAGCAAAACTCTACAGCTGCGAACAAAAATAAGCTGCAGTACAACACAAAAACTTGTCAACAGAAAATGCCATACAACTGAAGCAAACAAAGAAGTTTGAGTATCAAATTGAATACCGTAGGAGGGTAGGAAATGGTGTTTTCCACAATAAATACGGTAAGCAATAGAAGTACCTGCAAACAAGATCTAGGACATCAATGGTTTTATCTTAATTCAATTGAAACTTTGACACAGAACCCAGGAACACAGTGAAAGCGCGAATAATCTTCCAAATTTTCATTTGATTGGCTAGTGTTAGTCGAGGCCTTTATGTCTTGCTTTGGTGCCATGCTAGCAGGGGAGAGGAGCTGATTTTTGTGATCTTCACTGACTCACCGGGAAAAAAGTTCACACAAAGAGGTGGTCAACTACTCAATGAGCATTTTATATTTAAATACACTTCTCCCTTTAAGTACATGCTGCAGTCCGGTGAACTACTAACAAAATGCATCCCAAAATTCTCTGTTCATCAATGAGATGCTGAAGCATCTCAAGTTATTACAAGGTCCGTCTGGAATGCATTATTTATTTTAGTGTGTCACAATGATTAAATTGGAATAAGACAGTTTATCATTTTTATAAAGTTCTGGTTAAACATTTCAATTATGTCCTCTTGAAATATTTGTGGTACTTTTATGTGCAGTTACCACCAGAACTGAGCTCAATACAAACATAAGATCATAAAAGCATGCATCTATCTCAACCTGAATATTATGTTAACTATTCCAAGAATCAAAGTAAAATTATCATTTACTAAAGCTTTTCAAATGTCTAAAAATATGGAAAGTTGCATATTTAAATACTTAATGTGGACAATTTGATCTTTTTTTAATTCACTTTGAGAATTAGTTTAGCCAACCCTTAATAATCACATCAAGACATTTTTGTTGAGAGATGAGGAGTATGAGATAGAATCCATGACCTAAAGAAAGAATAAGCTGCAAAACTTACCAAGAATAAAATTGGTAATGGAGGGATCGGGCACAAATAATGCCAATGAAATTCCCAACAAACATAGTCGTCACAATATCTGAGAATGAAATAGACACAGACCAATTCAGCAACCATAGATCATGCCAAATCAAGACAAAACTAGTGACAGTATAACGCTTGACAGCCTTTTTTAAGTATAGAAAATCACAAAATAGATTGTGCATGTTGCTTACGGTCAGCTTGAAGGACTTTCTTGGTTGAGGAAGGATTTCTCTGAGAAACTCTGAGCTTCAGTTGAATGATTTTTGAACGCACAACAGCAAACAGTCCCCCTTCATGCCTGCAAAAGATGAAAAAGGAAATATGCAGCCCAGTGGCCGCTAACTCATTACCTTCGTATGTAGAGAGGAAAATGATATAGTTATCATGATATGACTTTTCTTTTCCTACTTCAATACTGGAATATCAACGCCACTACACTAGATGTAATGATAATATGAGAAATACTCACCTGCACCATCTGTAATGAGCAAAGACCAATAGCAGACTAAGATGAGCAACTAGCAAAGAGAGAGCAAAAGCTTTAGAAACAAAGATGTCTTCAGGAACAAATTTGAAGTTGACAGACCTGCAACAAATCAGTGTGTTACGATAAACTGTTCTTTGTAAAGGATAGCACAACATCATGACATGAGCATAATGTTGCACTAACACAGTTGATAGAAATACAGTTTTCAGCGAATCAGATTATTCTAGAAGGCATACCAAATACAACTTAAAATTCAAAAGGATCTGACAAAACTTAGTTTAAAGATCAGAGTAGGCTTAGGGTCAGAGTGGATATTCAAGGGATATAGGGAAAAAAATACTTTTCTGTCTACGTCCACTGAAAGAAAACGAGCCCACTACCCACCCGAACTCCCAAGGGATGAGACAGAGAACAAACTACAGCCAGCAGTAAGAACATGCATCTCCTACATTTAGCAGACACCACCAAATACAAATGTATTGTTTGATGACATTTGAGGTAAAAAGTGCATGATAAATACAATAATGTTGTTTCATGTGATGATAATGCACGTTTATACAACATTGTGTCAAGTGAATAGATACACAATCTCTTATCACCATATTAATGCGGATTTCATAAATATCAGGGGTATAATGTTTATTTATTTTGCACATTAAAACAATTTTACCACAACATAAATAAATCAAGAAAGAGGGATGACAGCAATGTTAAAGACTTAAAAGTTGCTTGATATTTTTGACATGGTGCCTCAGAGTACCAATTATGCACACATTGTGTTTAAGAAAGTACCAGAAGTGGATGAAAACCCGACCAAGATTGAAAGCGTTCGATAAATATGAAGCTGGATGCAACAGGATAAAAGGAAGCCCTATAAGAATCTGCACCAATCACCAATCATCATGATCATTGGTAAACAATTTGATCAGAAGAAGCTCCATTCAACAGAAGTATACTTGTCACCCAACTCACCTATGCATATAAACCACAAATTCATCAGTCGATCTCTGAGGAAAGAATAGAAAAAATATTGTAACAGTTAAAAGAATGCCCAAGAGCATCAAGGATTGAACATATAGATCACCCAAAAGTTAAAACATCATGTGTTATTGAGTACGCAGAAGAAAGTGATGCCTTGATCCTGGAGCAACCATAAACCTTCCCTCCCCAACTAACGAAACATGCTTAAACTATTTTCCAAAACAACATTAATAAAGAACACAATTGCAGTCATGAAGACAATAACAAAAGTAAAGATAAGAAAATCATGCCGCCCGCTGAACATCATTGCATTAGAAATTAGAAAGGGAACTTGGAGATTACCCACCTGCACTAATGCAGCCCCTGCTAAAGCAGATATCACTCCAACAATATCCATTGCCTGTATTTCAAGTTTCCACCATATATCACAAAAGGTAATCAGAAATGTAATTCAACTTCCTACGGAGATTATTAATAACCTAAACTGTCCCAATAGTATACCTTCACCATCAGGAGCAACAGAGGTGGTGCATACAGGAGCACATTCATCTTTATGGAAACAGCTCCGCTGTACTAAAGAGAAGACCATTGATCAATCTTAACTGATGGTTTTTAATCAATGATATAGAGCAAAATTAATCCAACAATAAAAATGTCTAAGCAAGCAAGAATATACCTGAAAATTACCAACCCTAGATGCCATTTTTGGCAAATAATTGAGACCAATGCAGCATGGAGGAGAGTAGTGGCAAAACAATCATTAAATAATCGAAGAACAAAGATAGAGTGAACTCTTTTCGACAGAGAAAGCAAGGAGAGAGCCCACCAAGGTACCTGGAAAAATTATGTTTCCAATTACTCATAGCATATCTTAACTCCAAGGAAAAATGGTTTGTCCATTTAAAAGATTTTCTACTTAGTACAAAGTGGTCGAATTCTGAATATTTACTGACAGAACATAAATTAGAAGTTTCAACGGTAAAGCTAAATCAGAAAGAGAAATGGTTATCAGAAGAAGTAAGACATATTGCAGACATTCTTCTCTTGCTACAGTTGAAAGCCAACCTTGATTCAGTGTGAAAGATATACAAATTCCCAAAATTTTGGTCGAGACTCCGTCTTTTTAGAGATGCTCAGACAATTTTTTACAGATGTCCTCAATTACACATTAGAACTTCCTCTGAACCACACGTAATTATTTGAGCAAAATTCTTGATCTCCTAGGCATAAAATTTGAATGATATCGATAAATGGTCTAACTACAGTCCCAAGATTCACTGTTTTCTTTTATTTCTTTGTTTAGAAACACCTCCCAGAAACATAATAACTTCTCAGCTCCATCATATTTTTCCTCCATAAATCCCGTTGAAGTTCAATTTTGATTTATCGTTTACCAAGATACCTCCTTTAAATAAAGCTCATTTGTGTAAGCTTAAAGAAGGTGCATTCTGTCACCAGGTCTAAATTGATGTCTACCCTTCGGGGTGGCCCAGTGGTTTGAGCTTGGGACTTCCATGTTGGAGGTCTCAAGTTCAAAACCCCTTGCCAACGAAAGCAAGGGGTTAGCCTTCTGGGTCGAGCTCATCACACCAGGCTTGCCTGTTGCGGGTTACCTCTCCTATGTGGTTTACGAGCTATTGCATAGGAGTGGGGGTTTTACTGTAACACCCCAGAGAATTTTTCTAACTAAGACTCGTGCCGTCCTTCATGTGGAGTGAGATTTTACCGAGGAATAAAAAATTCTTGAGTGTTAAGTTAAGGTCCCTAGATGTAGTACATTGAGTTCCAAGAAGAGTTGAATTGGAAATAGTCATTTTTGGAAAGAATTCAAAAATCTGGAAAGTTTGGCTAAGTATGGAAAAAAGGTGAGTTTTTGGTCAATTTTGAGCAGTCGTAACTCCTAACTCAGAATGATTTAGGCGAATTTCCAGTTATGTCTGGAAAGCCCTTGGAATGATCTTTCCAACGCCGCCGAGTTTGCTCGATTCCGAGTTTGTATGAGTGAATTATGCCCTTTGGAAGTTGGCACAGGGCAGTTTAGTCCGAAAATTTTAAGGGTATTTTGGCCTTTTCCCTAGCCAATTCTTTTGGTTATATTGAGGTGTTAGACTGATTTTAAATCAGTTTTCCCTTTTTAAAAGTGAGAGTTAGGGTTTTGGAGAGAAGAGAGAAAGAGAAGAAGAAGCAAGGATTTCGTCAAGGTCGTCGTGGTTTTCTTCGGGGGTGATCCCTATTAAGGTATGTGAGTTCATAGTGTTAGGTTGGTTCTTTCCCCCACACGCCAAACTCGTTTTATTTCCGAGAAAAGATTGGTTGTGTTGTGATTGTTGAATTCTTGTGGTTGTGTTGTTGAAGTTTCTTGCTGGTTTAGTACATGTTTCCAGTTGTGATTTTGAGTTGAAATCCACTTTATGTAGAGGGGTTTATGATCCCAAGTGTTTGCTGATGGAACCTTTGAAGTTAAGAGGGTTTAGAGTTGGCAACATGAAGGAGAAAAGTCGAGCAGCTTGCATGATTGGTTCCCTCTGTGAACAAAATCTGCTCCGCGTCGCTGATAGGACGTGGACTCCACTGTTTTCAGAATTTAATTTCGTAATTCTTCTTAAGTTTAGTTGTCCTAAATTATTCCTAAACATCACGGGGTCCTTCCAAACCCAAATCATTACTCTTGAATCCATAATTCAATTCAAGAAAGTTTGGATCCAAGTCAAGTGAAGTTAGAGTCTAGTTTAAAAGTTAAGAAGCAAGTCTTTAAAGGTTTTTTTGCAAGAGTCTTTATTGAACATTTTAACTTTGTTCAAGGCTCAAGTTTCAATTTAAGTAAAGAGTATTGAATTTCAAGTTAAGTAAAGAGTATAGAATTTCAAGTTAAGTAAAGAGCATAAAGTTGAGTCCATTTCTCAAAAGTTATTAGGGAACTAAGTATTCCCAAAGAAGTTTATAAATGTTTTTACATTTGAAGTAAGGAAGGAATTATGATTTCCAAAAGAGCCTTTGGGCTAAGCTTTGAATAATTATCTCAAACTAAAGAAAGAAGTTGTTTTAAAAGCATGAGCCAAAGTATTTTTGGGAGCAGTATTGAGCACCGAATTGGGGACACGCGTTCATATTACCCTGGCTCTGATACAGTTTGTCACGCCCCGAGTCTACACCCTGGACGTGGCCGGCACTCGAAGACCATTGTTGGTCCCCAAGCGAACCCTTATCCTGGCTGCCTCCAAGCGGAAGACTAACTTAAGCATACAAGAGCTTAAAACTGAATAAGAGTTCTTTACAAATCTTTAACTCAAAAGAAAACTCTGTATACTAGAATATATATACAACTCGCCATAAAAGGCAACTTTAGTCTTCAAAACATTTAACAAAATAAATGAAAAGACTTCTGAAACTCTACTGTCTATCTATGAAGCCTCTAACTGATAAAGATGGAAGCCGAGACAAGCCCCACGACTTCCTAACAACTGATGCAACTGAAAGGTAAATGAAATCCTCCGGAAGCAAGAAAGCTTGTCATAGCTAACTGGAACTCCCGGATGTATCAACGAATCTTCTGTTGATGATCCTGAATACATGTGTTTGCATCATAAGAAGATGCAGGCCAAATGGCTCAGTACGTGGAATGTACGAGTATGTAAGCTGGGAAGCTAAACAACATAGGCTAGAAGAAAAACTGGAATAAACTGAATAACTTACTTCTTTGGGAATACTTAGTTCCCTAATAACTTTTGAGAAATGGACTCAACTTTATGCTCTTGACTCAACTTAGAACTCTATACTCTTTACTTAACTTGAAACTCAATACTCTTTACTTAAATTGAAACTCTATACTCTTTACTTAAATTGAAACTTGAGCCTTGAACAAAGTTAAAATGTTCAATAAAGACTCTTGAAAAAAAAACTTTAAAGACTTGCTTCTTAACTTTTAAACTAGACTCTAACTTCACTTGACTTGGATCCGAACTTTCTTGAATTGAATTATGGATTCAAGAGTAATGATTTGGGTTTGGAAGGACCCCATGATGTTTAGGAATAATTTAGGACAGCTAAACTTAAGAAGAATTACGAAATTAAATCCTGAAAACAGTGGAGTCCGCGTCCTGTCCGCAACGCGGAGCAGATTTTGTTCACAGAGGGAACAAGTCTGCGACGCAGACTTGTTTCATGCAAGCAGCCCGACTTTTCTCCTTCATTTTGCCAACTCTAAACCCTCTTAACTTCGAAGGTTCCAGCAGCAAACACTTGGGATCATAAACCCCTCTACATAAAGTGGATTTCAACTCAAAAATACAACTGGAAACATGTATTAAACCAACAAGAAACTTCAACAACACAACCACAAGAATTCAACAATCACAACTTCAACAACACAACCAATCTTTTCTCGAAAATAAAACGAGTTTGGCGTGTGGGGGAAAGAACCAACCCAGAACTCACATACCTTAATAGGGATCACCCCCGACGAAAACCACGACGATCTTGACGAAATCCTTGCTTCTTCTTCTCTTTCTCTCTTCTCTCCAAAACCCTAACTCTCACTTTTAAAAAGGGAAAACTGATTTAAAATCAGTCTAACACCTCAATATAACCAAAAGAATTGGCTAGGGAAAAGGCCAAAATACCCTTAGAATTTTCGGACTAAACTGCCCTGTGCCAACAACCCAACTTTCAAAGGACATAATTCACTCATACAAACTCGGAATCGAGCAAACTCGGCGGCGTTGGAAAGATCATTCCAAGGGCTTTCCAGACATAACTGGAAATTCTCCTAAATCATTCTGAGCTAGGAGTTACGACTGCTCAAAATTGACCAAAAACTCACCTTTTTTCCATACTTAGCCAAACTTTCCAGATTTTTGAATTCTTTCCAAAAATGACTATTTCCAATTCAACTCTTCTTGGAACTCAATGTACTACATCTAGGGACCTTAACTTAACACTCAAGAATTTTTTATTCCTCGGTAAAATCTCACTCCACATGAAGGACGGCACGAGTCTTAGTTCGAAAAATTCTCTAGGGTGTTACATTTACCCTGTGAGCACCCAAAGGATAACGGCTGCGGGTTTCCCTTGTCATCAACAAAAAAAAAAAAAAAAAAAAAGGTCTCAAATTGATGTCTAGAATCTTCCTTCTTTTTAAAATGATAAGGTTTCATTCATAAGAGCACTAAGATTATGCTAGAGATCAGTCTATCGTGGCAAAAGTGAGAAGATAAAGTATATCCCTGTCTAAAACTATATAGAGGGACCTAGAAACTCAATCTTTTGAAAGTGTACGCAGACCTTCGCTCTAAACACTCTACCCTCCCCCCCAAACCCCACTTTGTGGTAATACACTGGGTATGTTGCTGTAGTCAACACTAACAAATTTCACCACTGGATCCAGTCTTACAGCAGTCACAATACAACTCTTTTTAATGATATATTAGCCTACAACATTATCCATAAAATTCAAATGAATAGGACGCCTACCACATCAGTCTTCAAGTAGATGAACACGACAATTGCTAGATCCAGTATGTAGAGGAAGCCAAAGAGAATCTGCACTGACATGAGAAATAGAAATCAACAACTGGCATGCAAGTAACATGACCTTATACCGAAGGACATAATAGAGTGTACGGATTATCCAATGAACCAGCTGAATATGCCCACATTATTCAAAAGTCACAACTAGTTAACTAAACAATTGCCTACACCTTATTCTGTATCGTGTGAACCCTCCAGAACATGCAAAACCCAGCAAAAGGATACTAATTTTTTTCTCATGCTGGAATCTACTTTAAGCTTACACCACCCGCACAAGCATAGAAAGTCTTACCATTGCAATTTTTTCTAGTTAGTATAAAGTTAGAGGAAAAGAAAATATTTGCTTCAGATTGTCATTATTGGGAAAGAAACACTCCAGAAGATGGTATACTTCCCAGAGTAGTAGGCATCTTCAAAGAAAAATGCATCACGGGCATGAAGATCTAGCTGGAGTTCCAAAAATTATGAAACAGGGTCGAAGGAAAGCAAGAGTTAAGATTGTTAACGTAACTGCTTAGAAATCAAGCCCAGCATAGGAAAACACCTATCATCAATACAGATGCTATGCTTCCATTTTATTATTTGTCAACACATAAAACAGAAAACATGTATGTCTTATTGTTGTTTCTAGTGTATAGTCTCACTTAAAATTCAGTAGCAAAATCTATCAAATTTGGAAGGGGACAACCAATTAACTGCATTTACGTGCTCTTTCAAATCTAATCAAATTTGAAAGTAGACAATCACAATCAATCTAGCAACTCCTTATGCAAGTTCACTGGCGATCACCGCAAAAAAATGTACCTCCCGGAAATGGAAAAAGTAGGAAAATTACCTGAGCTGGATAGACTTGACCTCCAGTAACATATTGTATAGCAGAGTAAATATAAAGAAAGCCTGCTGGGTAAACTAGAGGCCCCGTGTCACCTTTCAAGTTACTGTAATCCCTCTCTCCTTCGAGAAAACCAGTAACCTATTAGACCAAAAATAACCAATCAATCAAAACTATATAAGCTGGATATCAATCAACCACACTATAATGTCAAATACTGGTAAATATTTTGCCTTAACTTGTCATTTACGCCAAATTACTGATCAAACTGAATTCAACTCAAATCTTTGTTACATTACTGAATAAGACAAACATACAGATCAAAATGTTGAACTCTCACCTGAGACATATAAGCATCCCAATCAATTTTCGTATCTAAAAAAAGAGAAATTAAGGAATTTCACAATTAATGAATTTTATGATTATAAGAAAACAAAAACTGGAAATGAAGTGTGGAAAAACTGAAACTTACATGGAACGTAAGCGATAATCAACGCGACGAGGATCGAATCAGCGATGAGTAATGCAATAGCAAAAGGTATTTTAGGATTTTTAACGAGTTTTTGAATGAAGTTTTCCGATCTATGTGAAGTCTTGCGTATAGCAGCTGCTTTGGCTGCCATGGCTGCCGGAGCAGGAGAACAGACGATCTCGGCGAAAAGACGACGTCTTAGGAATTTGGGAATTGAGATTTCTTTTGCTGTTTAAAACGCAGCGTTTCGTGGTTCTAAAAATATGGCGAAATAACCCTGATCTATTTGAAGTAGAACAAAGAGGTCCTATATTTGGTTTTGTGTTTAAAGAGGTCCCTGAACTATTAGAAATAGAATTATAATGCCATAGCTGTTAGCAAATAGCACAATTATGCACCTAATTCTAAAAATTAGACAAAAAGGACCCTGATCTATTAGAAGTAGCACAAATACGCCCTCTATTTGCTTTTTTGTTTAGAAAGGCCCATGAACTACTAGAAATAGCATTAAGCTGTTATACTAGTTGTTTAGCAAATAGCCCATTTATGCACCTGTCATGTTAGGGACCTTTATGTCCAACGCATTCCCTTTAAATATTAGTAACTTTTTCCCTTGATATATAACTAATCTCTTAAACTTATCACGATTTTTTATTTAGATAATTGAATTAAAACTTGTTTCAATTAAATATATCTCAACTACTAATAAACTATTTTAGTTAGATACTTTCAAATTAAATTTTAGAAATACTTTTTTCAAGTCAAAATTTGTACATCTTTTTTTTTTTAATGTTAGGAATGCATTTTTATTTGTATATTAGATAGTTAAGTTAACTATATAAAATATATATCATTTACTTTTATTATATCATTTGCCTCAATAAGATGTAAAAATTTCACACATATTATTTAAAGCTAATCTATATAACTAAAAGAAAAAATAAATTTTACTTGATTAATTTAACTATATAATAGACAAATAAGAATCCGCAACAATCTTTATTAGAAGTTAAGATATATAATTGAACATAAATTAATTTGAATATCTAAATAAAATATTCTAATAAATTGAGGAAACTAACTACGTTAAGTCTTAGTTTTTCAATTTTTTTTATTGTATTCGACACATTTACAACCTACTCATATCCAATCCATTAATCGTATACGATAATTGATGATAGGTACAAGTTTTTTTTTTTTTTTTTAATAACAGCAGCTATCAGTGTTGGCAGTGACTTCTGCCCCACGTGTACTACTCCTTTCCACTCTTCATAACCTCTTTCTGCCATATGTCAATTTTCTTATACTAGTCTTCATCTTTGCTTACACATATTTCACGCCTACAAGGGATCGAACTTACATGTAACAAGTGCGTTCTTATCACATCATAATTATTACTCTCTATTTCATTCTCTATTTAAAAAAGAATGATTTAATTTAATTTAATACGGAATTTTAAAAAAAAATAAAGACTTTTAAATTTTATGATCCTAAATTAAAGTTATGTCAAATGTATAAAATTGTCCTTTAATTTTGTGATCTTAAACATGTTACGTGAAAAACTGAAAGTAAAATGTTACCAAAAAAAAAAAGATCATTCTTTTTTAAACAAAATAAAAAGGTAAGGAGATCCGTCTTTTTTAACGGAGGGAATAACATTGATGAATAGCTTGCCTATATTTTTTGACATTTCATATTTGAATTATTGAGTATGTTTGTCAATTATTGAAATTAGAATTGTTATTATTTTAAAAGTAAAAATATTCTCGTTAGACTTGTGAAAAAATAATTGTGATAATTACTTGAGATAAGTAAGAAATGAAAAAAATACTAATTCATCCAGCACAACGAATTTAGGAGTATAATACTCACAAGACATAATTAATTTAGTGGGATTTTTATTATTCAAATAAATTTTAAATCTAATAATCCTATGTGATTAGTAGGTCATGTATTTCAAGCCATGAGTATGAAATAGTTTCCACTAAAGCAAAATAAATTTGTGTACCATAGAACCGTTTAGAGTTTGAATATTTATATTGAAATCTAATCAGTTTGAATTTGTGTTGCATAAAGTTCATTTAGGAGAATATATATGTTTTTTTATTTTTCATCAGGTGTTCAATATTAATATTAGAGTTAGATTATTTTAAATTTGTATCACATAGAATTTATTTGGAGTATTTTTTCATATCCAAAATTTAAATTCGAGACATCTGATTAAGAAACGAGCAACCCATCTGTCACACAACTTGCGTGGGTGATCAAACTTTATATTATAAAAAAAATTAAACTACTACTCCCTCTACCCCTAATTATTTGTTCATATTTTCTTTTTAGTTATCTCTAATTACTTGTTTATTTTGACAAATTAAGAGAGAACAATTTTTTTCACCTATTATACTCTCAATGAATTACTTTGAAAAAGGTAGAACTTCTTGAAAATCTTAAGTTTTTAATTCATCCACTTCATAATTAATATGGATAAAATGATAAATTCACTATGTCAATTATTGTTTTCTTAATAGATATGGTAATTAGGTACAAAGGGATATATAAAATTGCATATACTTTCTCTGTCCCTAATTACTTGTCCACTTTAAAATTGACACACCTATTAAGAAAATAATTGATATAGTGAGATTGCCCTTTTACCCATATTAATTATGAAGTGGATGAATTGAAAACTTAAGATTTTCAAGAAATTTTACATTTTTGAAAGTAATTAATAGAGGAAATAATAGGTAAAAATATTTTGTTCTTTCTTAATTTGTTAAAATGAATAAGTAATTAGGAACTAAAAAAAAATAGACAAATAATTAGAGAGGTAGGAGTATGAAAAATAAGAGTATGGATATAAATAGCGGATCCGTCTTGTTTCAAAATCATTCCATCACCTGAAATTCCTCCTGACCCTTCTTCTTCTCGAATCTACTTCCTTCTACCGTTTGCACTCAAAACTCTTCACTTTTCTAAAAGAAGAAAAAAAAAAGAGACAAGCTCTAATCGGAGATCATGGCTTCTCAACAAGATGAGCTAAAACACAGAATTACTACAAAATCACAACAAAACGAACCTCAACAAACAGAGCAACACACAAAATCTGCTCACGATAACGATTCAAAAACGAACAAAAACATCAACAAATCAACAAGAAAACAGATAGCCAAACGAGGACTCAAATCATTAACAATCGCTTTAACGATTCCACTTTTATTAACCCTTATAGACATTTCTCTTTTCGGATCAAGTTACCAGTACGTTTCAATGGAGAAGCCTTTCTGGTTCCCACGTTTATGGGCTTTACATTTAGCCTGTTTGGGTTCTTCTCTTCTTATGGGTCTTTCTGCTTGGCTTGTTTGGGCTGAAGGTGGGTTTCATCGTCAACCTATGGCTATGCTTTTGTATTTAAGCCAATTAGGGTTGAGTTTGGCTTGGAATCCAGTTGTGTTTAAAGCAGGTGCTACTAGAATTGGGTTGGTGTTATGTATGGCTTTGTTTGGAGTGTTGATTGCTTGTTTTAGGGCTTTTAAAAATGTGAATCCTATTGCTGGGGATTTGATTAAACCTTGTTTTGGATGGGCTGTGCTTTTGAGTCTAGCAAATCTTAAGCTTGTGTACCACTAGGAAGAAATAAATATATAGTTGACATATGCACTTGTTTTGTTTTGTTTTGGCTTGTGAGGCTTATGTACTGTAAATTTACATGTATTAGTGTTCTATATTTCATGTTCTAATGAAATCGCTTTTACCTCTTCTATTATATGGTTATACAACAAAGCAAATGAAGCAACAACTTATAGTGGATATGTTGAGTAAAATCTGTAAAAATGTGTTGACGCGTGTGCTTCAATCCTTCAAGCAACACGAATAATATAAGCCTCGGCTCTTGCTTAAGCCCTAGAAAAGGATACTTTAGCAAGAAATTACTGATGAGCAAATGTGTTGCAGCAGCAAAATTGCTAGTCAGTGCGACCGAGTTTCCTCAGTGTCACTGATATCCTCTTCTTCTGATCAATCTCTTGGCCTTCCCATATTTGGGACCCAGGTTTTCGATTTATTTCGTGTTTCCAAAGGTAGCGTGCTTCTCCCCACATCAAAATAAGACATCCCGGTGTCAAAAGCACAGGCGTTTTGTGTGGTGGATCTTGGCTGCATGTTTCATTTCCGACTCGAGAAAAATGCATCACGCAGGATGACTCTAGAGAAACGATAGCTATTCCATCCTCAAACCTCATTAGATCAACATGTGGACAGATGCCCTGTTATAAAGCAATGCAATAATTCATCACCACTAAAAACAGTTTTTAACGCTGAAAAAACAGTTCTGTGAAAGGATAAAGTCGCACCTCACCTGGTTGATACATGTTAGCTATAAGTTGATCAAATAGAGGTTCTCTCCATAACAGATCTTGTGGAAAGATACATGCTTCCTTGCCCTTTTCACAGTTTTCCAACTCTGCAGCATAACTACCGAAAAGAATCACCTCATGGATAGACCTGGAGAGCTCAACCGCCCATCCTGGTAGGTCACCAAATCTCATAGCCTGCAAGAGAAGAAAATACATGTGATCAAGTGCATTGATCAACAAACTACAAGTTAAAAGAGTCAAACAGGATGATCTAATTATGATTTATGAGAAATTCAAAAATTTGTAGTTGGTTTACAAAAATGCTAAACTAGTCACTTAAACAAAGGAAAAGAAAATGTTAAACAGAACCTACGGCCCTGCTGTCTTTCTTAGAGAACTGCAGGATGAACCTTTCCATTGTTCAAGTACATGACAGATATGCTTTGCAGTATGCTCATTCCAAGGCTATTTAACAACTATAGGGTAAGAATATTGTCTTTGATTAAAAGATAATGAGATTACTTTGAAGAACTACTACAAGGAGAATGGAGAGTCTAAAGTTTTTGAATTATGAAAGAAGGATATTTGGTTTGATGCACACCGTCGAAATAGCCTACGAATCACCATGGTGATGATTTGTACTTCCAGAATCTCTTTTTTTAAAAAATAAATTCTTCAGCATCCAGCACTTTTGGCTAATATATATTTATTTATCAAAAATCTCTTAGGGATTATTTGGTAGGGGATGGGATAGACAAAGTTATCTCATGAAATTAGTTATCCCACCATATAATGTGATAACTTATCTCATCATAGCAGTATAAATGGTGGGATAAATAATTCTGAGACTAACTAATACCCCTAATCAAACGCATGTCATCCCTTATCCCTCATACCAAACAAGTGAACAACCCCTTAGAATTCAAGTCCTTGTTTTGACAAGTCTCCCCAGAATGAATATTAATGTACAATTATAAACGGCATTCAAATAAATGAAAAACATCAAGATTATTCCATTCACGATATTCAGAGAGATATGAAAAACATCAAGATTATTCCATTCACGATATTCAGAGAGAAGTGTCACAAGTACATCTTTTGCCTCAAGTGGTAGTCATAGTATTCTTCAAGATTTAGTGCCAGTAAATAGAAAAGTTCACATTTTGACATAAAAATTACTCCTACATGCTACAACAATCATCTTATTTCAAATGAAACATATATACATTTTCTACACAGCTCAAGGGCATAAGTATGAAAACTAAAGATTTAACATATAGTGATAGTTAGGCAATATATCCTTCAGCCAAATGACACACAAAAGATTATTGATCCCACTTAATGAATGTACAATTTTCAAGTTGATATATAAGGGAATAAGAAATAACAAGTTAAAGGGAATAAGTGAATTATACAAGAATACTCTGAAGGTTTGAGGATCAAACAAAACCTGATTGCTTGAAGATTCAGCAAACCATCCTTCTGCAGCCACAACAATCAAGAAGCAAATATGAGAGCTCTGCCTGATCAAATACATTTGTCTTAATCCTTCGCCATAAGAACCATTGAAATCTCACTGATAAGACATGCACAACAGTAAATTTACAGGGAAACCCGTGATAAGGAGCTCCCTGATGACTGCTTAAACTGTTTTCTCTCAAAAGAATTGAGCTATAATTGAAACAAAAGGCAATTCACTACATTATTATGCTGAAACTTTATATACATATAGTTGAAAAATTCTTTAACATGCATGGATATATTATATATAGTTCAAAGAATCTTTAAAATGTGTGTGTATATGTGTTTGCGTATAAGTAAATTTAGAGGCAGGGCTAGAATTTTGAGTGTGTGGGTTCTCGATTCTAGAAAAGACGAGTTTGTTGGGTTCTGAATAAATTATTTATACATATTAAGTGGACTTTTGAACACTGTTTTCCGGAAAACCGGCATTCAATCTTTTTTTTTTTTTTTTTCTGATGACAGGGGAAATCCACACCGCTATCCTTTGAGTGCGCACAAGGTAAAACAATTGATCCTATGCGATAGCTCGCAAACCACACATGAGAGATAACTCGCACTATGCAAGCCCGGTGCGAGCTTGACCCAGAAGGCAAACCCCTTTGCTTTCGCTGGCAAGGGGTTTCGAACTTGAGATCTCCAACATGGAAGTTGAACCGGCATTCAATCTAATAATTGAATTTGTAAAAAAGGGTCAAAGGCAAGTGAGTCAAGGCCAATCAAGTTCATTTCCCTTATTACTAAAACGTCAAAGTCGTGATTTTTTACAAGTAAATAACTTCCAAAATGGGAAATGGAATGTGCAAGTGGGAGAGGTTCTAAGTCCTCTTTCATGGAGATGCTAAAATGGGGGAGAATTATCAAATAACTAAAGCTTCTTGGGGTTTTGTAAGAAACTATGCCTTCTATCCCCGCAAAACCTACTTTATAGGCCAAAAAACTGAATCGTCACCTCAATGTGAAACGATAGCACTCTTGGATACTGAAAAGACTATTTCATAGCACATGCGTATGTTCTAACTTCTCGCTTGAAGCTGATTGTGAGGCATCTTTTGGGTGTCCAGTCGGTCCCAACCAGGTTAATGTTCGAGGCTTCCTCCGACATACCGGGGAGAGCCTCACCAATCACCCATAGATGTTCCTTCGTATTTGATCTTACCACCTGTAGCGACGTGATTTCGCTCATTTATTAAGTCCAATTTTTCCCCATACAAACACAAATACAGGGTCTAGGCTAAAGCTACTTGGTTTCTCAGAACCCGTAACCGCCTTGTTGCTCCGCCCTGTGTATATGTAAGGCCCGCACACTAGTCTAGAAGAGTAGTAAATGAATTATTAAAAATTCTAGGTCTTTGTATGCCAATGGGTGGAGAACCAGAGATAACTCATGAACTATAACAATGGATTCAGAACGACTGCTATCTAATTATACATACATTTTACTTAATTTCATATAGATTCATAGTTTGAGCCGAAAAAATGAACCACAAAATCCGCCGCTTAAAAACAGAATGAATATGAGCAACACAGGGAGGGCTATTACCTTGTTGGATTGATGATAACAACTTTGATTGTTGATCAGGAGATAAAAAGTCTTTGCACAGCCAAAGGCCATCAATTTCACTGATTCTTTCCCAGTTATGAGTTTCTCCAAACACTGACCCGGTTAGGGCTTTTCCATTAACCTTATTCTCAGCAGAATGAACATGGAGAAATTGTTCTTCTTCTTCGCCTTCGCTGTTTGATGAATCGCCAAATGCTTCTGTTAGAATCGTCTGCAGCTCATCCATATTGTTGTTAAAATCTGCGGCTCTTTACAGTTCAATTTTACCTTGCAGTTTGCTGTTTGTTTATTTAATATCTATATTATAAAATTTAAATAATTAAGTATTTTATTTGAATAGATCTTAAGTAATACTTATGGGCCTGAACAATGTTTTAACATAATTAAGAGGTATTTTATGTGGAAGTTATGAATAAATATGAAAGTAACTGTTTCTATTTTGAAAACTAAGTTTTATAATTTCTTAATAACTTTCTGAAAATTCTTATGCTATGAATCCTAGAATTATGATTTATCAAATTACCTAAATGTAAATCTTATGATGCTATCTTATGTTCTTTAATTATAATATTATGATATGATAAATGTCTTTTATGAAATGTAAAATTGTGATACATAAATATAATTTTATGATATGATATGATGATATGAACTATGTTTCTTGAAAGTCATGAATATGAGTTTTTTGGGTAATCCGTGAACACATGAGCTAAAGAGAGTTAAATAGTTAATCGAGAGGGCATGAATCTAAATGATGAACGTATAAAACTACATTTGCCAACGCTATGTTAAGGATTATACCATTGATTTGGCGGGGGGGGGGGGGGGGGGGGGGGTATGTCCCTGGTAAGGGATAGTTATACTTATGGATCCACATGATATGTACACATATGTCTCACACCCAACAAGGTATGAGATATCTTAGTTGATTGGGTCGAGATCAAACTTCATGCACTCACATAGTATTTTATGTCGATTATACTGTTAGACTCTCATTATGATAAACAAATATGATAAAAAGATGTACCATTAAGGCAGTGTTAACGACCTTATCTCTTAATCTCCATATGTTATGACTATGATATATGCTTTTATTGATCTGGTATGTACCGATATGTTTCATTCCACCATTTTACATACAATACTATTTAATACGTACTTACGTCCCTTTTATAGAGAGTGTTGCATCTTTTTATTGATGCAAACTCAGATACACAAACACGTGATCAGATCGCTCACTAGGTCCCATATTATTTGCTATTGGGGACCCCTCTCTATTTCCTAAGACAGTCTACATATTTCTAGTACTTTATATTTATGTATTTAAGGTATACTAGGGGCCTTGTCCTAATAAATACTTCTCAGTTATGTTTAGAGACTTCATAGAGAGATACATAGTTATGTTTCAAATTGAACCTCCATGTCCTTTTTTAACAATTTCAATTCTACGACTTATGTGTTATACATGTGTTTTCTTTTACAAGTCTTGTCTTTTTGAATGCTTTTAAACTGCACTTATGTTTTGATGTATGCTCATGTCTAATGCCACGTTATGGGTACGCTCAGAGCAGCAATGACATTGAGTCTCGGTCATGTCTAAGGTGTAGGCTCGGAGCGACATGTTGAAAAATAAATAGTCTTAATTATTCAGTATTCAAATCTATATACATTATCTTAATTATTCAAATAAGTATATTAATATTCCGACATTTTCATCTTAGTGAAAACAAATGAGGCCTTAGTCCATTGTCCTAAATGTAGATGTCCACTTTTACTTGTTAAGTTTGAAAAATCAAGAGATAATTTACAATCTTCTTATGTTTAGTATGGAGGAAAATATTTTTCAAAAATGATATCCAATTTTCTTATGTTTGGTTGGTCAAAATATTTGAAAATATGTTCTCTAGAAAAATAAGTTCTTTAAAAATGAGAAAAGTGACTTCTCTAATGAAAGCAGAAAAAACTAGTTACACAAGTGTTATTCCAAATTTATCGTCTCCTCCCCGCCCATTCAATCCCCCAACTCCCACCCCTTAATCATCCCCCACCCCCCAAACACCAACCCATTCAACCTCTATCGTATTTTGCTAAATAACATATAAATGCTCTTTTGGATAATATTTTCTTGCTTAATTACCGACCACTAAAGTAATCAATTTTACTTGTTTTTCAAGATGACATTTGCTGGGAACAACTTATTTTTCATACCAAACACATTTAACCTGTTTTTCTAAGCATTATAGAAGCGTCTACATTACAATCAAAAGGTGGACTTATACAGAAAGAGGCCCTCCCAAACTTGAAAGTATTGGGTCCAACAAAGGCACAAAGCCCATATACTGGAATTTCATAAATGCAAGTGTGGTTGATAAAAGTACCACATCGTAATGTAAGTGAGTAAACGAACAGCTAGAAGCAGTATATAAGAGGCTCGTGCTGAATAAGGAAAAATCACGCAGCCACGCAGTGAGCACATAGCGAACTATTCTTTCGCCTTTTACTAAAGAATACCGTGTGCGCGCTGCAATTAGTGGCATATGCCAATTTTTGGAGGGATATTCTTAATTGAGAATCCCACAATACTAATACCAAAATTTTCTGGGTTGTTTCTAAAAGTAAGTTTAGCCCCCTCTAAATGTGGTTAAATTACTGTTTTCCTGCATATTATGTTGAACTACTCTTACCACTTTCTAGTGTAAGAAAGAGTATTGAGTAAATTTTAGAAACCACTAACATAATAATAGAAAGGTTCTATCACATTATAGTTTTGATTATTATAATTTTTCATAAATTGTATACAATTTAGCTAGGATAAGCATATAAATAAAAAATTCTGAGGCTCAAACCATTTCTTTTGACTCTTTTCAAATTCGATAAATATTGCCTTTGGTGTTCTATGATTCACCTCCGAATAATGAGTAGGTAGTTCGATTCTTTTTATATACAATCAGAAATCGAATTATATAATTTCAACATTTATACAAATCAAGCGAAATTATAAAAAAAATTAGGCGAATAGCAAGAATTGGGAAAACTATAGCTGCGAATTACAATTTTCTTAAACTATAGTTGTAGCACCTAATATAGGCTAAATGTTTGCTAAAGTGACAGGTAAATAATTCAATCTGATAACTAATTTTAAGTTAGTGTTATTAATAACCCAACGAATTGCGTTATTAGAAACTTAAATAAGACAATTTCAAAACTTATATACATGTAAATCTTTTTAATATTTGCCTTGATAGGTACACAAACCTTCATAGTTGAACCTATCAACAAAATTTAATTGACCCTCTACACCCTTATACCTATCAACATGATTAAAAAATTGAAACCATGCATCGTTGTAATTTATAAAGTTATCATTGTGATTAGAAATTAAGAGTTTGAATCGTGAAAATAACTTTTTGCAGAAATGTAAGATAAAATCGCATATAATAGACTTTTCCTCAAATTTCACATATAACGAGAGTTTAGTACTCTAAACTATTTTATTTTACCCTTATGTATCTTGACCTGCCAGCGACAATTGAAGTAAAATAAGAGTTTTTGCACGAAAAAATATTTCTTGAATCTTGCTAACTTAGGAGTTAGGTGCATGTGCATAATTCAACACAACTACCAAAATTAAATTAGTATGTCAATAACCCCAATTTTAAATTAGTGTTACTAATTAGTAATAATCAAACGAATGGCGTTATTAAAAATTCAAATAAGAGAACTAGAAACTTATATACATGTGAAAAATCTAATTATTTTTGCTCTATTATCAACCCAACTAAAGAATTGAACCCTAATTGTTTTTAACCAGTGGTGAATCTAAAGGTAAAAAATAGGGCATCAGAATCCGTGGTCTCTTCATAAAACTAGCTATTTTATGTATATATTTTCTAAAATTTGTATATTATTATAATCTGGCACTCGTACTATAAGAAATCTAGTTCACATGATTAAATGTTGAGCTTTTAACCTTGAGAATTAAGAATCAATTCTCACTTAATACATTTTTCTTGGTGCATCCATGTTTGGATCAATTCCCACTTAATACATTTCTCTGGAAAAATCCTACATTGGCCTCTATTTTTAACTATCAACAAAATTAAATAGAGCATAGGTAAAAAATAGAGCATCAGAACCCGTGGTCTCTTCATAAAACTAGATATTTTATGTATATATTTTCTAAAATTTGTATATTATTATATTCTGGCACTCGTACTATAAGAAGTCTAGTTCACATGGTTAAATGTTGAGTTTTTAGCCTTGAGAATTAAGAATCAACTCTCACTTAATATATTTTTCTTGGTGTTTCCATGTTCGGATAAATTCCCACTTAATACATTTTTCTGGAAAAATCCTAAATCCGCCTCTATTTTTAACTATCAACAAAATTAAAGAATTGAACCCCCTGCATCCTTATACCTATCAACACATTAAAGAATTGTCCCCTTGTGCCGTTATGATAACTAATAAAGTTGTTATCACGTAATCAGATGTCACATTTCAAATCATGAAAATAACCTCTTGCAAAAATACAAAATAAGATTGCATTTAATAGATACTTATGATTTGATTTGTCCTCATATTTCACACATAACGAGAATTTAATGTACCTTTTTTTTTTTACCCCTTTCACCCTTATGCGTTTTGGCCCCACCAATGATGATGATATTTTAACCTAATCGACATAACTAAAAAACTGGAAAGTGTACAAGACAGACAAAGAAAGAGATAACCTTATCGCTATCCTATGAGCAAAGAAAAGTTGGAAATGATCAAAATGAGCCCATAACTCTCCAGTAGGACATAATTCAAATACTCCTTCCGTTCCATTTTAGGTGTCACTTTTTAAATTTTGAGATTCAAATAAATCTATCTTTGTCCATAAATTTTTCATATATTTTTAAATATTTTGAATTGCCAATTATTATAACTTATAGTATTTTTTACGTAGTTTATAAATATATAAATTTCATTTCAAAAAATTTAAAAATTTCATACACAAATTTCCGATCAAACATAAATTATTTGACTATCGAAAAACGAAAAGTTTCAATTAAAAAATTAAGGAGATGGTGAGACATACACCAACCTCGATCACCGTGCCACGGAATTATATTCTACCCATTGTTCAATTTTCTCATCAATCAGTAGAGTACAGAAGCAGGTGATATATAGTATTCCCTCTTCTTTAATTTATTATTATATAACTTTGATGATCCCTCTTCTTTAATTTATTATTATATAACTTTGATGATGATCCATTTTAACCTGACATTCCTTTTAAAATAATATTTTTTTTCATAGGTATATTGTTAAATTAATTATATTTTGAAAACTTTAATTTAATTGTTAATACTTTATGCAGTCATTTAATAATAAGAATTGTATCTTTGATTTACTAAAATCTATAGGTAAATAATATTTTTTTTAAAACTTTAAGGATTAAATAATATAAAATAAGAGAGTATATATGTATACCATCTCATGTTCAAAATTATATTAGGGTTTAACTAATCTAAATTCACACGAAAAAGTCATGCATTAAAGAGTAAAACGCTTCAGAAGCATTAGAGTCTCATTAAATCCAAATTCACTTCAAATACTCTCTACCAAAGGTGACTCTGGATATTCAAAGAGATTCGAATCCGAAATCTTTGATTAAGAATGTAGAGCAAACGAAATCAATTAATCCCTCTGTTCTATATTAGTTGTCTGTTTTTTCTTTATACATACTCTCTTAAGAAATTATATATAAAAAAATGATGTCTTTACTAATTTACTCCTTAAGATTTTTTTTTGGAATTTACAGCTATTTATATTTTCAAAAAGAATTAATTTTAAGAATAAAATGATAAAAAACAATAATTACTTTTTTAATAAATTAACAAATAATTTAGGACAACTATTTTTAATAAGTCGGATGGGCTATAAATCTAGAGAAACTAAAATGAATACTAATATAAAGTTTTTTTTTTTTTTGGTTTCCCACTCGGTGTTTGGAGCCCACATTGGAGCTCCGACTAAATTCGGATCGCGCTTTGCAGGGCCCATTCGGGGGTGACTCTCCCAACAAGATTTTCTCCATATCCAGGGCTCGAACGCGAAACCTATGGTGGTGAAACACTCCCACCAGTGCACCACAACCCATGTTAGTAGTATAAAAATTAAAACCCGGGATCCGATCCTATTAAATTTAAATATTTCAATTGATAAACAAAAAATTAAAATAAACAGGTTATATACGTGATTCTGTCGAGATTTTGGAACAGCTAGCTAATCACGTGAGAATAACCTACTTACTGAAAAAGTGACATGCATTATGGCGTGACTGATAATAATTAAAAGGGTTAAAGAATAATACTCCTTTTGTTTTAAAAAAATGATTTAAAGAAAATAAAGAAGACTTTAAAATTTTATAGTTTTAATTAAAGTTATGTCAATTGCATCAAAAAAAAATTTGGTCTCGTGGTCTTAAACGTGTCGCGTGGAAAGTTGAATTTAAAGAATTGTCAAAAAAGGGACATTTTTATTTAAATAGACCAAAAAAAAAGTAGGTCATTCTTTTTTAAACGAAGAGAGTAAGTAATATTTTAAAGGGAAAAGAACATTTGTACCTAAAAAAGAAATTATTTACAAGTAACTATCCTCCTTACTTTCATACCCTTTATTTTTAACTACTATTGCGCGTTTACCTTTTAATACCATCAAAGTACTTCCTATATCCAATAATAGTTTTTTATTATTGACTTGGCATATTCCTTAAGAAATAATAAATAATAGGGGTAATATTACTATTGTATCCTTTGACTTTATTAAATTTAATGTTTTGAAAAATGTGTTAAATGATTAATATTATTTAATAGCAAAGGTAAAATAGATACAAAAGCTAAATTGTATCTTGATTTTCTAAACTAGATAAGTATCATTGAACAATTATTTTTAGTATAGTGAACAACTATTGTTGGACTGAGGAAATATATATACACTCATGGTATCAAAGAGGAAGAAGTGTGTAGTGATTCAATGAAAACACTACTAATTTACTCCTTGATACCATTAGAGTATATGAAGAAGAAGAAACAGTGTTTCAGTGAAAACACTACTCAATTAGTCTTTGATATCATTAGAGTGTATATATATTCTCGTGACATCAAAGAGGAAATTGCTCAATTACTAACTGATACCATCAGAGTATACTCTGATGATATCGATGATGAAGAAGAGTAGTTCAGTGAATAGAACAAGAAGGGAGTCAAGTAAATAATATGGACCATGAGTTCAATCAAAATAAATATATTGGGTTAAGTCTAATTTGAACATTTATATTTGTCTAATGAGTCTAATTTGGACTCTCTTCTAAACAAGCCATGGTTATTCGTGATACCTCTTTTGATGATTTAAAAGGAGAAATTGAACATTTGAAAGAAGAAATTAAATTTCTTAAATAAAATCATATTATTTATGATTACCGTCTTACTCAAATTGAGTCTGCTAATAGCAAAGGAAAAAATAAGACTGATGAATCTACTGCTGAAGAAAATACTCTTGCCAACACTTTGAATATTGATCCGAAACAAAATATGTTTTTAGGAATGATGCAAATTGTTACAGCTCATAAATGGTATGTTAAATGTACTAAATTAATTGATAATACTTTTTCTATAACTAACACTGTTATGATTGATAGTGGCGCTGATGTGAGTTGCATTCAAAAAGGTCTTGTACCTACTAAATTTTTTGAAAAAACAACTCATATGGTTAAATCTGCATCTGGTCATGCTTTAGATATAAAGTATAAATTATCTAATACTCGTATTTGCCAGAATAAAGTTTGTATTCCTCACTTCTTTTTCTTAGTAAAAAATCAGTTATACCCTCCTATTATTCTAGGAACTCCTTTTATAAATGCAATTTATCCTTTTACTAATATAAATGCTAAAGAATTTTCTGCTACTTATAAAAATCAAGATATTAGTTATACTTTTATCACCGAGCCTATTTCTAGAGATATTAATGCTCTAATTGAAATGAAACAAAAGCATGTTGATTATTTACAGTTTGAGATATTTAGTATGAATATATTCGATACTTTAAAATCTGCTAAAGTACAGGAAAAGATTAAACTCATTTCTGAAAAAATGGCCATTGATATTTGTGTTGATCATCCTAGTGCCTTTTGGAATCGAAAAAAGCATATTGTAACTCTTCCATATGAAGATGATTTCTCTGAGGAAAATATCCCTACCAAATCACGTCCTTGTCAGGTGAATACCGAATTGGTTGAATTCTGCAAAAAGGAAATTGATAATTTATTACAAAAGGGTTTGATAAAGTCTTCCAAATCACCATGGTCGTGTACTGTTTTTTATGTTAATTATGCAACAGAAAAAAAACGAGGTGTTCCCAGGTTAGTTAAAAATTATAAACCTTGAATAAATTTTTAAAATTGATTAGATATCCTATTCCAAATAAAAGAGATTTATTAACCAGATTATATAATGCTAATATCTTTTCAAAATTTGATTTAAAATCTGGATATTGACAAAACCAAATATTTAGAGACCATTCATTTAGAACGGCATTTAATGTTTCGTTTTGACAGTACGAATGGAATGTAATGCCTTTTGGGTTAAAAAATGCTCCCTCAGAATTTCAAAAGATAATGAATGATATTTTTAATCCATATTTGGATTTCATCATAGTTTATATTGATGATGTTTTGGTATACTCAAAGACTCTTGAAATGCATATTAAGCATTTAGACATTTTTAAGAAAATAGTTATTCAAAATGGTTTGGTCATATTTAAACCTAAAATGAGTCTTTTTCAAACAGAAGTTAGATTTTTGGGTCATTTGATTTGTCAAGGAAAAATGACTCCTATTCAGCGATCTATTGAATTCGCATCGAAATTCCCTGATAACTATTACAGATAAGACGCAATTACAGCAGTTTCTGGGAAATTTAAACTACATTTCCCCATTCTACAAGAATTTGTTTCGAGATTTAGCTCCGTTATATGACAGGCTAAAAAAGGATCATAAGAAGCCTTGGACTAATAGTCTTACAGATCTTGTAAGGACTATTAAAGAAAGAGTTAAATTTTTACCTTGTTTAACCCTTGCTAATCCTGCTTGACCAAAGATTGTAGAGACGGATGCGTCTAATATTGGTTATGAAGGTATATTGAAACAAATTAATCCGCATGATAAAAATGAATATCTTATTCGGTTTCATTCAGGAAAATAAAGCGATGCTCAGAAAAAATATGCAACGGTAGCTCATGAAATGTTAACTATCGTTAAGTGCGTTTTAAAATTTCAAGATGATTTATATAATAAAAAATTATTGATAGAAACTGATGCTCAGTCAGTCAAGTATATGTTTGATAAAGATTTTAAACATGATGCGTCTAAGTTAATTTTTGATAGATGACAGACACAATTATCCCCTTTTGATTTCGAAATTCATTATTAAAAGGGAAGTGATAATTCCCTTCCAGACTTCTTATCAAGAGAATATCTTTCTTCTGATGGGTTTTCTTGACCTCTTTCCTGATAAAGATTTGGTTACGATTTTGAAGACAGTTCCTCTTAATAGAGATTTAAAGGAACTTATATTATGGAAAATTATAGACGGAATGGTGATAGATATCGTCAATAATGACATGATTGAACAAGAGCTTTATGAAAGATTTTATTGTAATGAAGTTTATAACCTCTTGAATGATTAAAAATATAACCTCTTGAATGATTAAAACTAATTGCTATGTTTGAAGGATGGATCCTCCTTGGATAACCAAGGCTAGGGGAAAAGGCAGTTATACTCGCGGAAGGGAAAGATCATCCCCAAGTTCATCAAGATCATCATACGGATCTTCATCATCTAGTACTCCAATTATACAAAAGGGAGGAATGAGTTTATATAACTTAAACTCTAGAGCACAAGAAAAAGCTTCCTCATCAATACATCTGGAAGATAATCCAGAAAGTGATCCATTATATGCTAAACTACAGGAGTTTCTAACTCAAAAACAAGGTGATTCTTTTGCTTCAATCGCCAAAGAAGAAGTTGATGATATCAAAACATATGAAAAGGTAGAAAAAAGAGAAATGATATTTCTCTTAGAAAACTCTGACATACAGAGAAAAGAAGAACTTTGGAAGATATTCTAGAGATATTTAGTTAATGGGTTTTATTTCCCGGGTGAGTCATGCAAAACTCAAAAATATTATGAGACTCTGCTGATAAGCACAGGTGTTGAATTTCAACACTTTTCAGGATATAATACAAGTGAGAATGTTTATAACTTCTCTAAAATTATTATAAAACACTTCATTCATATTGAAGATTGGGGTATTTTCTCAATGACTGAAAGACAATTCAGTCTGAACAAAGTCATGATAAACTTTACCTATTGGGATTATATTCAGGCATTTAATAAAGTCCTCTATTATAACAATGAGAGGCATAAACATACTTGGTTTATAAAAGTATGTGCCAAGATATTGCTAACCCTATACCAAATTGGTTTTTAAACTGGTGGTCATACCACGGGCCAATCATAAAAATATTGCCCGAACCATTTCTCAAGTTATACAAAGAATGGGTCAAGATTTCCCCAGATCTCAACAAGTTATATCATCAAGAACGTATTTGTTATTTTCAACAAATTGAACATATATACTTTTTTATAGAATTCTCTGTTCAATGGATTCATAAATGGGTTCCGAAAGTAGATTTCACTGAGGAACAAATCCCTTGCCTATACAGAACTTATTATAATAATTTTTGGAACAAGTTGATGAATAAAGATCCTCAAACAAAGTCTTTATACATACAAGAACTGTTGGATCTAATAACAAAAATCATACACGATTATAAATCGATTCCTAATAAAGGAATTATGACTGATGACTCAACCTCCGTAAAACATATGGCTAGAAAAATTTCTAATCATGATGAAGGAGAACAAAATGAAATGATTATGAAGTATCTAGAAGAAGTAAAGAAAAAGATTCTTGTAAATATAAGTCATTACGCAAAATCAGATTCATCAATCCGTAGTGAAACAAGTGAAGATATGCACGAAGCGTAACCATATGAAGAAGAAGCACCGGTGGATACACTGAAGAAAGCCGAAGATTTTTTGGCAAAATTAATGGACAAGATATAAAAAGAAGTGCAAAGCTTATCCGCATCGGTAGCAGGCCCGCACTACTGTAGCAACACTGTTCACCTACAGTAAATACATTGTTCACCTACAGTAAATACACTGTTCACCTACAGTAGATACACTATTACCAGGACCCAGTATCCTGTACAAAGATGTTTTTTTTTCTATAAATAAGTTTGTTTTTCTTTAATTGAGGGCAGGTTTTAGAAACCACCTCTTCTTGTTTACATTTCTCTCTCTCTCTTGTAAAATCTTCTAAGTATTATAAGCTTGCCGGACTTTGGCCGGAGCAATAAAGAGTGGTGTTTACTATAAGGTACTTCCTTTTAGTTTCAATTTTATCTTTTTATCTCTGAGTTAAGCCGTGACTATGTCCGGCTAAAAAATTATATCTATGCCGGATAACTAACTTCTATTTTATATAAATCATGAACGGATCTAAGCTTTATTTAAATATAGAAGAATTTTAGTATGGTTTCTCGACTTGGTTCTGAGATTGAGGTACAGTCGGATCTAGTACTACTTTTATTGGCTTTGTCTTTGTGACTCCGTCTGATGAGTCGTGGTTTTTAGCCCGAAAAAGAGTTTGATAAGTAGGGCGCCTGATACCCGATTAGAACTATCAGAAACATGGACTCAATAAAAGTATGTATTAGCTTCTTGACAAGCCCTTTGCTTGGGTAAAATAAATAAACCATGCAATCTAAGAAACTATGTAAAAATTCTTGTGTATTTTGATTCTTATGTTGTTGGACTCTCTCTAAGGATATTAACTTGCTTGATCTATGACTGGGAGTCTAATTTGTGTAATTTTTCTTGTTTAAAATTTAAAAATTAGCAAAAAACATATCATTAAATAATTTCTTTCTATTTATGGTCATGAATATTATTCACTTTAATTAAGAATATTTATTCACTTTATTTTTGGGCTAAACATTAATTGAAAACCTCTCATAAGGTAAAATTTTCATCGACTTCTCCGCACACGATTATTACGTGCCCGGTCCGCTATAAAAGGGGACTTGCTAACGGCCTGCTTTTCGAAGCTTTCTTGTACAACTCCATTGTGCTTAGTTTTCTCCATCTCTCCCCCATCTCTACCATGGCCGACGCAGCTGCAACGCCGCCTACTGATCCAGCAAGCACCGCGCCACCTGCTAGTACTGATCCAGCAAGCACGACGCCACCTGCTAGTACTGATCCAGCAAGCACGACCCCGCCTGCTAGTACTGATCCAGCAAGCACGACGCCGCCTACTAGTACTGATCCAGCTGATCCAGTAAGTATACAATGCCTTCTACGTTTATCATGATATTATAGTTAAATCAATTTTAATTTTCAAACATCTAGAGGTAAAGCACCGTTGTAGCGTGGTTACGTTGTAAGTTCATACTCTGTTATTCAGGCTTCACATATTAGATCTAAGTTGTTCAATTACTCATATTAATTGCCAGAATGAATTGTTATCTTCTTATTTTGAGGTGTTAAATGAGGAATGAGCTGTTGCCTTCATGGTTGCCAATTTCATCTTCACAACACATGGTCACTCAACTCATAATAATTTATTTATTTTCGAGAAAGAGTAGTTAGATTTGATGAAGATGCATTGACAGGTTAATTTATGCATGCAATAGAGGTAGAGTACTAGTAAATTTGTCGATTTTAGTTTATTTTTTCTCGATGTGTTTTCTCAACCTATAAGCTGAGATTCAGAATTTTTAAGTTTTAAATCTGTACTTGATTTGTGCTTATAATTGAAGGTAGCAGAAGATGAGAGGAAACTCAAATATCTGGATGTCGTTCAAGTTGCAGTGATCTATGTGATTGTTTGCTTCTCAACTTTGTATGAATACGGCAAAGAAAACTCCGGCCCGTTGAAACCTGGTGTACAGGCCGTAGAAGCCACTGTTAAAACTGTTATCGGACCGGTTTATGAGAAGTTCCACAACGTTCCTTTCAATCTCCTCAAGTTCATCGACCTAAAGGTTCACCTTCTTTCTCCAAAATGAAGTTTACCCATACTGTCCACACCATACTTATTTTGCAGCTTGAAAGTTTGCTAGAATTGAGAACATTTAGAAATTGTCTTCTTCAACGAATTGAAATCCTTGATCTAATCTAGCTCAATTAGAGGAATGAGCCATAAAAATGGATGTGGACACACATACACATGAAATTCACATAAATGTTGTAAACTTTTGAACTCGAATTTCAGTAGCAAGGATTTGAAAGTTTGAATCTATGCAGGTTGCAAACTTGATGACAGAAGTTGAAAGCCATGTGCCTTCTCTACTAAAGCAGGCATCATCCAAAGCTCTGTTAATAGCTCAGAAGGCTCCAGAATTAGCTCGAGATCTCGCCGGCGAGGTACAGCACGATGGCTTAGTGGACACAGCGAGCAACGTAGCTAAAACACTCTACACAAAGTACGAACCCACAGTGAAGGAGCTATACGCAAAATACGAGCCAGTGGCCGAGAAAAATGCGGTTTTGGCATGGCGATCTCTGAACAAGCTTCCTTTGTTCCCTCAAGTGGCTCAGATTTTGGTGCCGACGGCTGCTTATTGGAGTGAGAAATACAATCAAGTGGTGACATATGCGTCGGAGAACGGCTATGTGGTGGCGCATTATTTCCCGATTATTCCCGTAGAGAAGATCGTGAAGGTGTTTGAAGGCGGCGCCGCCGCGGAGAACGAGCAGTCCGTTTCCTTGACCGACGGTACTGTTGCTCCGGCGCAATGACCATTTTACATTACTGTACTGGGGGTTGGGCCCATTGGGCTTAATGGGCCAAGGGGTTAATAACTTGGTTTATGTTTGTCGGTAGTAATTGTTCATTTTATATCATAAGCCATTTCTCAATTTCCTTAATATATTTTAATAATTATTCTAAATCACCAAATTTAAATTCGTGAACAAACCGTATTATATCAACTTTTAATCAAACACTTGAAACAAAATACAGTAATTTGTTAATTTTTAGTGAAGAAAACATTTTTAAAAAAATCATGTGACATGAAGAAGCAGCAAGAACATAAAAAATGACTCAAGATCCATCATGATCGTTAGTTATTTCTCCAATTTTGCGTACAACATACAAATAACTAGGGGTGTTCACGGTTTGGATAAAAACCGATCCAAATCAAAAAACCGAACCAAACCTATAAAATAAAACCGATTTTATTTGGGTTTGGTTTGATTTGGTTTTAGATTTTTGAAAACTGATAGTAATTGGTTTGGTTATGGTTTTATTCGAAAAAACCGAAGAAATAACCGAATCGAATCGATGAATTATATACATATATTTTATTAATATAAATACTTAATATATTATTTTTATAAACAACTTTAAAGATCTTATATATATTTTCATTAAAATTTCTATACAATTTACTTATTGAAAGCAAAAATGTTCAAGATGAAAACATTTATCTTATTGATTTCATGTATATGAGTGTCTATGATAATTTTTTGTGGGACAAAAAATGTTATTGTTTCTTCCTTGTAGGCCAATATAGTGAATTTTAAAGCTTTATTGATACTAAATTTAGTGATTGAAAGTTCAGTAATTAAGTCATTCTAACTATTTTTCGTTTTGAATGGATTGTTGTCACTTTTTTAACATTTTGAATGAATTGTTTCTTTTATTTTTTGTGTATGATTAATAACTGAATAACCAAACCAAACCAAACCGAAATCGATAACCACCAAACCGATAAATGTATATTATAATTGGTTTGGTTTGGTTTTGATAATTTTAAAACCGATTAAGTTGGTTTGATTTTGATTTTAACCAATAATCGATCCAAACCGACCCGTGAACACCCCTACAAATAACTAATGCTATCTACTAGTACAAGAAAATGATTAATTGCTTCTATGGATACTAGATATAGGACCCCGTGCCAGCACGGGGCCCAATATATATTATTTTTTTATTTTAATTTATGTCATATTATGGAATTTGAGAAGTTATTGAAATTTTTATATGATTTTAAAGATATTTTAATTTTTTAGCTATTGTGATTTGTAGTACTTTTTTTAAACATAATTTTGAAAATAATATTTATTACTCTCTTTGTTCTAATTTATGTGGCACATGCAGAATTTCAAATATTAACCATTCTTTATATGTCTCTTTAATATATTAAGTTGTTAGTTATTGTATTTTATAATACATTTTGAACCTAGTTTTTTAATAATATATGTTATTTGCCATGTCCCAATTTATGTGGCATTAATTGATAGATTTGTTGGAGTCGAGAGATTTATTTTGTTAATTATTGTAATTTATAATTTGTTTTTCGTCAATTTCGTCGACTATTTTTTTATTAATTATTGTAATTTATTGTTTCTTTTTCGTCAATTTCAAGCAATATATGTTTATCATATAATCCATTTTATGTGGTACCAATAGAATTTAGAGAGTCAATTAAATTTTTTATATAAGTTTTAAATAATTAAGCTGTTAATTATTGTAATGTATAGTATTACTTATATTATTTTTAAATATATTTAAATATTATATGTTAGGTTTTTTATCCTAATTTATATGGCATTGATAGAATTTAAAGTGTCAAATAATTGTAATAGATAATATGGAGTATTTAAGTCATTTATAGTATAGTAATTAATATATAATATGTAGTATTTAAGTGTTATATTATGGAATTTGAGAAGTTATTGAAATTTTTATATGATTTTTAAAATATTTTAAATTTTTAGCTATTGTGATTTGTAGTACTTTTTTTTTATACATAATTTTGAAAATAATATTTATTACTCTGTTTGTTCTAATTTATGTGGCACAGGCAGAATTTCAAATATTAACCATTTTTTATATGTCTCTTTAATATATTAAGTTCTTAATTATTGTATTTTATAGTACATTTTGAACCTAATTTTTTAATAATATATGTTATTTGCCATGTCCCAATTTATGTGGCATTAATTGATAGATTTGTTGGAGTCGAGAGATTTATTTTGTTAATTATTGTAATTTATAGTTTCTTTTTCGTCAATTTCAAACAATATATGTTGTTAATTGATAGAATACTTTTAATGTAATTTTTTTTAAAAATATGTGTGACTGTCCATGTCCCAATTTATGTGGCACATGTAAAGTTTTGACAATTAACCAAAATTTTAATACATTTTTAAAAAAAAATTTAAGTCGTTAAATTTTCAGTAATTTAAATTGTTGTATTATTTATTATAATTTATAATGCTTTTAAAGTAGTTTAAATATTGTACTATTTATTATGATTTATAACACTTTTTTTTAATTTATGTCATATTATGGAATTTGAGAAGTTATTGAAGTTTGTATATGATTTTAAAAATATTTTAAATTGTTAGCTATTATGATTTGTAGTACTTTTTTTTAACATAATTTTGAAAATAATATTTATTACTCTCTTTGTTCTAATTTATGTGGAAGATGCAGAATTTCAAATATTAACCCTTTTTTATATGTCTCTTTAATATATTAAGTTGTTAGTTATTGTATTTTTTAGTACATTTTGAACCTAATTTTTTAATAATATATGTTATTTGCCATGTCCCAATTTATGTGGCATTAATTGATAGATTTGTTGGAGTCGAGAGATTTATTTTGTTAATTATTGTAATTTATAGTTTCTTTTTCGTCAATTTCAAACAATATATGTTGTTAATTGATGGATTTTTTGGAGTGGACTATTTTTTTTATTAATTATTGTAATTTATTGTTTCTTTTTCGTCAATTTCAAACAATATATGTTTATTATATAATCCATTTTATGTGGTACCAATAGAATTTAGAGAGTCAATTAAATTTTTTGTATAAGTTTTAAATAATTAAGTTGTTAATTATTGTAATGTATAGTATTACTTATATTATTTTTAAATATATTTAAATATTATATGTTAGGTTTTTTATCCTAATTTATATGGCATTGATAGAATTTAAAGTGTCAAATAATTGTTAATTATTGTAATAGATAATATGGAGTATTTAAGTCATTTATAGTATAGTAATTAATATATAATATGTAGTATTTAAGTGGAAGGTGGTGGGGCCGACTTATATAGTTTGATAAATATATTGGATATTAGTTGTGATTTATAGTATAGTAATTAATAATATATAATATGTAGTATTTAAGTGGAAGGTGGTGGGGCACACTTATATATTTTATAAATATATTGGACATTAGTAGTGATCTTATTGGACCATTGGTAGTCATTCCTAGACTCTTCTATAATATAGTAATCTAGAAAGTTAAAATATGAATGATTAATTGGTAAAAATAGTAAAGTACTCCTTCTCAAAAAAAAAATAGTAAAGTACTCCTCCGTCCACTTTTATTTGTCATGTTGCGCTTTTCGAAAGTCAATTTGACTAATTTTTAAAGTTAAATTAGATTACATTAATTTGATATTTTAAACAAAAAATTTAGATATTCAAAAATTATACGAAAAGTACTATACATTGCAATTTTTTGCATATCAATATGATGAAAACATATATCGTAAAATGTCAGTCAAAGTTTTATTAGTTTGACTTTAAAAATGGAAAGTATGACAGTTAATTGTGGATGGAGGTAGTAACATGTTAAAATATAATGATGATGTGAAATAATTTTCACATTGATAGTGTATTATGATATTAAACATATTTGCAATAGTTTGTAAGTTCTAAATGCTTTCAAAGTTCATGCTTTATAAAAGCAGTAAAAAGGTCAGTTTTTCCCCCTACTTCCTTGTCCTTCATTTGACACAGCATAAACACCTTTTGAGAAAAGATTTACTAATAAATTGGCATTATGATTAAAAAACAAAACAGAAAGTCAGCCATGGCCACAAATATCATCAAACAAGTTGGGAGCGCTTTAACCCAAAATATAGGACTTTTCACCGTAAATTCAAATTTAGTCGGATTCCAATGTGGATACCAGACATCGGGTGGAAACAAAAAAAATAGTCAAAGAAATTCATGTACATCTTTAGCTCTTATGCATCTCAAGAGTCGAGCTTATTAGCTGCTTGCTTAATGGTATTCTGTTTGGTTGCACCAAAAAAAGAAGATCAACTTAGTTTTTCAAATGTTTTAGAAAAACATAAACGGCTCAAACATACACTTACTCGACAACAACATATTCAATGTAATCCACAAGTAGGGAAGGTAGAGAGGTTGTTACTTGTTTCCGATAGACTCTCGGCTCAAGTAAAACAAACACTTCCTCCAAAAAAAGAAATAATCAAAAAATGACTTCGAAAACTCGATTTTGGAAAAATAATTCAAGCAAATACTTCTACTACTATGAGACAATACATTTAACATGTCCTTGCCCAAGAATAAGTCATAGATCTACAAGACTTGAGTATCTGACAAGTCAAGAAAACCAAAACCACATTCTGCTCATATATTGAACCTTGTAATGTCACCACTCAAAAAGTGTCAATTGGTTCAATTAATATCATGTTATGAAACAATAAATATCAAAAGAATCAAGGAAACTCTGCCTTGTGGACCATTCTTTATAAGATGTATGTAGTTGAATAGAAGTACATTAAATGAGAAAAAGAATCACAGTGTTCAATATAATGTACGAAGCATTTAAAGCAACACAAACCTCTTCATTTCATCTGGCAAAAAAGTACATTCAATCACTCAAAATTGACTTATAACTCATAACAGTAGAAATCCTAAATAGATGGGAAGAAATTAACAGAAGCATTATTCAACGAACTGACAAAGATAATATGCCATCATATAAGGTCTAATGAACCAAAAATGCAATGCTGATATGAAAATGAAATTTAGTAGATTGAGTAATTCTCGCCAACATCTGGCCAAAGCTTCCTGTAGATGCCAATTGCAGTTGGAATAATAGCAGTAAGTGCAAGAGAGAGATGGTCTGAACTGCTTGTCCTCACGGTTACTTGCCCACTGAGCTTGTTATTGATTCCTGCTCGAACAGCTACCTTCGAATTGCGTCCCACAGCGAATTGTGCCATACTGTTGAAACCTAGAGCCAAATCACCTCTCCACTTTATGACAGACATAGACAATGTAGACTGCACCTGACCAATTGGGAAATCTGCCTCCCTCCTCTGCAGTTCAAAGTTCGCCCCATAAGCTGTGTCACTCTGAGATCGAACAGTGCCAGCACTGCCAACTAGAACGTATTGCTTGCCTAAGATGATCTGATCTTCAACTTTAAGTCCAGTGACCATATTTTCACCTAGAAATGTAACAGAAATTCCGCAAGCAGTCTTGTTCTTCTTCAAGTTTTTGAATTTGGTTTCTCCTCGGACAATATAGGCAAGTTGCTTTCCTATGCTTTGAATATCAAAGCCAGCCATGGTTGATCCATTTTCTCCGTGCTTGGCAGCAATAGAAGAGTCCAAATTGATACTGAAATCCTTCTTATCTTTGGTGATTTGCACAGTAACTGCAGCAGGGAAACGACTTGCAATGGCTAAACTCTGTTCCACATTAACACCATCATAGCCACAATCATGATCCCAACCATGCGTGTCCAGAACAGGCCTTGCAAGGAACTGTGATGTGGGCTCCAAGAAGCGGTACCTGTAGGCGGGATTATCACTATCAAAAGAAGGTGGGAGGGCCATGTCAGGGAGGGGAACTGCTACAGGAGCTGCTGCACCTGCATCAGCTTCTTCCTCTGCATAACCATAGTCAATTGCCGCCTCTTTTCCCTTACTTTTCATCTCTTTCATTCTTTTTAACTCTTCTCTCAACTGTTTCTTCTGAAGGAGCTTGACCCTATAGTCATACTCCTCAAAGTACGCCTTCCTCTGTTCTTTGCTGAGCTTAGCAAGCTGAGCCTTCCGAAGAGGCTTGAAGGGAGGAAGCTGGTCGTACTCATCTTCTTCTTCTTGGTCAGAGTCTGACAAATCATCTAAGTCAATGTCTGAATCACCGTTGTCACCACCCTGCTCAGCAGAAAGCTTTGGATGCGCACGTGACTGCAACATTGAAGAAAGCATGTACGGAAGAGGTGGTGAGCGTGTGCGGAAACCAAAGAGCTTACGGTGATCAAATGGATCTTCAGGCTTTGAAAGTGCACTTGCTTCAGATAAGATCTTCATTGAGTAGCTTAACAGCAGTAATTGAGGCCTCCAGCTCTGGCCATTAGGTAGTATCTTATGTCCATCCCTATTCCTCCTACAAGATGGATGATTTTCTACCAGAGAGACGGGATTCATCAAACTTGGACTCATCATTCGTAAATCGCCTACTGCTTGCCCGATAGACTGCTGAACAACATGAGATCTTTGAGTAACAAACACCTCATAACTTAAAGGGGATCCAGAAGGTCCATCTGGAGGTGCAGAAGCTCCATGTGTGAGGGTGACTATGGCACTTCGCCATATTGAAGGACCAAGACAACTTGTGATAGTCTTCAGCATAGGAAGATCATTGAGATCTCTAGTTTGGGCATCCAGTCGATCGACATAGAGGAAAATATCAGGGGGGTTCTTCTTAGTCAACTTCTTTACTGAAGACAAGACACTGCGATTGAAACCCTGTTCCATCGCAGAGGACTTGAGGCCAGGTGTATCAAACACCCGAATCTTAACACCATCTACAACACCACTGATCTCTTTCACACTGGTGGTAGCAGGTCCAAAGGCATCAATTGATGTTTTTTCCTCTCCAAAGATAGAGTTTATGGTAGCACTCTTACCCACCCCAGATTTGCCAATAACCAGGATATTCACGGAGAAGTCCAGATCATCTTTCCCCTCTGCTTCAAGCTGGAAAGCTTTCATCTTGGCAGCCTCAATGCTAAAAAGTGGACTGTTTTGCCTTCGTGCAACAAGTGTCATCCGGTACAAAACTTGTGCAGCTATGGGCTCATCAGAAGAAAGACCCAACCTGTGAATAAGCCTCAAAAACTTGACCCTAATCTGCTGTAGTGTCTCCAGTTTCTTTTTCTCTTCTTCACTCAAGTTGTTCTCAGATTCTCCACTGTTCTGAAGACTGGAATGAGTAAAAAGATTGGGTTGGCTTGGTCGGGGAGCTGGCCTCAGTGACCGGAGTGATGACCCAAGACCAGCAGGACGTTCAACAGAGAATAGTCTTGATCCATCTTGAGACGTGATTGTTATGTTGCCACCATCAGAATCACCACCTGTTGCTGCTTTTAAAAGAGCAGCTAAGGCAGCTGAATCAAACAACTCCTTCCCATCTCCTTCTTCATCAGTATCAGCCTCCTCATCTGAGTCAGTGACAATCTGACCATCAATATCCTGCGAAACCTCAGCACCAGCATAAGAGCCACCACCGGATTCCCTTTCCAGCTCCTCCATAAACTGTTTGGCAGCTTCAGAGCTTCCAAAAATCATACCATCTGTCTCTCCATCTGAAACTGAGCCTTCAAGGTCAGCTTCTTCATCTATATGATCTTTAGCTACTCCTTCTTGCTCTGAGCCAGTGATTGACCTTGATATGGCAGATGTTTGACCAGAGACTTCAACTTCCACTGCATCTCCCTCGATGCTTTCTCCGGAATGGTCACCATTGGCATATATAGTTCCAGACACTGCCTGCTCAGGTTCCACTTCAACATCCTTGGTGTCCAGCCTTTTATTAACAGTTTCAGGATCAGCTTCTTTAATTTCTTCAGTAACAGCTACCACATCACTAGTCTGAACATCTCCAGAATCTAGTTTTCCAGCACCAACAATGTTATCCACAGGCATTGATTCTGCAGCTGCAACAGTATCATCCACCACAGGCTTAGGGTCTTGTGCATCTACTTCATCAACTGTCATATTAGCCACTTCTTCAATAAGTTGTCTGGTCTCACCAACATCATTTACTGATGTCACATTCTCATCAGTAGTACCTTCAATATGTTCTTCCACTTCCTTGCTCTCTTCCACATCTCCAACAACAGCAACCCCTGGCCCCGAGACATTGACTTCAATGGCATCCACAACTGCATCTCCTTCGGAAGTAAATTTCTCACCATCTGTTTCAGCCAACAAAGATTCTGACGGTTGTTCAACAACCACCTTATTGAATTTTTCGGCATCATCACTATGTATAGCTCTCTCTTCAATGACCGAGGTAGGTTCCTCGGCCTCCTTCAAATTGGATGAAGCAATAGCACTCTCTTCAATGACCGAGGTAGGTTCCTCAACCTCCTTCAAATTGGATGAAGCAATAGCACTCTCTTCAATGACTGAGGTAGGTTCCTCAGCTTCCTTCAAATTGGATGAAGCAATAGCACTCTCTTCAATGACCGAGGTAGGTTCCTCAGCCTCCTTCAAATTGGATGAAGCAATAGCACTCTCTTCAATGACCGAGGTAGGTTCCTCAGCATCCTTCAAATTAGATGAAGCAACACTAGTTAAAGCTTCATTCTTTTCATCCTCCACAATCTCCTTCACCTCCTCCTGAATGGACCTATCCTCACCCCCTTGCAATTCCATCTTTTCATCCTCCACAGTCTCCTTCACCTCCTCCTCGATAGACCTATCCCCACCCTCTGTCAATTCTATCTTTTCATCCTCCACAGTTTCCTTCACCTCCTCCTGAGTGGACCTATCCTCACCCTCTTTCAATTCTGCACCTACTGCAACCTCACCACCACTATCTTTCACCTGCTCAATCGAATTCAACTTATCAGCTGAGTCAAACTCTTCAGTATTTCCCTCCGAGCCTTCAATTCCCGTCCCCATAGATTTAGTGGCATCAGAGTCAGTAGAATCAGGTAAACTATTCCCAATAACAGGAACAGAACCACCAACATCTTCACCCTTTCCTCCCCCTAAAACCTCAACATTTTCAACACCCTCACTCATAGAAACCTCAGAAACAGGCTTCTCTGACTTCAACATCGAAACATCCGCAGAACCCACAACGGAATCATTCAACTTCTCTTCACCAATAGTTTTTTCTAGGGTTCCCTCATCTGGGTCAGCAGGAATTGGCAATTCTTGCTGACCACCCACAATAGTTACATCACTAACGCTTTTACCCTCACTATTGCTATTACTATTAATATCGGAATCAGTGATTTCTACATTAATTTTGGAGACATTTTCAGTTTCAGTATGATTAGAAGAAGAATTGTTGATGGGAGAAGAACCTGGAGAAGAAGAAACAGCAGGAGGGGAAAACGTCGCTTCTTCGGAATCCATGGCGCCAGCAACAACAACAACTCCGATACTCAACTGTGACAAATGGAAGGATTGAAAAGTGGAAAGATAACAAGTTCTCTGTGGAGAGAACAAAGAGGGGTTTGGTTCTTGTGAGATAAGAGTAGACGATAAGGTTTATACTACTAGCTGCATTTCTATTAGGCACACTGTGGGCTTTGGGGTTTTTGAGAATTTTCATTCTTTAGGGGTGTTTTGGTTCGGGAACAAAGTTATCCGAGATTTTTTATTTATCATACGTCAATTAAATTTAGATTACGCATTACAGAACACGTCAGAGGATGGCGCTCTTAATAGAGTTTTCTTCATATTCGAGATATTTTGGGATTATAAATTTGAGGTATAAAATTATGAAATTTATTACTACCTATGTCCCTAATTACTTGTCCACATTTCCTTTTTTAGTTGTACCTAATTACTTCTCCATTTTGACAAATCAAGAAAAGACAAAATAAATTATTCATTATTCCCTCAATCAATTACTTTGAAAATGGTAGAACTAGTTTTTAATTCATCCACTTCATAATTAATAGGGGTAAAATGATAAACTCACTATATCAATTATTATTTTCTTAATAGGTGTGTCAATTCAAAAGTGGACAAGTAATTAGGGACAGAGGGAGTATTAGTAAAATGATTGAATATATTTTTAATTAAATAAAGTATATGTTTAATCTTAACTATGATGTTTTTGTTTTGTAGAAAATGTGGAAGAACAAGAATTAGCTAGAAATACTAAAAAAATGTCTGTCAAATCTCACAGATTATACAATATAAATTATACTAAACACCAAAAAAGATGCTTTCTCTACTTCATATCATGAATTATTGAAGAAAAAATGTTGTAGTTCAAAATAAGTGATTTTTTTAAAGTTTAAGAAAATTCTTGAGATTTTTTTAAGTATTTATTCTTAATTTAATGAGGTTGTTAACTATTTTTCTTTTTCTAGTAAGAATAGTTTGAAAATAATCAAAAGAATAATTGTGAAAAATACTTTTTGATTTATGTTCTTAAATGTTTTTCGAAGGAATGTGTTAAATCCCTACAATTCACTCCTAATATATATATATATATAACAAATGGTCTATTATTTTTAAATATTTCCTAAATGCTTTTTTAATTATAGAAATCGTGATCTACAGTAATTTTATTTACTTAGTGAATGTGTTAAAAAAAAAAACAATTAAGGAATCAACGTAGAATTTTCTCATTGGTTAGATATATTTGACAAAACACCATAAAAGGGTACACTTCTAATTGTTAATGTGAGTTGAATTTCAAATATAAAAAGTGAATTTAAAACAAATAAGTATTATTAGAGAGATATTAAAACATTAGCGCGAATGAAGTATGGTACATAACTTTTTTAATATTCAAAAAAATTGTTCTTAATTTTGAACATATATGTCTTAAAATTCAAACATACATGCATACCTCTTTCCGTCTACTTTTAGTTGTCATGGTTTCCAGTTTTTGAGTCAAACAATAAGAATTTTGACAACATTTTACGATATATTTTTCATCATATTGATATGCGAAAAATTATAATTACAGTATATTTTGTATAGTTTTAGATATTTAATTTTTTGTTTAAAAAAAATGAATTAATATAATCTAATTAACTTTAAAAATTAGTTAAACTAATTTTTGAAAAGCGTATCATGACAACAAAAAATAGACGGAGGGGTAGAAGTCTGGCCTTAGCAACATTAATGACAAACCAAATTTCCAATGTGTATGTCGAAAGTCTACTTGTATAAGAAAAAATGCCTAACTTCAATTAAAACGCATAATTTTGGTTTAAATGGAAAAAAGAAAAAAAACATGTGACGTGTGAATTAAATGCAAGCCAGGAGTTCGAATTTGACACGAACTAAAGTCTAATGAGGTAGTAGGACAAACCTATTTTATATATATATACATATTGAAGTCTTGGATCGAGCTTAATTTAAGCATAACTTTATTACTCCCTCCGTCCACAATTATTTGGCAGGTATACTAAAAATAGATGTCCAAGATTAATTGTCAATTTAAACAATCAAGAAATAATTAGTCACCTTTTTCCAATTCTGCCCTTAATGATAGTGTAATTCAATTGAAAAGTTATGTGGACTTTTGGTATTCTTGGTATAGTAGGGTTATATTAGTCAAATTACACCTTGTATTAAATTTTCCTTGAGGGGTGTGCATGACCTTACCCTGACAAACAATTGTGGACGGAGGGAGTAGTAATTAACTAATTATTTATTCAAGATTTAAAAGGTGCTTTTGGGAAAAAGATAGTATTAAAAAAAAACAATTTAGTATGCTATTTGGAGAATCACTTTCTTTTTCTTATTAAAAACATGTTCATATGCCTCAACTCTTTTTTTTTTTTTGGTAACCATGTAAACATTACCATTACTAAAGCAAAAACATACACCTAAAGAGCCCTTGAGCACAACAACTGCGACTCAAGCCTTCAACAAAACACAAAAAACTAGTTACACTTTCAGCTTTTGCAAAAAAAAACACTACATCTGCTATCTCTCTTAGATGAACTAAGTATGTCTATTCTATGTAAAATCTCCCTCTTAATTTGTGTGTGTATCTCAATTGTTTGTATATGTACTCCTTTGAAAATTTTCCAGTTTTGGGCTCTCCAAGTATGGTAGATCATTGCCCCCAACTCGCAGCTATCACTTGTTTCTAAAACTACTTCCATTTCTTCCTTTTAATTTTTACTATTACTTCCTTCACCTCCCCCAATTGTATCGGCAAACATGTCCATTGTTCAACATTCCTCTTGACCTCAATGAACCATGGACATTCACTGAACAAGTGTTTGGCTGTCTCCAGCTTCTGAGCATCACATAAACAACAATTAGCTTCCTTCACTGAGATGTTCATCTTCAACAGCCTTTCCTTAGTTAGCAATCTATCTTGGATAGCTAACTAGAGAATAAATCTATGTTTAGGTTGAGCCATTGCACTCCAAATACATTCAGCAATATGTACACGGTTGTGGTGCCCTCTAAGACCAATATAACTCCTTGTGATTGAGTATTCACCTCTCTTAGTCAGCCTGCACCTATCTTGCATATACCAACTTTGCATTTTTCCTTTCATTGTGTGAATCATCCTTCAATACCAGCTGCTATCTACAGGAGCTTTGTGGTTCCAAACATCCTCTCCTGCTTTCATATATACACCATGCACCCACTTGACCCATAGTGAGTCCTTCTTGACAATCAAATGCCATAGCAACGTTCCATAAACTACAATCTTTAATATTCAATCATCCAAGCTTCTTAGGCAGACACACTTTACTCCATAAGACTAATGACACATTTTTCTTTTCATCAGACCCGCCCCATAAGTACTCTCTACATCTCCTGTCTACCAGTTTTCTTATACTTTGTGGAAGGACAAAGACTGATCCCCAAAAACTATGAATTGAAAAAAAATACTGAGTTTATGACTTGAAGCCTTCCAGCATATGATAATTGCTTGGTATATGTCAATCTGATCTGGATTTGATTTTTTCCACTAACTGTTGGCATTCTAATTTACTCCATCTCTTAGATGATAGCGGCAATCCCAAGTATCTAATAGGGAATTCTCCGAGGGTAAATCCAGTCCTTAACAGTAGCTCATTTTTCACATGATCTTTCACTCCAGCTACAAAAATACTTGATTTCTCCATGTTAGCAACAAGTCCAAAAACATTGTTAAAGTGTGAAAGGGCCTTCATTACTCTATTAACAGAATCACCATTTGCTTTACAAAATATCATTAGGTCATCGGCAAATGTCAAGTGTGTAAGCTTTAGTTCTTTACCCATTGAATGGAACCGGAAATCAGGCAGCATGCTCATGGTCTTCAATGTTCTAGACAAATATTCCATCACAAGTACGAACAGAAATGGTGAAGCAGGGTCACCTTGCCTTAACCCTCTTTGCCCTTAAAAAAAACCATAACTCTGGCCATTAACTTTTACTGAGAACTTGGGAGTTTTTACACAACTGAGCATATGTTGAATAAACTGAGCTGGAAAGTCATATCCCTCCATTACTTCCTGCAGAAACTGCCAATTTACCATATCATAGGCCTTTTTCAAGTCTATTTTCATCAAACACCTAGGATATACTGATTTTCTATTATAGTGCCTCTTATTATATAACATTACAACATGAAATGGGTCTATACTGACTTGCAAATTCTGGATTGTCCACTTTAGGTATTAGGGCAATGATGGTGGCATTCAGTTGTTTCAATAACCTCCCATTCTGGAAAAAATCCATAATAGCTCTTGTGATATCATCCTCTATAATTGGCCAAGCTGTTTTGTAGAAACCACTACCAAACCCTTCAGGCCTAGGGCTCTTGTTGCTATCTGTCTTGAACATTATTTCCTTGACCTCTTTCCTAGAAAATGGTCTCAACAACTCTATCTGATGGTCTACAGTCAAACAGGGACCATTCTGAATGATCCTCATTGAAGCTCTACTCCTTCTATCAGTTTTGGTACCCAAAAGCTCAGTGTAGTACTTAACAAATATGTTGGCTATTTGTGTAGGATCAGTTTGCCAAGCCCCTTGATCATCCTTCAGTTGAGTAGTGCCCTGATGCAGTCTCCTATGCTTGGTTATTGAATGAAAATACTTTGTGTTGTCGTCATCTAATTTGATCCATGTCGCTTTACTTTTCTGTTACAAATACATCTCAGCCATGTAAGAGGATCTCCTATACTTCTGGTACACTATATTTTCTTCCATTTGGATCTGCACATTTGAAGGATCAGCTTGAAGTCTCCCCTGTACTTCTTTTAATGCTTTTCGATCATCACTTGCCTCCGAGACAATGTTCTTGAAATGTTAGGAGTTGAGTTTCCTAAGCTTCTGCTTCATTAATTTCAGCTTCTTTACAATCTGAAACATCTTGCACCCTTCTACATCTTGGGTGTGTTTGGTATGAAGGAAAATGTTTTCCTAGAAAATGTTTTCCTGGAAAACAAGTTGATTTTTGACTTATTTTCTCATGTTTGGTTGGTGAGTAGAAAATAAAAAATTGAAATTAGAAATATCTTTTAAAAATAATTTTTAATATTTTTTTGGGAGGGGGTGGGGGTAGGGGTAGGGGTGAGGGTGGGTAAAAAAATTGAATTTAAAAACAAGTTTTAAATTATTATTTTTTTGGGGAGGTTGGTTGGGGGGCTGGTTTGAGGGTAGGAACAAAATAAATTGATTTTTTCAACAAAAAAATAATTGTAGTTTGAAGTTGGAAGAGAGTTTTGAAAAATGTTTTCCTTAAGTTTTGAAGGGAAGTCATTTTCCTTAAATTTGAGGAAAATGAGTTGATTTGGAAAACATTTTCCAAAACATTTAACCCAACCAAACATGAGAAAATTGGAAAACATTTTCCGGAAAATTTTCCTTCATACCAAACACACCCCTTGTCTCAACTCTTTGAATTTATTATTTTTTTTACTTTCAAAAACTTGAAAATCGAACAAACTATAACACGATAGAGTGTTGGGACAGATTTAGGAGGGGGCAAAAATGTTCACCCGAATCATTTCGATAAAAAATTACACTGTTTATATAAGATATTTTTTAAAATTTTAATAAATATATAGATTTTGAATTTCCTAAACACAAGACCAGAAGTTACTATAATGGTTTAGGGGGTTCAAAATTCATATTAAGATAGGCATGGTATATTTATTTTTCGAACCTGTTTAATGAAAATTCTGAAGCCACCATCGAGAGTGGGACTTAAGAAATGTCACAATCTTACTGAAGATTTTGGATTTGCATATTTGTTTGGTTGTAACTGCAGGCTTTGGATGGAAATGATGATAATGATAATATCTTGGGTCTGACCAAATTATTTTTTAGAAAAAATGATAATATCTTGAGGGATTTGAATTCCCCACAAAACACTTTTTCTTTTTTTTTGTTTGTTTGAATATGTTCCATTTGCTTTTTAAAATTTTGTCAACATTGGGTTTTACTGATTTTATGTGGACCTCAACTTCCTCATCTTTAATGTATGGCCTTCTCTTTTTTTTAGCGTCCATATATGATATTCCAATTCCCTAAATTATCTATAAAATTATATATTTTATATTTTAAATGAATTGATTTTTAACTTTTTTTAAATTTTAAGCAATTGAACTTATGTTTAGTGAGCTGAATATAATTTTTTTAAAATTAAACTCATGGCCGAGCATAATTTTTGGGATATCATGATATGATATGCACCTACGTCCCGCTAAAAAGTTATTCTTGTCTCAATTTATGTGAAACGATTTTCGAGAGTCAAACAGTTTAATTTTGATTGTGAATTCGGACATGAAATATGTAAAAAAAATCAAAAAAATTACATATTTGAAAACTACTATAAGTCACAATAATTGATATTTCAAGTTATTTAAAAAATATATGAAAATTTATAATCAAAAAAAGATTTATTTGAATCTCGAAACTCGTAAAGTACCACATAAATTAGGATGAGAAAATATTTGTTATGAGGGGCCTAAATTAAAAATCAACATAAAATTATGGGTGAAATTGCAAATGACCCTAAATTATCTTTCCTTGAAAAATCTTCAACTACCCCCCGCCCCCCCTCGGGCATTTTAAAGCAATGAGATCTAGGTCCAATTTAATTGGGCTTTCTTTCGGTTTGGGCGTGCAGCGTGAGACTTTTCTTTTAAAAAAGTGACGTTTAATATATGGAAAGAAAGGACGAATATATTGTCGAACTATGATAAATGACACGTCAATATTTTTCATTATACTTTAGAGCGACTTTCACATATAGCAAACACAAAAATCATATTTGTATGCTATAGCTATAGTTTGCATAATTGTGCTCAATAGCAAACATAAATATGTATATTTCGCTATACATATACAAAAGAAAGCAGTTGTATAATTTCGCTATACTATACAAAAGAAAACAGTTGTATAATCTGTTTGGTATATATATACAAAAGATTAATTGTATAATATGTGTTTGTATAAAGCGAGAAAGAGAGAAAGACAAAAGAAAACTTGGCAGGAGAAGATCATATTTGTATAATCATAAATATATAGGACGAAAATATATGCATTTGTATTTGTATATACAATTTTCTCTCGCTTTATATAAACACAAACACAATGTATACATTTGTGTTTGTATAAAGTGAGAGAGGCGAGTGAGCGAGCGAGATATGGGAGAGGGGACAATTTTCTCTCACTTTATACAACACAAACGCATTTTATACATTTGCGTTTTTGTACAAAGTGAGAGAGGCGAGTGAGCGAGCGGGATCTGGGAGAGTGGCGAGCGAGATCTGGGAGAGGGGAGAGAGGGGAACGAAAATATATGTATATATACAATTTTCTCTCACTTTATACAAACACAAACACATTTTATACATTTGCGTTTGTATAAAAAGCGAGAGAGGCGAGGGAGAGAACGAGAGTGGCGAGCGAGATTCACCAGAAGAGAGGCGAAAGAACAACAATTTGCTATGGTGTACAATTAAATCAAACTATATTTGTAGCATTTAATTTAAATTGATAGTTTGCTATTATATACAATTTTCCCTATACTTTAAGGTTGTATATAACCTTACCGTCATACTTTTAAGTTATGTATACCCTTGTGACGGACAGAGATACGTGTGGCATCATAAATAAGTTTTACCCAAAATTAATTTAATTTTTACCTACCATTAAAAAAAAATCACCCATCTTCCAATTTCTTTGTACTCTCAGGTACTGAAATTTGTGAATGTCTAGAATACTCAATAGTCCTTCTGTCCCGATTTACTTGTCTATTTTTTACTTGACACGCCTATTAAAGCAAACAGTAATTGACATAGTGAATTCACTATTTTATCTCTATTAATTGTTAGAATTTCAAAATTAATTTACTCATTAAAAATATTCTACCTTTTTAAAACAAAATCACCCAATCGGAGACCAATGAACCGCTACAACATAATCACACATCGGAGAGGATTCGCGCATGGGAGACCAGCGAAACCTGGGAATGATGTGTGTATTTTTTTAATTGTGGATAAAGAAATTAAATTTGGATAGACCATTTAGATGATGTTGTGTGTCCCTCCGTTATACACAACCCCAAAGGTCAAAAGTATACGTATATACAACCTTAAAACATAACATATGGTATTGTCATATCATTTATTATAGTTCAACGGTATATTTGTTTAATATAAATTTGAAACATTTCATGAAGCAAGTTATTTTAACATGTATTTATTTTTAATGAATTTTTTGAATGTATGCTACATACACATGTAGAACACGATATTATGCCCAACTTCTTTGGTACTCTATAACTCTTGCCTTAGAGGCAAGACTTAGTTCAGAATTTTAAAAAAATAAATTACGCCTCATGAGCACGGTTTACACTATTTCACAAAGTCTAACTAATGTGATATCATATAATTCTTGCTCATGGACTTACAAAATGGCAATGCTATTCTAAAACTAGGAATATTCATTTACATCAATTTTCTAATATTAGATACAAAGTTAAATAACTTGAAATAGAAATCATAAGTTCACTTCTATGTCAAAGAAAGAAGATCTTCTTTGCAGATTATTTATCTTTCTATTTATTAACAAACAATAATAAAAGTGAAGATAAATAAGCACGAAGAGTTGTTTAAAACATTTGGGGTGTAGAGGGGCAAAAAAATATTTATTGTGTATATAAAGATAAAGAAATATTAGTCTTTAAAAGACTTTTCTTAAGGGAGAAAAAAAAATTAAACCAAACAATTTTGGGATACCTTATGTAATTTCTGGTATTTTAATAAGTTATATTTTCTTTGTGTAAATTTCACCGGTAGTGACACTTTGAATGCATCACATAAAAATTGTTTTTTTGATTTTCTGTTACATAAAAAGTATGTAACTTTAAACTTATCACAAAAAAAATATTTTTCTATTTTATATCACATAAAAGTCATCAAATTTTAAAGTTTATCACACAATTTTTTATTTCTTTTTGTCACCAAAAATTTGTGTGATAGTTAGTAAAGTGGAATGATTTTTATGTAACAAAAAATAGAAAAGTAACTTCTACATGATAAATTCAAAATTGAATGACCAATAGTGAAATTTATCCCAAAATATAACAACACATATAGAAACAAAACACACATAAAAACGCAATAGAAACTTCAAACTTTCTTTCCTAATCACCAAAGTTCCATTGTATATCTTTGTGTTTGTATGTTATATGCAAGTGTGGCATACATATAACGTACAACTTATATACACTTTTGATACACTAGTATATCATGTGTATGACAATTATACATAAATTGGATGTAATTTGTATGTCACCTGAATTATATTGTGATATCCATGACAGACAATTTATTTATATATACACAAGAGGAATCTGATTATATTTGCTTCCATTATTAATCGACGAATTGCTCTCTTAAGTCTGACGATAAACATCAGCAAAAGGTAGAGGAATTATTGGATTGAACAATCTTCTAGGCATTAGATCTATTGGTCTAGCATGGTGATTCATGTAAGATCAAAATAGATTGTCGATTTCTGATAATGCTTGAGACGATTGCTAAGATTTGTAATTTTTAGTCGTCGTGAGAATTTTTATGAGATATTATACAAGTAAAAAATAACCCTCTAACTGTAGTTGACATACTTAATCTGGTGAAGTCTTAATTCTATTTTTAATATTTCTATTACTTCTAGAATAATTTTAATAGTTTATATAACAATTGACTAAGTTAAAAATAGATTCAAAAACTAAAATAAATAAAAACTTACCTAAGATCTAAACACTTGTGATATTGTGTGGCGTACGATAATTTATATATGATTATTTATATCTTACGAAAAACTACACAAATTGTTATACTACCAACTGAAAAAATTATTATCAAATACAATTAACTACAGTGTATTATGAAAAAAACATCAAATAAAATATTTTTAAAAAAATATTATCCTTCCCTTTATAATGAATTTGTGCAACACTAAATATATATGAGATTAAAGATGGTACAAGGAGAGAATCATTTATAAAAAAGACAATATGTTGGGTGATAGTAACAAAACAGATTTTCCGGTAAGACTCTTCATATTATTCAAAAATCAAAATTCATTAGAGATTAATTTCGGAGAATGTGATTGTATTGTTATTCAAGTTGGTAAACAAGAAGTGCCTCGGAATTTTTGTGAAATCTTATTAAGGTGAAGAAATGATGTATTTCTATGATGTTGTTGTTATTATTATTATTGAAAGTTTATTTTGTAACTTTTATCGTCTCTTTCATTTTGTAGGGAAATGAGCAAACTCATATTTGAAGGAAATTTTTCAACAATAATATCATGAAAAATGTTTTTTTAAAAATAAAATATGTAATGATATTTGGTTTTGTAGCGACGGAAGTTACACTTTGCAATTTCAAGTGTAAAGCATATGCTTTTTTTCCTTTTTCTTTTTATCTAGATCTAAACAATTTAAAGAGTATTATAAATAATAAATTTTGAGTTAACAAAAATAATAATCAAGACAAAAGTAGTGAGTAACAAATAGTACTCTTCGATTTCTACTCACTCTAATGAGTGTTACAATTTCTATAATAATTTTCTATTCTTCTAACAATAATATAAATTATCTTGAATTTAAAAACATGTCACCTACACTTGGAATGACTTAATTAGCTCATTTATTTGATTTGTATTGCTACACCTGTTATATGATTTTACTTACACGTTCATCTCACTCCTATTGTTAATAGTTATTTGGATCTAAAACATACTTATATTTTGCTGTTCAATTAAATAGATCAACTCAACGCATTTAAAATAAATAATTAAACTAATTATATTAGCCACAACACTTATTTAGACTATTATATTGAATTTAATGCCGTTCAAATTTTAATATTATTATATTATATTTATATATATCCCTACTTCAAACCTTATTGGACTATAGACTTGAAATAATTTCATAGGAGCCTTAAAGTAAAATTTCCCCATAATTTATTTGTAACCGCATAAACTTGTTTCACCTTTTGTTTCCTTCTCTTTTTATTTTGTGCCTTTTGATTGCAACACATCTATTTTATTTTGTTTTTCATATATATATATATATATATATATATATATATATATATATATATATATATATATATATATAATACCAACTAAGGCTTTGAGTGATTTTTACAAAAAAAATAATTGGGAAAAGGCTCAAATATGCCATCGAACTTTCAGAAAAGGCTTATTTATGTCATCCGTTAAAAGTTTGGCTCATCTATGCCATTACCGTTTAAGAAAAGGCTCATTCATGCCATTATTTTTTAACAGTGGTTTTGCAAAACCATTTTTTACACGTGACCAATTATAATTCGGCCACGTCATTATTTATTTTTTTAATTCAATTTTTGTTTAAGAATTTTGATTTTTTTATTAAAAAAAATTAATGATGTGGCCGAATTATAATTGGCCACGTGTAAAAAATGGTTTTGCAAAAATTGAATTAAAAAAATAATAATGACGTGGCAGAATTATAATTCAATTTTTGTTCAGAATTTCAATTTTTTTTATTAAAAAAATTAATGACGTGGCCGAATTATAATTGGTCACGTGTAAAAAATGGTTTTGCAAAACCACTGTTAAAAAATAATGGCATGAATGAGCCTTTTCTTAAACGTAATGACATAGATGAGCCAAACTTTTAACGGATGGCATAAATGAGCCTTTTCTGAAAGTTCAATAGCATATTTGAGCCTTTTCCTTTTTTTTAATAAAAAGTTACATTTGAACAAGAATATAACCGAGCTACACATAAGTATAAAACATTATCTAGGATTCTCACTCCTTTTTATTTTAAGTAGATAGATAAGGGTTTTATTTATTGGTGGTCATTCATCTTTGAATGTATCACATAAAAGTCCCCTTTCCTTTTTAATATGGAAATCATTCAACTTTAGGATTATTAAAAAAAATAATTACTCTTCCATTTCCAATGGAGGTTTATGATTTATGACACATTTTTTGGCTATATAAAGTCATTAAATTTTGCCAAATTAATTAAAAAGTAAATTTCACCTGAAATTTTACATTTTGTGTTGAAAAGATGGCATGACACTCCAATACGAATCAATTACATATACAATGATCTTAGAAATCCCCCTTAATGTTTTCTAAATAAATTAGTAGCTATAATTATAAAAGGGAATCACAATTTTTAAATCATAAATTCGGATCATAATTTTTACTTATTAGATTTTAAATATATTATTTAATACATTAAATAATTTTTTAATATAGACTTTGAGCCAATATTATTAAGTCCTGCCTAAAGGTGTTAAGAAGTAGATTGAGAATTTTGCCGACTTAAAATAAGTTGGGTTAATAAATTAGCAGATTATTGACTTGCCTAAAAATTACTTATTTTGAAATGTCGTAAACCTTTATAAATGCGTATTTTTTTTCCGGACTAACTCAAAAAAATTATACACATGATTTTTCTTATTTGTTATACCTTTGGTTCACATTTGGGAAAAAAAAGTTCACAATTATAAGTGCACTAGAAGATCAAAACTAAGGAACAACACTTTACGCTAAAAAAATATAACTTTCTGAGATGAATTCGACAATTCTTTTTGCTATGATTTCAAAATTACAGTACGAATTGGGTGGTTCAATCAAACACAATTTGGAGCTCATTTAATTTGATATCATATGGTGTCATTTGCTCAAACAATGTCAAAACATCAAATCATCAATCAAGTCCACAGAACTCATCTGAGACCTCCATAATACAAATCAAATATGCAAATATATCATAAAATGCATTTTGAATTAGTTGTAATCATTAAATCACCAATCTAAGGTCGTCTTGTCTAAATATTGACCAAGACTAATTCTAAACTTTTAAAAAAATCTAAAAATCAACTCAACAGTCTAAATCACTCTCGAAATCCATGTAAACCATTCAATCAAGTTATAAATCATCTTCCGCATCTAGCAGAGCCATCAAAACTCAAATTCGAACCCATTAATTTAGAATGTTGACTTTGGTCAAATTTTTCATTTTCAAACTTCTAAAAATAAAATTTCTTCTCTAAAACTCATCTGAGCATCTCGAGAATTTCGTCATTTACACGCGTGAATCATAAACAACATAATGAATCTACGAGAAAGGTCAAATTGTAAAAAAAATATATATATGTTCAAAAGCACAAAATGATCATACAAATTGTTACAAAATCTAAAAACTCTAATTAAGACCAAAGAAATTTTAACTCTCCACCGAACTATCATCATACTCCTTAACTAGAATAATTTTAATATTTTACTATGATGCGTATTTCAATAATTTTAGTCTAATAGAAAGTACTATATGAATTACTATCAAAAATCTACTTTCTTTTTATCTTAGTTATAGATACACGATATCCGTTCATATCTATAAATAAATTCTTTCAGATTTATGGGTGACCTCTTTTAATAAAAACAAGATATAATTAATTCATCATACTGATGAGAAGGGGAACTTCATATAATCATTCTAAATTTATTGATCATATTAGAAAAAAAAGATACATCACAAATTAAATTTCTAAATAACCGCTCAAAAAACTTATTTATATTTTTTTCTAATTTGTCACTTATTCGTCCCTCTCTCGTAAAACTTAAAACGTGTACATTTTTAGTGAAATAAAGATGACAACAATTCTTCCTCAGAGCAGTTATCTTTCTAATTTTCCTTGTTGAGGCCAATCGATTTACATGCATGCTTTCACACAGAGCAAGTTGTGATATTTTTAATAATATAAAAATAGGTGTCAATATACAATGATTTTGACAATAATATTATATGAGTTCCATAATATAATGTATAATAATATTGTGTTCATGTTCATACTAAACAAGAGGAAAGGAAGTTCAAAGAATAAAATAAAGTAGTTATAGTTTTATTTAAAAAAAGGAATTTTAAATTTACAAATTCAGAAACATAATTTTAATTTATTATAAATTTATGGTTGGTTGTTTCACCTTTTATTGTTCACCGGGAATACCAAAAATAGAATAAAATAATGGTAAAAGTGTGTGTTTAAAGAAAGGCAAAAAATATATATATAATAAAATAATAGCAAAAGTGTATATAGTCCCCAATAGTTGTGTTTTCCATCTTTAACAACAAGCTAATAAAATATTCCAAAGAGGTGAAGACAATAAAAATTGGATACAATATAATAAAATGATTTAATGTTACTGGTCTCGTATTTTTAGACATTTCTTAAAATAGCAAGAAAAATTTATAAACGACAATAATAAGGTATATATATGAGTTATAAACCATGACACTCTTAATAGTTCTAATGCATCATCTGTCATTGTACCTTTCATTTAAAATTATGTTGTAGCTAAAAAATATGATGAAGTGTAATCTATAAATTTGTTTTAAAAAATAAAAATGATTTAATACGTAAATATTGAAGGATGTTATATTTATTTTGGTACATAATATATATGTTAAACAATTAGTGATGACATAAGCCTTCGAGATTTGACACGAGAAGCTTGTCCGCTAAATAATTTAAAGAGTAAATTTTAGGTTTAGCAAATATTAAAATCATATTTATATGTTATAACTATAGTTTGTATAATTGCACTCCATAGCAAACTTTATGCTTGTTATGGCTATTAATCTGTATATTTTGGTATACATATACATAAAAATATGTATTTGGGTCTATTTGTATATTTTGGTATACAAATGGGTCCTGCATTTGTATATTTCGGTATACAAATGAGTCCTGCATTTGTATATTTTGGTATACAAATGGGTCCTGCATTTGTATATTTCGGTATACAAATGGGTCCTGCATTTGTATATTTCGGTATACAAATGGGATGGTAAAAAACATGGAATGTTTGCTGCGAATTACAAATAAAAGAAATTATGGCTATAACATTTAATTTGAATTAATAGTTTGTTATTTCATACAATTTTCCCTAATTTAAATACTTAAATATATTCAACTTTTTATTTTTGTAACAATAACTCTAGAGAAAATCAAATAAAATTATACATAAAAAAACTAATGATATAGTTAAATTTTATACGATAAAATTATAATGGAGTAAATTTATTTCGATCAAACATATACTCCAACTTTAGGGGTGCTTAGCTTTATTAAAAATTTTGAGATCATATCAATCATCATGTTTAAAAAGTATAAACTTCCTCAATTACACGTTTAAAATAGTGTATACCACCTAAATATTGTGTATAATACCATCATCTCAATTACTTGTCAAATTATGTCATCGCTTTATTTTAAGAGGAAAAACTCTAATCCTTGCTAGTGTTATTAGTAATAATTTTCATAGTTATACTCTCACTATTGAAACAATAAATTTATTATGCAAAAAAATTATTGCACCAAAATACACCATTCAAGAATGATACAAGTAAAATTAAAAATCGAAAGCTACAAGCTAATATAAATATTTTTTTGGAATGTGTTAAATTTCAAGGTTCATATAAAACTAACAAAGGGGAAGACACTAGGAAGGAGAGTTGCTATTGCAAGAAATTCTTAAAATAAATATACAATTATGGACATATAGTTTTGAGTACAATTATGATATTAAACTAATAAATATATATCTTATTGTCTTTCAAAATTCAATGTTTATGCATATTCTTTTTATTTTGACAAAACTTGTAACGATCCATTAAATTAGTCCAGGTGAAATTCTGAACACCTAAACTTAATCTATGACCATTTGAATATCTAATTTATATTAAAATTAATGCAATCCGTTATTAGATTACTAGAATTATCAATCTTTCCTTTACTTATATCTGACCCCTTTCAAATAATATTCTCACAAATAATTTTTTTTAATTAACATTATAGTAATACTTTTGTATTTAAATTTAGTATAAAGAGTTAAAGTTGCCTACGCATAACGAATGTATCAAAAATCTAAGTAAAAACAAGAGAAATATAATTGTAAATTAAAGTTGAAAGTTAAAACTTATTTGTGCTAGTTACCAACTTCATCCCAAATTATTGAAATAACAATTTGCTAACAATTTTATAGAAGAGAATGAGGGATATAGTAAGATAGTTGTAAAAAATAAAAGAGATATAAGATATTTAAAGTTAAAAATTAACTTAGGTTAAAATATAAATTAATCAAATAAGGCTAAAAATATAATTTCGCGAGATTGAAATAAAGATATTCATTCTTAGCCATTGGCCAACAACTAAGATACTCCATTTGTAATTTATAATATTTTTGATTAAATTCAGTAAGAAATCTGAACACTCTGCTTGGATCATTGTTACTCATTGTATTGTAGTGTATCGTTATCATGCCTACAATATTTGTTTTGATTGTTACTTAAAATGTATTGTATTGTATTGTTAAATTTCGTTGTTACGTAACAATAAAAAACCCCATTTTATGGAACAACCGATTTGGTGTGTTCCCATTGTTACTTAATTTCTTTTTCCAATTATATCATGGCATAATATTTCATAATACTTTTTTACCCTTTACCCTATATTATTTAATTCTAGTCAAACCTCCTACCCTAGAATAATTAAGGATATTTTAGTAAATTTATAAATTACAATACAGTATGATACAGTCAAACCAAACAATAAAAATATTATTAAACAGTAACAGACAATACAGTCTAGCCAAACATTGTGCCTACCATACAGTACAGTACAATAGAGTACAATGCAATACAATATATTGTGAAAACAATGGATAACAATGATCCAAATAGAGTGGAAAGCAATTTTAAGGTGGACTAGTCTCACATGCCCAACGACTTATATCGATTCCTTCCCCATCCTGTCTTCCTAAGTCCAACCACTATCTCCTTTACAATTTCGGGGTCAACTCAATTGTCGGAACAAGCACATACTGATTAGTCTACTTGACTGATGTATTGTTACGAGGGGTATATGCATTGTTTGCATTTTGTATATGTATGTGTATATGAGATTTGCACCCTAATTTTATTACTTATGAAACGATATTTTTAATTACTTATATAGTAAAATATAAAATCAAATCAAATATCTTTGACATTAAGTTTATGTGTTGAAGGTTGAATGAATGTTTTTTTCTTCTATAATCTCTCATGTATTTATGTGAGATTAGATCAAGACAATGCAAGTATAATAAAAAGATTTTGAAATTCACATTCCAGTAAAGATAAATCTCACATATAGAGAATTAAGAGATATGTCTTAGGAGTATTTTAAAAAAAATGAAAAATAGATTGAGAATACCAAATGAGTTTTTATAGAATTGAGTGATATGTAGATTTGGTTCTTTTGTAAAGAAACATATTCAAGGCCTCTATCAGAAATTGTATGATTGGTTGAGTTCAATTGATTTGACGAAGAAGCAATGCCATTAAAGAATTCAATTCTTAGTAGCGATATATTCGATAGGTCCAACATACTATGATATTATTTATGTGACTCGTTAAAAACGTAAACTTATGAATTTTCTTTTCATTCAATATTTGATATGGACACAAATTTTTGATGCCCAAGATTTTTTTTCATTAGAACTTTAACCTCTTTAATTTTCTTTTTACAAGCGTGTCCTCATAAGTAACATAAGAAATGACCCTTTATATGATTTTGCAAAAAAATTAAAAAGTTAGAATGCAAATCATTTTTATATATATACAAGTGCATATTTTCAAAAAAAAATTAAAAAAACAAATTTTAAGGATGCAAACTGCAAAAGTATTTATTAAGTTTTTGGCCAAAAATTATCTTTAAACTATACTCTCAACTTGACTATATCCTTCAATTATTCATATGAACATAAAATGTCTTTAATCTATTTAAAATGTGCAATTTCATCCTATTGTTTAAACATATCAATGAACTAATAATTGTCATCAGTGCTCCATCGAAGGTCTCCAAACTTCACCATGATTAATCACCCACTTCCTTACTCAAACATATTACTTCTGGTCTGATTCAAAACTAATTCTCCTGCGGTAACACACACAAAGAAAAATTCAGTACTACTAATGCTCAAGAATAATTCTTTTCCATGATACCAAGAGTGATCTATATGCGAAGAAAATTAAGTTATCGTTTACTTTCAATTTTCTCTATTTCGTACTGATATCGTTATACACACTTATAAAATTCAGGGACCTTTAATGAAAAAGTATTTTAATAGTCTGTAGCTCAATTGATTAACTACACAAACTTTCATTTTATTAGAGAATGTTCGATTTTCCACCTGTCCCAACCTCAAAAAATATAAATAAAAATGACTAAATAGTCCAACCCCTATTTTGATAATTTTCTCATGGGTACGGAGTCCCTTTGTTAGAAAATGTTTTATCCTCAATGTGAGACTTTCCGCTGCAAATTTAAATTTAGTCAGACTCTAATATAAATATGAAACACCGAATATAAAACCAAAAAAAGACCTTTTCTCATTGAGAGACCTTATTTCCAAATAAAGTTCCTACTTAGTGCTAGCTGGTCCTTGCCAGTTGCCATTTTAAAAACTTTAGCTGCATATAAATTCAGCAACAGACGGAGCTCGATAACTGATATTCACGCAATCATTTCACCTTTTCCCCATTTTTTTCTCTCACACACAAACCCAAATCGTTTTTTTGCTTCGTTCTTCTCTAATTCTTTGGATCTGTAGAAGAAGAAGTAAAGAAGATCAACATGGTTGAGACCAGAAGAAGTTCTTCATCAAAGCGTTCGCTTTCTCCCCCATCATCTTCTCTTCAGAATAATGGCAAGCGCTCTAAGGTTAGGCTTTTTTTCTTATCTGATTATCAATTTAGATTTTGGGGGTCGGCCAAATCCAGTTCTTTCCGTTTGAATCGATGTTAAAACATGCAAGAAAGAATTGGGGTTGTTTGAATTTTGTTTATAATTTAACTAGAGTTTAAATCTTGGTTTTTTTTTGTTTTGGGGTTACTTTTTCTTGAGTTGTTCGAATTTTGTATGTAATTTGATACGCCTTGTAGGCGGTGGAGGCATTGTCTTCGACTAATGATACCCTTGGGGAGAAATCCCAGGGTGGGGTAAATGATTCAGGGCCGGAATCTGCTGAGCAAGAGGTTCGATCAGCTGATCTCGCTGGAGCCAGTGTATTGAAATCATCGGATGATGCCGCTGCTACTGCGGCTGCTGCTGCGCCACAGAAATCGATGGAAACTGAAGGGGCAAACGAGCCTTTGGTATCACCGATGACTTTAGGTGCGGTTTTTTTCTTTGCATGTGCTTCGATTTTATCAAAATTTTGATCTTTCTGATGTTTCTTGAACTTATGTGTGATGGGTTTAGGTGATTCTGCAATTGATGTGGAGAAATCCAAGTCAAATGGGTCGGCATTGAACCGGGGAAAGAAGCGGCAGCTGAAATCTAATGGTGCTGCGTGGGGTAAACTTCTTTCACAGTGCTCTCAGGTGGGTTCTTAAGCTTTCTGTATGTTTATCTTTGATTCTTGCAGGTGGGTTTTGCTTCTTAAGCTTTCAGTAAGATTATCTTCTACTCTTGTAACTGGTAAAGTAGTAAAGATTCCAGAAAATTTCGAGATGAATAAGTAGGACATATGTGATGGAATGCTGATGATTTGACACCAAAATTAGTAATCCATTAACTAGCTTACTGCCACGGGTAACAAGTGAGTAAAGTTTCAATTTTTGAGCAACCTTAAAAAAATTATGGATGTGGACAAGTGTAAAATCTGAAGTTGAGGGAAGGGAATGAGTTGATTAATCTTCTGATGTAATGTGGACAAGTGTAGAAAAGGGGGAACCCAGGGGAGGGGTAATAGGCTAAAGTGATCTGCTAACAGGTAGAGGAACATTTTGACGTCGAACACGAGGAGTGTAGATGATCTCTTGAAATGACTAGTAGTGAAAGCCACATAGAAGGGGGGCCAAATTTGGCAAGTCTGTGAAAGACAAACACTGAAAATGTATCAAATACAATAGTATCATCGTTGTGGGGGAAACCTTTCTTTTTTGATCCGCACATGTAATCGTTATGGGGAAACCTTCTTTTTTAATTGAAATCATTGTTATGGAAAGTTAGATTTGTGGGCTGGACTTTCTCAGTAAATAGATGTCAGCATTGTTAATAAAGTGGGACAAAAGGGTGCTCAAAAGTATAAGGTGCCTTCACAGACACATTCTTTTGAGATGCACTTTCAAACGTGTCAATTTTTTTTGTGGTTTCTCAAGGATTACAGCGACTGCATACATGGCCTGCTGATCAATAAGGAGGGAGATTTAGGAGAAACAGAGTATGAAGTATGTTGGAAATGTCATTCCTGGGTAGTGATGAGGGCATATCATTTTGTTAGATATGTGGAAGACAAGATTCTATGCTATCAACTTGCATTGAGGAAAGCCAAAATTCACATGGAGAAATGGGAGAGTCCATATCTTTACCATTTTTTTATCTCCACAAAATAGGATGAAAAGTTTCTCATTTTCATCCAAAAGGATTTACCGAGGCCTTTCAGAGCAATCTTTTTTCTTAATTTTGGTTGATAAGTAAATGTATTTCCTTAGCTAGTAGCATGAAGGTACTGCAGAAGTATAAGAAGGGGAGCTATGTTTTCACAACCATCTGTCTAGATTCATATACTCCAAATACTCTAAGAGAAGAGCCATAACAAGCATCATATCTCTTTTTTAAAGAGTACACGCTTACAGAGACTCTGTTTGTTTCCATTTATTAATAGAGTCATGCACAAGATTCTAGTCCTCTTTAGATCTGGAATATGTAGGTAGAACATCAGAATTTTAACGAGAACGTGAAATCTTGATGTGGTAGTTACTCCATTTTGTGATGACTGCAATGTATTGATGAGAAAAGTGAAGTTGCGGAGGAATGATTGAAGAAATGGAAGGAAGAGGCTTTTGGGATCTTTCCATTTTTTGAAATGGAAGATTTCAAACCTATTCTGGGCATTGAAGTTACTGGATTAAAAGGATGAAAGGGAAGACCTAAGTGGCGATGAGGAGATTACAAGAGAAATGACACATTAAATGGGTTATAACAGGTGATAGCGAAATGAAGTTCTTCTTTGGGATGACTAACACTCATTACTCATAGAAGAGATAATTTTGTGAAGTGTCTTAGTATTGATAGAAGGGAGGCATTAGAGCAGGAAGATATTAGGAACATACTCCAAAGTATTATTACAATCTCTTTAAGGAGATGGAAGATTTGGGGACCAATGTTGAACAAAGATACTTTTCAGACTATAGGGAAGATTTGGAGAAACTATTCAGCAAAGAGATCTTACTTTCAAGAGCTCAAGCTCTGGGAAGTTGCTTGGGAGCGTGCCTAGTCTGGATGGCTTCACAGTTCACTGTAGCTTTCTTTGACCAATGTGAAGAGTGGAATTAGTTGGGAAGAAGGTGGTAGAATGCACTAACCACTGATGTTAGCATGGACTCTTTGAAAGGAGTTTTAACTTTTCCATTTTAGGTTGTAATCGGAAAAGGTTAGGTGACATTTAAAGTTATTGGCCAGGCCAGTTCGGTTGAAAGTATGGCCAGATATATACAGCCTGACACTCAATCAGATGCAATACCAGCAGACTACAAAAATCAGGGTACCTGATGCATAACTTTTAGGAAAAATCTGAATGATTGGGATTTGGGAAGTCTGGTATAGGGATCTTACTACTTTTTGTTTTCTGAAAAGTTGTACAAAAAAGACTAGATGTGAATGCGTAGTCTGGTATGGGGATTTTAAATTTCTAAATGTTGCATTAGGAAAAATCTGAATGATTGGAAAGTCAGGTATAGGGATCTTGCTACATTTTGTTTTATGGAAAGTTGTACAAAAAAGAGTAGACATGGATGCGTAATCTGGTATGGGGATTTTAAATTTCTAAATGTAGGTGCAATGTTTTGATCTTCATTATTGATTAAAGGTGTTCTTTTTGTTTTTGTTAGGTTGTTCTTTTTGATAAATTTAATTAAAGACTTGTTCAAAGAAGCATTATGTGAAGAATCCATTTTTCTTCTGTGGAAGTTTGTGTTGTGTGCTCGAAAAGATCTTCTAGAAAAGCATAAGATTGTCTGAGGTAGTGTCTCTATGTTGTCCAACAAACCAACATGAGTTCCCAGGCAGGTGAGATGAGTGCTGAAGCGCAAGTTGGCTTTGTACCACAATTGTTTGTACCCTATTGTGTGGTCTAGTGGTCAATAAAGTGATTTTAAGAGGCATGAGGTGTCAAGCTCAAATTTCAGCCGAGGCAATAACACCAGGTGATTTATTCCCGTCTATCCCAGATTTGGTGGACAGAGGTACTCAGTACCTGAATTAGTAGGAGGTAACGGGTACCTCGTGGAAGTAGTCAAGGTGCACCCAAGCTAGCAAAAACACCACATTATAAAAAATGTTAAAAATATAAAAGATAGACATGGTAGGTTGGTGTTGGAAACATGTTGAAAGTTGAGTTAGACTTTACACAAAGGTGCACCTTATAATGTCTCCAGACTGCTTTGGTGTGATTCATTCACTTAAGTCTGGTTATAGTTCTTCTTTTGATATGGAATTTTGAGAGACAACTTTATTTTTTAGTGTGTCGAGGAGACGAGGCTTGGTGCTGGCCACTTAATTGGCTGTCTTTCAACATTAGCATTATGGAAGAAAGTTTCTTTATACTGTCAAACTTAAATATGCTGAAAATGGTTGCATGTAATATCAAGCTTTTCACTTTTTAAAGTAGGCGGGATCACTTTACATATTTACCATACCTTATATCAACAACATCCGAGATGCCAACTTGTTGATGGGCTTTCTTCTGAAATTAAGCCACCTAATACACTAATTAGCTTCTACTTGCTTTTGCAGAATCCTCATCTTGTCATGCATCGCCCAATGTATACTGTAGGTCAAAGTCGTAGCAGTGACTTGTGGATAGGAGATTCTACTGTTAGTAAAGCTTTATGTAATCTCAAGCACACTGAGACAGAGGTAAGCCTGAGTTTTTCTTAAGCCACTATTTTATCCTGGTGTAAAAGTAGTGTTTCTTCATCGTTTTAACATTGTTTTCTTTTGTTTCCCGCTTTTAGTAAAAAGAAAACCACATTATTCATTCTGTTTATGTTTTCTTTATGACTAGAAAGGGGTATCCATTACTCTTCTTGAAATTACGGGGAAAAAAGGCGATGTGCAAGTCAATGGCAAGGTGTACCCAAAGAATTCTACTGTTCCTCTCAAAGGAGGTGATGAGGTTGTTTTTGGCTCATCTGGTCAACATGCTTACGTATCCTTAATTCATTGTGTTTGAGAGTTAATACACATGTAAAAAATGTAAAATCCATTTGGATGTTAGAACTAGAACTACCAGCATTTCCTTGACTTATACTTTAGATCTTTGATAACGACTTATCTGCTACAAGTTTGGCCCATCCTGTAAGCATATTGGAAGCTCATAGTGGATCAATCAAGGGACTGCGTCTTGAGGCAAGGTCCGGGGATCCCTCCACTGTAGCTGTTGCATCGACCCTGGCATCTTTGTCAAATCTTCGGAAAGACTTGTCCCTTCTCCCACCATCATCTCAAAATGACAAGGATGCAAAACAAGGTTCAGAGGTGCCAATACTACCCGCTGCCAGTGGTCTGAGTCTGACAGAGAAAGATGATTTAGATACTGATATGAAGGATGCTTCTGATGGTAATGACGAACATGGTGTTTTGGTGGATGAGAAGAATGATGTAATATCTCCTGGCATTGAGAATGGTAACTTGAATCTTGATAATGTTGTACTAGATTCAGTTGATGCAGAGATTGGAAAGGTGCAACCTCTCCTTCAAGTGCTTGCTGGATCTTCTGCTTCTGAGTTTGATTTGAGTGGTAGCATTTCCAAAATTTTCGAGGAGCAAAGGAATTTCCGAGAACTACTCAAGGATATTGATCCTCCAATTTCTGCTTTAACTAGGCGCCAAACATTTAAAAATGCCTTACAGCAAGGAGTAGTTGATTTCAACACGATTGATGTCACATTTGAAAATTTTCCATATTACTTATGGTAAATATTGATTCTTATCCCCCCCCCCCCAATTTTTTGGTTGGTATTGCTTTTGTTTCTCTCTTCATTACTTTTGTTCTAGTTGAAATTGGCACTTATGTATTTCTGGAATGTGTTTCATTGATTTCTATACCACATTTTTATCTGACAGTGAAAACACAAAGAATGTTCTGATTGCTTCCACTTATATACACTTGAAGTGTAACGGGTTTGCACAATATGTATCAGATCTCCCCACAGTGTGCCCTAGGATTTTGCTATCGGGTCCAGCAGGTAACTACTGCTCCATAAAAATCACTTATCTAGTTTTGTTGAGTTCAATCCTGCCCTAAAAATCACTTATCTAGTTTTGTTGAGTTCAATCCTGCCCTAAAAATCACATTTTGGCTTGCTGCTCACAGGTTCAGAAATTTATCAGGAGACATTGGCCAAAGCACTTGCTAAATACTTTTGTGCTAAGCTACTGATAGTTGATTCTCTCTTGCTGCCTGGTGTAAGTATCTTCTGTTAGTTGGCTCATACGTGTCCTCATTTGAGGGGCTCATACTTTTTTACCACTTGTTACACCCAAGATGCCCCTTTATATTGGGTTATCTTACTTCCTATCGCCTCATTTCATGAAAAGTTGGAAATGTAGTTGAAAGCTATACTAGAAATACGCAACAAGCTAAGACTGTTTGGATCGCAGGCCATAAAAGTGGAAATGTAGTTGAAAGCTATATGAGAAATAGCAACAAGCTAAAACTGTTCGGATCACAGGCCATTTCTGGATTTCCAATTCTTTTCATTGTAATAAATGAAATAGGAAAGTCTGTTTATTGGGGTTGAAAAAAGGAAACTTCTATCTAATATTATTATAGACCATGAGCTCCTTTGCATAATGGCCAAATGTTTCTTTTTTTTCTAGTGTAATAATCAAGAGATAAACTACTACATGCATTAAGGTTCATCTCATCTAGATTTACTGACAGAATATATGCAAAATGGCTTGAAAATCAGGAAAAAAAAGCTTTGGGTAAGGGGGGAAAGAAAGGAAAGCATTTTGGTTTGAGCCTAGACCTCGAGAACAATAGGGATATCACTTTAATAGGGAGTTACAGAATGGGACAGGAACTTTGGCTGCAAATTTTGTTTGCTCGTGTAAATCAACAATTTTCCTTGTTTCTTTTGGGATTTTGTTAGTATGCTCCTGTAAATCAACGCTGAACATCCACAGTGCCCACTGCAAGCCAGATTAGAAGTAAATAGGGAAGTGCTTGACGGCTGGCTCAGGACAATACAATCTAAAGTTTTGCAAAATTTTCCAATAATCATATGGATGGTGGTCAAACTATTGGAGAGTATTTTATCAACTTAACTGCTGCCCACCTGAGAATTATTGTGCAGTGTTAAGTGAAATGGGAGGGATTGGTTCTTTGAAATTTCTGTTATTATTGGTGTAAGAACAGGTTAATGTGATTGAATTTTCATTATCCTCCAATTCATTTGCTTTTTCTTTAATATTATGTAGGGTTCAAGTGCCAAAGATGTCGAGCCTGTTAAGGTAAGTTCAAAACCAGAGAGAGCTAGTGTATTTGCTAAACGTGCTGCGCAAGCGGCAGCACTGCATCTTAATAAGAAGCCAGCTTCAAGCGTTGAGGCTGATATTACTGGTGGTTCAATTTTAAGTTCTCATGCTCAGCCCAAGCAGGAGGCATCAACTGCCTCGTCAAAAAACTACACTTTTAAGAAAGGTAATTGTTGCTTTATTAGTGAGGACTCCTTTTAGATTCTCTTTTTCTGTCTCTCTCTGATAAAGATAGGAACCATCACTTCATTATATACATCGGGCTAGAAAATATCCTTTTGAGGTGGCAGTTTTGTGCTTAATGCTAAACCTGTCATTTTGACAGGTGATAGAGTGAAGTATGTTGGATCCTTAACATCAGGCTTTTCTCCATTGCAAGCACCTTTAAGGTAACTGCAATAAGTTCTGTTAATTTATTTTCCAGTGATATTAGTTCAGTACGCTCATTAATTCTCATACATAGTATGCTTGATGATGCATTTTGAATCAGTTCTGAAAACTTGCTGTTTGAATAATGCTCTCTGCCAGGATTGACAAAACACGCTATTAGTCTACTTGTTATTCTCTGTGAACAAAATGCTCTCTGTCAGGATTGACTTGTTGTTTAGTTCATTTTCTTGTGAACAAAATGCTCTCTATTGAGATATGTCTGTCAGTCATTCCTTTACTTTAAAATTCACTAAACATGCATGAATGCAGGGGTCCAACATATGGTTACAGGGGCAAAGTGGTTCTTGCATTTGAGGAAAATGGGTCCTCTAAAATTGGTGTCAGATTTGATAGATCAATTCCAGAGGGTAATGATCTTGGTGGTCTGTGCGATGAAGATCATGGGTTCTTTTGTGCTGGTATTTCTCTGCTGGCTGGTTTATATCAGAAAGTTCCATCATTTATTTTTGTTGCCTGTCCCAGCTACGTCGAATAACAGAGCATGCCATTTTGGTGACCTGATCTTTTCTTTTTCCGCAGCTGACTTGCTCCGTCTTGATAGCTCAAGCACTGATGAAATTGATAAACTTGCTATTAATGAACTCTTTGAGGTATTTTCTAATATTCCTCTCCATGATACTATTCCACTTCTTAGCCGAGTGTGATTAGTTTATTTATACGTTTTATCTATGTAGGTTGCTTCAAAAGAAAGTAAAAGTGGCCCTCTTGTTCTGTTCATCAAAGACATTGAGAAGTCTATGGTGGGTAATCCTGAGGCCTATGCTGCTTTCAAGATTAAGCTCGAGCATTTGCCAGAGAATGTTGTTGCCATAGCTTCCCATGCCCAGTCGGACAGCCGAAAGGAGAAAGTATGCAAAGGCATAGTTATTTTACATTCCTTTCTGATAAAAAATTGACTTGTGATTCTGATGGCCTTACTTTATCTGGTACAGTCGCATCCTGGTGGCTTGCTATTTACAAAATTTGGAAGTAACCAAACGGCATTGCTTGACCTTGCCTTCCCAGTATGTAACACTTTCTCTTCCTTTTCCTTTTGTTTTTGGTTTTCCCATTTCTTGTTCTTAGTGTTGTACCCAAGAACTATGAGGATGTAAGGCACTGTACCTGCACGTCTTAGGGGAGGTTGTCAATGTGCTAATACCCTAATATGGATTTTCTTTATTTTGTTATTATCCATGACTGAAACTACGTAGTCTCCAAGCCTTTTACATTTGGTCATTTATGAATTGCATAGTTGAAGAGCATACAATACAAAACACTCTTTTTCCCCAATATGCTGAGGTGTAGGAGTCGTCAAAGGATTGAGTGTCAATTGGGTTTTAAAAATATAGGTGCCAGCTTTAATCCACAAAAACCCATTCCTCATACTTCGTTCTTATACAATACATTTTTCTCTACCCCAATGGGCCTACCACTCTACTCTCCACTTAAATGCCGGACTATTGTCTGCGGCTGGGTTCGAGCCCATAACATGCACCTAATTATATATCACCCACTGCGCTCTTACCACTAGACCAAAGCCCTGAGAGCTGATTCCCGTCCATATTTCACATTTCTCAATTACCCAAAGTACTTTTACCCATCTGTCTCTGTCTTTCAAGTACTCCACACACCAATTGCCATCAAAAAGTTATTTTTTTAACACACCTATGTAGATACATATATATGACGTGTCTACACTAGCAAATTGTTTCATATAATTATTTGAAAGTATTTTTGTGTTAAGTCACAAAATTTAAATTTATCTTCTATTTTCCTATGCTGACATTATGTTCCGAATAGTATTACACTCACATGTTTGCATGGTTGAGCTACAACTCAAACTCTTTCCTACATTACATGAAATTCTCAGGCATAGTGATCTCAAATTTATGGATTAGGTTGGGTATCGGCAGGAATAGATTGGGTTTTAGTAATCAGTACAGACATAACCAAGCCACCTGACACCCATTTTATCCATATCCTTCTTCTTTCTTCTTATACAGCACAGATGTTTCTGTTCTTACCTATCTTATACCAGGCATACCTTTCTACCCTTACTCATATCTGTCTTTCAATCACCGAAGCTACTACCACCCAGTGTATCAAAAGCAAAAAGCACAAAAAAGCTCTAAGGTCAGTAGGGGAATTAGGTGCAAATAAAGCGTGAGGCAGTGAGCTTTAATGAAAAACACGCGAAGGGAGAAAAAATACAAATATATATGTTTAGTTCAAGTCTAATAATTTATAAGCTTGAATGACAAATATATGAACAAAGAAATTGATTTCTTTAACATTTAAGAGAAATATCAATTGTTTAGTGTTGCCTCTTCAGAAGAGTCTTATTGTCAAGGAAAAGTATGCCTTAGAACCCTGATGATGACACTGAAGCGCACATTAAGTGAGGCAAAGCACGCCTTTGACAACACTGCTACCACCTACCAATGGCCTCTAGAAATTTTCTTTCATGTGTGGTGTTTGTAGTAGATGCTGCATATGTATGATGTATCTGTAAGTATGAGGTAGGGGAGTTACAGAATGAAAGGTTATTTTTTTTTGAGATAAAGGTAACTGAGAATGAAAGGTTATTAGGAGGGGTAGGAAGGAAATAGTATAGTTTTTTTTTCTAGAAGAATGAAAACACCAAGTTTCTTTCGCTGGAGTTGTTTGGGCATGAGAGGGTGCCAGGTGTGGTGTGCAAAGAAATTGACTAGAACATGTTTTTAATGTTTATGTGACTTTTTCCTTGATCTAATCCTTTAAACTTCCATTCTATCCCCAACCATCCCCCAAAAGAAACTTGGCATTTCTTAAACCCACACGCAGCTCAATCAAAATGGATTTTGAAACCTATTTTAACCACTGTGTGCTAAACCGTTTTTATGAACTAATATGGTTCATGTGGGTCTGGAATGGACAAGCCTAGCAGCTTGGGTTTAACTTGCTAGCTCTACTCGCAGTTGCAAAGTAGAGAGGAGTCGTTGTCATTGCTAATAATATTTTCTTGACAAGTTATCGTTATTATTGACTTATCAAAAAAGTTGTTATTGATGTTATCTTTTCCATGAGGGCTATTGTTGCTGATTCTTATTATTATTGGTGTCTCCTTGAAGTTTCTAGGTGAACGTCTAATTGCATTCTAGAAGTACATGCACCTGTAAAATGGTTGGTATCACTGCATTTAATGTCATTTCTTTCCAGGATAATTTTGGTAGGTTGCAAGATAGAAGCAAAGAAACCCCCAAGACAATGAAGCAGCTCACACGGCTGTTTCCCAACAAAGTTACCATACAGATACCTCAGGTAACTTTCAGTTTATGTTTAGACTGACAACTGCATTAATTTTGATGCAAGCATTTAATATAGGTCTTGTGGCAGGACGAAACCTTATTATCCGACTGGAAGCAAAAGTTAGATCGGGATATGGAAACTATGAAATCTCAGTCAAACATAGCAAGCATTCGCAATGTGAGTGCTATATACTTACCAGCTAAGGGGGAAAAAAACTTTTATCTTAGATCCCTTCAGTGTTCTCCAGTTGTGGATTATGTAGGACCATATGAAATATTCTATGTTCTGTGAAATTCTAATTACTTACATAGGCAACACCATGGACATTTCTTTAGCATTTCGATTTTCATTTTCTTACTGTCTTGTGCTGGATTCACCTGAAAGTCCAAAACCACCTTCTCATCAGTGCATCTCTTGTGAGAAGAAGCAGTTGATTTTGTTCGACCACTCATGGACCTAAAGCTGTAAAGCATAAGAATAATGTTTACAATTGACAGTTATGGTGATTGTGTAAGAAAGATAGAAGAGTATGATGCTCTTATGAAATTGCATCATCAATGAACTGATTTGTTGAGTTATTCTAACTGTATGAGTGATTTCAGGTTTTGAATCGAATCAAAATTAATTGCGATGACCTTGAAACTCTATGCGTAAAAGATCAAGCACTGACGAATGAAAGTAAGTAATTTCTCATAGCTTTAGGCCGTTTAGATTTGAAATGCTTTAATTGATCATAATAGTCTGTCATGTTTATTGATGTGGTTGTCAAGGTGTTGAAAAAATAATCGGCTGGGCTTTGAGTCATCACTATATGCATGAATCTGAGTCTTCAATGAAAGAGCCGAAGCTAATTATCTCCAGCGAAAGGTCAAATTTAATTCACTCTAGTTCATAATGTTGTAACATGTAGAATAAATGTTCTCTTGGTTCAATTGTCTAGGGGCGAAGCTCTTTCGGTTAGTTTACATGTCACTGAAATGTCTTTTTATTCGCAGCATTGCTTATGGGCTCAGTATGTTTCAAGGCATTCAGGGTGAAACCAAGAGTTTAAAGAAATCCCTCAAGGTGAAGGCTCTAAATTTTTTTCTCAACTGTGCAAATTTACTTATTTTGAAGGTGCTTCTCGTTCTGAATTTCCTGAATTGTGAGATGGGTGCTTGATTTTCAGGATGTGGTTACTGAAAATGAATTCGAGAAGAAACTACTTGGGGATGTAATTCCTCCTACTGATATTGGTGTTACTTTTAATGACATTGGAGCGTTGGAAACTGTCAAGGATACTCTGAAAGAACTGGTGATGCTGCCTCTTCAGCGACCGGAATTGTTTTGTAAAGGACAGCTGACCAAGGTAAAAGGAATTTGCTTTATGTTGAGGTGTATTGGCATCTTCATTTCCCCCTGTGTGTGTGTGTGTGTGTTTTTTTTTTTTTTTGGTTTTGGGGGGGGAGGTTTAGGTTATTAAAACTTGTTCATCAAGTATGCACTTGTGTTTCTGAATAAGATGCTATCTGCAGCCTTGCAAGGGAATATTGCTCTTTGGACCTCCAGGTACCGGTAAAACAATGCTTGCAAAAGCTGTTGCTACTGAAGCTGGTGCAAACTTTATCAACATATCAATGTCAAGCATTACATCCAAGGTACTACTGATATGTGATTTCTGCCATTTCTTTTCTGACTTGTCCTTCTTAAAATGGTTGACAACTTTTTCTTGCCAGTGGTTCGGTGAAGGGGAGAAGTATGTCAAAGCAGTCTTCACGTTAGCTAGTAAAATAGCTCCTAGTGTTGTTTTCGTTGACGAGGTTGGTGACATTTTCTGCACAATGCAACCATCGCTGCCCCAAATTTATTTCCTAAGTAGATGACAGTTTGATTTTCCTTTTCACATCCCTATAAAGTTATTAAATTTTCTTCTTTATGTCATTCTTGTTTATACTTTCCTTTTCCATCCATTTTTTCATGTCTACTAGGTGGACAGCATGTTGGGAAGACGAGAAAATCCGGGAGAGCATGAAGCTATGCGGAAGATGAAGAATGAATTCATGGTTAATTGGGATGGTTTGCGTACGAAAGACAAGGAACGGGTTCTTGTACTTGCTGCAACAAATAGACCCTTCGACCTTGATGAAGCAGTTATTAGGAGGCTTCCCCGTAGGTAAAACTTAAATTTAATTATTTTCTTGTGATTTATGTAACTGATTGATTGATCATGATGTCCAAGTGATTTATGGGTAGTGATGCCGTAAGTGTACCTTTGATGCAGGTTAATGGTAAACTTGCCAGATGCTTCAAATAGGGAGAAAATTTTGGGAGTTATATTGGCGAAGGAAGAATTAGCCCCAAATGTCAATTTAGAATCTATTGCTACTATGACGGACGGGTATTCAGGGAGTGATTTAAAGGTCTGGATCAAGATTACTTGTATTTCCTAATGCATTAATTTTTGCAATCCCTTCAAAATAACTGCATTTATTATTCCATGTTGCATATCATACTTACTGCCACTTTGAATTTCCTATCCCAGAATTTATGTGTGAGCGCTGCGCATTGCCCTATTAGAGAAATTTTGGAGAAGGAGAAGAAGGTCAGTCGACTGAGTTCTGTCTTGTTGTTCCTTATAATTCTGTAACCTTTCAACATTTGGTTGAATTGGTGACCTGGATCCACAACATACAAAAAATGCAACTATCACTAATTTTGTTTGGAAGTCGTTTAGTTATGCTTCATGATGTGTGTGTTTCATTTCGTGATGTTTGAAATTATTGGGTCATCATCATCTGCGAGGTGTCTTTACACTTTAATCTGCTAATCTATCGATTATTTTCTTTTTTTCTTTTCTTTTGGGGCATGATTTCAGGAGAAAACATCGGCAATTGCAGAGAACAGGCCAACACCGGCATTGCATAGTAGTGCAGACATTCGTCCTCTTAACATGGATGATTTTAAGTATGCACATGAGCAGGTACAATAGCACATACTGTGGTTTGTTAAGATGATTTTTATGTGGTGCATTCTACTTTCTTTGTGAAATTTACTTGGGGTTCAGGAGAAAGGTTGGTAACTTTATTTACTGCCAAGTGAACTTTGGGACTCTCAGGGATCCTTTCGGATGTCAACTTGTTGCAGATCGTCAACGTTAGATAGATATGTACTCAAGTGATTAGTTTTATTTTAATTATATATTTGTTGGTGGGTTTGGGAGCTGTCGTCATACAATTAAGGGTAAATCATATTAACTGGGTGAGTGTTGTTGGTTCTCACGTGTTATTACATGCTACTGGTGAAGTAGTTAAAACAGAATTCGGTTCATGTGGTTGCACAAGAGTCCAATCCAACATTTTGTGGTTTCAATGAGGTAGCCTGAATTCATCTTGAAAGATCAATAGCTCCTCCAACCGAGATAATTCTCTCTTTCTAGTGGCTTCTTTCCTGGGTTGCAAGTCTAAAGATTTTTTATTACAGTAACATCTCCTAGTCAGCCATTAGTATAGGGACCTTGTACCTGCACTGGGTGGCCCTTAATCTGACAAGCGAAATATAGAGATATTCCAATACTCTTCTCTTTTATAATGGTGCGTAGCCACGTTATATACCTTGCGTCCTAGTTTTATCAGCTAATTGCTTTGGCCCCTATACAGCATCACCATCTTTGTAACGGTGCGATGCCTGCAATAGTGTTGATACGAGTGATTAAGAGGATGTCCATTGGGTAAAGCCATGTTGGGGGTTCGAGGAACTTTGGTACTTGGACTTACGAGCTCAAATGCTATTCTTTAGGCAACTAATCTTATCCTTGTTATTATGCTTGCATGCTCCAGAATTCCCCCTTATCTGTAATGAAGAAGAGAAGTTGATATAATGCGATCACATGACCATCACTCTTGATTCCTCCATGATAGCAGCTAATTTGATAACCTCAATCAGATATCGATATCATGTTCCTTCTGAGAAATATCTTGCTGCATACGTGATGTTGGATGTTGATATCATTAGTAGATTCATGACTTGTTTGTGTGTTGACAAATGCAGGTATGTGCCAGTGTATCATCAGAATCTTCAAATATGAATGAGCTTCTCCAGTGGAATGATTTATATGGAGAAGGTGGATCAAGAAAGAAAACATCTCTCAGTTACTTCATGTAGAGGAGATATGTATAACTTTATAGCAAGGCATTGGTTTATTTGTTTCCCTGTTCTGCAACCCGAGATAACAGCGAGATCAGCATGCGTTGATAATCCATTTCAGGTTCCCCAAAGTCCAATTGGCCTTGGCCCCTGACCCCCTTGTGTATCATACTTAGTTGATAGGAGTTTTTCCAATTGCAAGTCCTGAAGTCTCACCCAATTTTCTCATTTGTAGCTCTCTTCTCTGTACATATGAGTTGAGTAATTTAAGAAAAAGCATATTCTAATATTCTTTTTCTGCATTTGAGTTTTGTATAGTTTGATTTCTTTTGATGGAGCAGGCCTTGTTCTATTGAATATTTTAGTTTACTTCGGATAGTATTTCGACTTCGTTGAGCACGGACACCACCTCAATCCCTGCTCTCTCTCTCTCTCACGAGATTGACTGCAAAATGCTTTCCTCTGTGAGTACGTCTAGCATAAGGTCACCGACATCACGTAAGAACTTATCTACCAAGTGAATTTTTTAGGTAGATTGTACCCATTTCTTACAAACATGAAAACAAAAGTGAAGGAACAATACATCCAGAGATCTGTGTATGTGATTTTTCTTCTTTCTATTTGGGTTCACGTAAATGTTTCCTTTTAGGGTATTCCTAGTTTCAATAGAGACATAAGAGTTAATTCCCTGTCCAGCAACAGAGATAGCGTGACACCATTAGTGCAGGTCGCTACTTATGCGATGAGGAATTTTGCTACCTTAGAGAATAGTGTTGAAATCCTAGCTTCGCCTTTCGGCTGCTGTGCATCATAACACAGCCTTCATAGTGGCAGTGATCTTAAGAAAATGAAGATAAGAGGGGGAAAAAAAGAAGGCAAAACTATCTCACTACCAAGTTTGAGAACATGATTGCTGCCTTGCTGGTAATCACGGTCTTCCCTGAAAATGAATATGAATTGTATAACTAATGGTATGTTCGAATTTGGCCTCAACTGGCAAGTAAATACAACAATTTTGAGTATGCATATTTAAACACGTCAATTTGTCTCCGTAGTGCCAGTTGAACACTCCAACTTAGAAAATGATCAACTAGGTACCTCTAAAATTTATATGTTACATCAGCATTGAGTGTTCATAAGACACAATGAGGACGTTGGAGTATTTAGTTGCCAGATGAGACCTAGTTAACATGTCCAGATCAAGTTTTTGAAGTTGTTTGTCCAGTGATGGTGTGCCTGATGCTGTGAATGATAAAGTGTGTAAAATCTGAATCACTCTGTGAGGTGTGTTGAAGTCCTGGAGTGATTAATTGTCATCCCTTTAAGTTCGATGACCTCATTTTACAAAGTCAAGTTTGTGATTAAACTTTTAACATGTCAAGTGTACGTTTTTCTTTCTTTAGCCTCCTTTGTCTTTCGAAAACAACCTCTCTAACTCCACAAGACACGGGTAAGATACACACGGCTAAGCCAAGTACACATTACTATCAATACAAAACATAAATCAAATAGAGCGTGCAGCATTTTGCTATGTAGGCAACAAAATAATAAAAATTGTCTATGAAAATGACCTATGAATTCGAAAACAAGAAGAATATATTGAAACACAACTTGTCTTAACGCTACTAAATAGTAAAATACCATACCTTAAAATAACATGTAAAGCTAAGCTGAAATAACGATTATCTGACTAAAATTTCATGCAAAATGGAGCTTTGGCACCAGCTAGAGCAAGAACAGATGCTGGAATTCCCCACAAGGAGTCACCACATATTAAACCAGAAGCCACTGCAGGTCCAAAATCTTTTGCCTTCTGCTTGTTATACATTTGCCAACCGAATAGGATCAATGACCCTAAACACATGTCAATGGCAAAGTACCCTCCAAGGTAAAATGGTATAGCCATACACATTGGACTCGGAATGAATCGATAAATTCTATACTTGGTCTCAAATTTCTCCAGCAACTGAGTCACTAGGTTGATGAGTATTGCAGCTAGAAAGAACCAAATAGAGAGGCTGAGGCAATGAGTGGGTAGACTATCAAAACCTTCAACTCCAAGTAAGGCGATTCCACGATACATGAGAGCATATGGTGCAGGGTATGGACCATTTGGATCACCTAAATGATAGGCAGTGTTGAAAATTGAGAAGACTAGAGGGGTTATGATGCAACCCATGGCAGTTCCAATGAGTTGGCTAAAGAACATGGAACGCGGAGATGAAAGGGTTAAGTAACCAGTTTTGAAATCTCCCATCAAGCCAGAAGCTGTGTCTACTATACACATCATCAAACCACATGAAGCGAGCCCAGCAATCACTCCACCGTTCTCCAAACCAACCCAATAACTAAACGTAAGGATTGCAATTTTTCCATAATTTGAGGCAAGGGACCAATCAGTAAGACCTGCTCCATAAGAATTGCAGAAGGCCAAAATAGGAGCGATTAAATAGGCAACCAAAACATGATACCATTTGAGTGAGGGGAAGATAATGGGTATCGCAATGATAGATACAACTACAATACAAGCGTATCCCACAGCTGCTGCCCAGTTAGGAATCTGGTCTTTCAAGAAGTACTCGTTTTGTATCTTATTGTCATCATCCTCTTCTTCATCTTCTTTCCGAGAACTCTTTCTCTTTGTGAAACTTAAGATTGTAACCACCAACATATAGGCAAAATGAAAAACACCATCACCAAGCATCATGGCAATCGCGATAAATACTCTGTATCCTTGAATACCATGAAGACTTGTCGCGGATAAATCAGCAGAGTACCAAACCCCTTTCTTTGCTTCAATCATTGGCCACATTATACCCCATGATACTATAGCACCAATTAGCAATGATATGTTGACCATGTAAGGGCAAAGCATACCAACTCCAACATACGTAGACGAGAAATCAAAATAGAACCTTTTAGCATAAGCTTGAGCACCAAATGTATGCAAGCTACCAAATCCACACCCTTCATCCCGTGCAACTAACCACTGAATAGCCCCGAATATAAAGCTGAACCCAAACGATTTGAACAATGAACCAACTTGTTTCTTCGCGAGCTTAGCTCCTTTTGGAGTGTGAAAACAGTTGATAAGGTATGCAGTTGCAGTTCCACTAGGATATGTCAACTTATACTTGATTATCATCAACTTTCTTAATGCAACAATAGAGAAGAGGCCCGCGAAACTAACCACAAAAAGATAAGGAAACATCCAACTAATAGAAAGTGTCTTAGTATTATTGGGGGTATTTCCTGCCCCTGATTGAGTTGCTATATACGGACTCATTCCCAACATATAACTTGTTGTCCCGCTGCTAAAAGCAATGCCAGAAGAAGCAACGACACACGTCTGTATAACAGTATTCTCCTGCCTTGTAAAAGGCTGCTTCAACATGCCAAACTTGTCAATAACAACAGTCCATGATCTAACCCCCGCGAACCCCAACAGTCCAGCTGCCACATTGAGAGAAGGGATAACACCAGTTGTGAGATTGAGTTTGCAAACGATGAAGTTGAAGACAACGCTCAAGATCAATCCGGTCAACATTGCCCTCAACGTTATTTGTTTCTGCCACGGAGGCACATATTCGTCCTTGAATGCATCCTCTGTTGATTCCACCCGCACACCTCCCCTTTCTTCATCCTCCTCATCTCTATTTCTCACCATTTGAAGCCTACATTGATAAATTATACTTAACAACATATACACAAACAAAGAAAGTGAAATGGTACGTTAAAAATCTAGTTTTTGGACACGTGTGTTACTACTCAAAAATTAACATAGGTAAATAATAAGTGATTAAAAAGTTGGAAGGAAGAACTCAAAGATTGCTCATGCTAATAGTTTTTCAATTGATTTCAAAGTTATAGTTGTTCATATACACAATCCAATCAAAATGTAAATGCTATTCAAAGTATATAATAAATAAATAAATATTATATAAGTAAATTTTACTCGAAAGCACGTGAATTATGACCTAACTTTAATATTTACCCTCATTTTTCGATCAACAACAACATAACCTTTGTTTAACTGCAGTAATTTCATATACAAAGAAGAAAGCATAGTGAATCACAAGAAAATGGTGCAAAGTCTACCGGAAGGAAGCAACAACTACAAAAGAATACAACAATCAAAACACAATACAAGAATAAAATATTATTCAAAGTATATAAATAAATCAATATTATATAAGTAAATTTTACTCGAAAGCACGTGAATTATACCTCACTTTAATTTTTACCCTTTTTTTTCGATCAACAACAACATACCCTCGGTTTAAATGCAGCACTTTCATATACAAAGAAGAAAACATACTAATCACAAGAAAATAGTGCAAAGTCTATCAAAAGGAAGCAACAACTACAAAATAATGCATTAATCAAAACACAATACAATAATAAAATATTATTCAAAGTATATAAATAAATCAATATTATATAAGTAAATTTTACTCGAAAGCATGTGAATTATGACCTCACTTTAATTTTTACCCTTTTTTTTCGATCAACAACAACATACCCTCGGTTTAAATACAACAATTTCATATACAAAGAAGAAAACATACTGAATCACAAGAAAATAGTGCAAAGTCTATCAGAAAGAAGCAAACAACTACAAAATAATATAATAATCGAAACACAATAGAGGAATAAAATATTAAAAACAATACTAAATAATGATGGATATCAAAAACATTTTTCGATCTGTGTCACATTAATTTATTATATTCTATTGACAGAAAAAACTGAGAAGTAAGATACAAACAAAATAACACAACATCTTTTTGTTAGAACTCTTAACAAAACTTTTCAATCAATTTATTTATATTATATTTCAAACATATATAAATAGGTAAAATTGAATAAAATGGTACCTTTACAAGTAGACAAAATCTTGAAAAAGTCTTCAATCAATTTTTCTGCCACCAACACTATTTTCTATTGTTATTAAAACTTCGACTTGTTATATTTTCTTTTCACTGAACAAAAAGAACATAAAAAAATTCAATTAAATTCAAAATAACAAAGGGAAAAAATAATCAAGAAGTAGAAAAATTAGGAGAATTTTGAAAGAACTTTTCTTTACCTTGATAGATAAGTGAAGAATGATATAATATTTTAACTTGGAATATATAAAGATAAAACCTAATTAAATAAGGGAAGAAGAGAAAATAAAATATTTAAAGGTGTAATCTTCTACTGCAATAAGGAGTGTTAATTCACCAAAAATCTGTACAGTCCAAATTCATTGAATTTCAAAACAAATATTAAATGAAAAGTGAATCTTTTTAAGAAAATAAATTATACCTCCATCCATATTTACTTATTTACTATACCAAAAATAGTTGTCAAACAGTTTTTGTCTTGTTTAGAAAACTGCTAGATAATTTTATCCTTTTATGTCCATTTTACTTTTACTATTCAATATTCAATATCTAATATATTTTTCAAAATGTTAAATTCAATTTATTTATTACTCTTATTATTTATTACTTTATAAGATATGTATCAAGTTAAAAGTGGACAATTATTATTTAGACAAAAAGAGTAATAGTTATGAGATATTTATGTAATTCACTTTTGACTTAAATTCTTATCACTTTTTCTATTTATAGAAATAGAAATAGAAATGTTTATTGAAGACAAAAAAAGAATAAGATAAAATTGTCCTCAACACTCTATCCTTATTGGATTCCACTCAACACGTTATTGTGAATAAAAATCAATTAAAATAAGTGAGTACTAAATTAACTTTAATGAAGAAAATTTGGTAAACCTAACAAACTCTTTTCTTATTTCTTAAACCCCATTCAAGTCAAATAACATCACATAAATTGAAATAGAGATTTCAAGTCAAGTCAAATAACGCTACATAAATTAAAATGAAGATTGCAATATTTAGAACTTTAAAATCGACTATAATTTTGATAATTTATATAGTAATCATTTCTTTATTAAACTAACTACTTATCCATTAGAATTTTTCAACTCGTGATACGAGAAGATATATTATAAAGTGTAACTTCATTTGGCATTAATATATCTCATAAGAGGAAAATGAAAAGTTAAAATTAAGTTATTAAATATTATTTTATTAAGCCAAAATATAATTATTTTTTATCCTTTTAAAATAGAGTTCACACTGAAAAAATAATCATTTAATTATTTATCTAATATTTAGAATTTTAAAATTAACTAAATTTTATGTATTAAATCTTTCCAGGTTTGAAAAATATAGAAATTTAAAAGCGACTAAATTTTAGTTTTTAAAAGAACAATTGCATATTGAATAAAATTATACTTATAATACAAAATAATAAGTTTAGACTTTTGAAAAAAAACACTTTTTTTTCAAACCCAATACACAAAGCATCCTAAATACAAACATTAATGATTTTTTGGGTAAATTAGAAACTGTCTGGAATATCTCAAAAATATAAAAACAGATGCAAATAAAATACAGCCCCTTTTAATACAACTCTTATAAAACCTTTCAACCAATTTATATTATATTTCAAAAATATATAAATAGGTAAAATTGAATAAAATGGTACCTTGATAAGTAGACGAAATTTTGAAAAGCCTTCAATCAATTTTCTACCAATAAATATAACATGTAACACTCTGTTCTATGTTTTTATAAAAAGACTTCTACTTGCAAGATCTTCTTTTCACTGAACAAAAAAGAACATAAAAAGATCAATTAAATTCAAAATAACAAAGAGAAAAAATAGGAATTAAGAAATAGAAAAACTATGAGAATTTTGTGAACAATAAGAAGGAGATTTTGAAAAAATAAAAATAGCTTTACCTTGATAGATAAATGAAGCATGATATAATACTTCATTTGGAATATATAAAGACCTAATTAAATAAGGGAAGAAGAAAAAAATAAAATATTTAAAGGTATAATTTTGCTGCAATTAGGAGTGTTAATTCACCATAAAATTCTACCGTCCAAATTCATTGAATTTCAAGCAAATATTAAATGAAAAGTGCATTGTTTAAATGATTTTAAGAATTAATTAATACTTAAAGGGTATTTTTATAATTTAATCTTTGACTAGATTCTTTTCACTTTTTCTATCTATGGAAATTATGGAATTATGGAAATGTTGATTGAACAATATAGGGAAAAAAACAATAGAGAAAATCATCATTTATCATCTTTACTTATTTGTAAGATGTAGTTATTTGAAATTAATTAGAATTCTACTTTATAAATTTTCCTTATTTGGACTGTGTTAAAAGTCTAATCTATCTCAATTTATGTAATATTCTTTTTTTTTATTCATCCAAAAAAAAAAGTCACCTTCCCTATTAAATTGCACCATATCCATTTTATTCTTATTGGATCCCACTCAACACTTTATTGTGAACAAAAGTCAACTAAAAGTAAGTAGTATTAAAATAACGGTAATAAATGCAATTTGATCTTTTGTATTTCTTATACTTCGTGTCCAATCAAACGACTTTACATATATTGGGGGAGATATAAACATTTAAAATTTTAAAATTAATTCTAATTTTGTTAAGTTAGAGAAGTTGTAATTCTTTCTTGGGATCCCTTCTTTCTTTATTGATTTAACTAATTATCCATCACAATTTTTCAATTCATAGTACCAGAAAATAAATTATAAAGCGTAACTTCAGTTTGTATTAATACAGTTCATAAATGTTAAAACGAGAAGTTTAAATTAAGTTACTAAATATTTAAAGTACGAAGCCCCATAGCAAAATATTTCTTTTTATGCTTTTAAAATATAGTTCACACTTGAGAAAATTATCATTTAATTATTTATATGACATCTAGAATTTTAAAATTAACTAAATTTTATGTATTAAATCTTTCCGTATTCGAAATATATATAAAAATGAATAATTAAAAACAATTAAGATTTTACTTTTAAAAAAATTATATACACGTTGAATAAAATTATACTTATATTACCAAATAACCTTGTGTCTAAGACTTTTGAAAATACACTTTTAAAAAAAGATAGCTCGACACATAAAACATTCGTGTTAATAGGATTTGAAAAAAGGTCACACCTCAAGTAATAAAAACAATTTACCTTAATATAAACATTAGAGATTGTTTTTACTAGTTTTGATGAATCTTTCTTAATTTAATGGTATAACAATTTTTTTAGCGATCAATTACAAACAAACAATTGTAATATGATAACAATTTATCAGTATCAAAACATGAAGTAACGCAAGTTATGGCATTTACCTATTGACACAGTAACTATTTGGAACAGCATATATGTAAAAAATGCACAAAATCCTGGTATATATATTTTGTCCTTATAAAATCCAAAAAGATTTTTTTGGATAATTTTATCATTTTTCTAATAAAATAAGTAATATATATTTCTATTTTTTTTAATGACATGTAGACTTATATGATTATTACTTCTTATGGATATTTGGAATATTACTTCAACAAAAACACCATTTTTATTGAAGTATGCAAAATTAATTAGTTTAGTATAATTAGTAGCTTTATTTTAAATAATTTGTTTATGTTTGAGTTGATTATTTTATCTTGTTAAAATTAAGATGCTATTTTTTTTAATAATTAAGTATAATTTTTCTTATTTCAATTTCAGTCAAATAATCTAATATGGTCATTTTTCAAATATCAAATTGGCTAAGATTGCAATCAATTGGACATTCCTTAAAGGAGAACTTTTGCAAATAGCCACTATAATAAATTTAATTACGCTTCATAGCTATAGTTTGCGTATTTACGGGTTGTAGCTACAGTTTAAGCTGTCTCGTTTGTATAATTTGCGGTACATTTGTGTAATTCAATTATATTTGTATAAACTCGAAATTACAAATTTATACAATTACAAACATCAAAAGTGTAAACAATTGTACAAATTCTGAATTATACAAAACTAAAAAGCTAAGCCGCATAATTACATTTAAAAGGTCTCAAATTTTAATTAAGGCAAACTATAACTGTGTTAACTAATTAGCTAGTATATAATTTGCTTATACGCGTAATTTTCTCTTCTCTAAATGCCAAATCTAGCCATTTTTACACCATCCTTGTAGACTAAATCTGGACTCTTTTTGTCTATTTTCAGGCCCAAACTAGAAGCCCAAATCTCCAATAACCCGGCCCATACTCCCTATTCTAAAACACTCACGCGTTCCCTAGATTCCTCACGCGCTCACTCTCCTTCTTCATCTCTCAAATGCAGCAGCGGAACCATAGCTCACCCAAAAACGACGCCGCTGCTTCGAAGCTGAAGTTCCCAGAAGGTTCTGGAAGACGAATCACTCCAACGGTATGAAAATCGTACATCTTCAAAATATTTTTATTCAATTTCTTGCATTTCCTTCACCTAATTGCAAATGCATTTAAGACAGAACTGTTTCTCCGGCCAGATTTTCTGCACCTCAACTAATTCCACGATACCTGCTACCTTCAGCCAAAAAAATCATTGAAGAAACACGGTGATAATTTGAATGAAATCATGAGTTGATTGATTGCATTATACTCAAAAGCGAACACTGATTTTGTGTACATAATTGAAACTTTGAATCAATCTTAAAGGAAAGTATAAAACTAAATTTTAAGTAAAGACTATTTATTGCATAACATATATATAATTTATTATTGGATTATCCGCCAATCCTTTAAGAATTGATAGTCTGATATAAGAAGAAATCAAAATCATTTCCAAATTAATTGTTTCTAAGTAGGCGTTTGGCCATGCGATACCATATCACGATATGGTATCGTGAGATGGAATTAGCGTTTGGACATGCGATTTTACGCTGATTCCATCTCACGATTCCATATCATGAGAGGTGATATCATATTCTCCAAAAACCATGATATGGAATTATATGGTGATTTCATATCATGATTTGAGATTTTTTAATACAATAATTGATCTATAAGTTTATATTTTGTTAAAATAACCTCACATTTATATCTACTAACCATTTGTTTCATATGTAAATAAAATTTATAATCACATCATTACTTTTTAAAATTTATTATTATCATCGACATAAAATTTATTATTCTCACCAACATATAGTCACTTTAACTCACACTTCACGATTGTGAAATTTTTCAACATTCACTTGAAACAATTAACCGGCATGTTAAAATAGTTGCCGAGGCAATTAGCAAGATGGCACCAACATTTATACAACCAAAAAATATAACTGGTGTACATTCCAAAATTCGACATAATACTCAATTTTGGCCTTGGTTTAAGGTAAAATTTCAATCACATTAATAAATTTATTTTATGGCCTTAATAAGTGAACATTTATATTTTATGTGTAAGTTATTAGTATTTAGTTACATATTTCCTATCAACTTTGTTTAAAGAGATAATATTTATTTTATGACTTTGCATTGTCTTGGAAGCACTATTTTTATACTCTTACAAACATTATTTTTATGAAGTGCATTCTATAATGCTTCCAATTTATTTTATGTTCAGTAAATTAATATTGATGTATTTTTTATTTGGTAGGATTGTGTTGGTGTGATTGATGGAACATATATAGAAGGGGAGATTCCTAAAGCGGTGCAACAAGCATATCGTAATCACAAAGAAAGAACATCACAAAATGTCTTATGTGCTTGTGATTTTGATATGTGATTTACCTTTGTTGCTGCTGGTTGGAAAGGTACTGCACATGTAGTAAAGTACTTGAGAATGCACTTGTTGAACCAACGTCACAATTTCCATTTCCACCACATGGTAACTTTAAATTACATCCTTAGAATAAATATTATTTATTTACACAAAGTTGCCTCATTTACGTCACATATGCTTTTTAGTAATTCTCTATAAAATGTTTTTTGGTAGATAAATATTATGTTGTTGATGCTGATTTCCGAAACACAAAAAGATTTTTAGCTCCATACAAAGGACTACGCTATCATTTGCAAGATTACCGAGGAAATGAAAGAGAGCCTCAAAATGCCAAAGAACTATTTAATTATAGGCATTCATCTCTGTGCAATGTGATTGAACAGACTTTTGGAGCTTGGAAAAATAAATTTAGAATACTGAAACAAGGCATGAACCATTATGATATTGATACACAAGTGAAAATTGTCATAGCTTGTGCAGTGTTACATAACTATTTGCGAGAATACCAAAGTAATGATGAAATATTTATGGTCTATGAACATGAAGATATAGTTGCGGAGGATATTGACCAACAAATGACTCAAAGTAACAATGTTGGTTCGTCTTCTCGGTCACATAATCGAGAAATGCAAGTTCAACATGAGGAAATTGTCCATACTATGTGGGAGGATTATATTAAAGACTAGTACACTGCAATTTATGTTCAATTTTTTTTTATTAAATTAAAATTAGATGAAACATTTACTTAAGTGGAAAACAAATAACTTTGTAATAATTTATTATGCTATTTTATATTTTTTTGTTTATTTGATAAGATTGAATAAACAATTGGGACTATTTTAATAATTTTTACAACTTATGGAATTTTTATGTTTATGAAAAAATATACAACACAAAAATTTCATATCGCATGTCCAAACAAACCTTCAATTTCATCTCATGATTCCATATCATGATACCATATCGCATGGTCAAACAGGCCCTAATTCAAATACTCCTATTCAATAATACTTATGCACTACTGATTTTGAACGCTTTAAAAAAATATATATAAATAGAAGGATATATATCACCCTTTAAATATAACAAATACAATGTCTTAAAGATAAATTAGAAACTAAGGGTGTGTTTGGTATGAAGGAAAATGTTTTTACATGAAAAATGTTTTCCTAGAAAATGTTATGCTGGAAAACAAGTAGACTTTGGACTTATTTTTTCATGTTTGGTTGATGAATAGAAAATATTTTTCGGAATTTTTTTTCTAGTGTTTGATTTATGAATGAAAAATATTTTTGAGAATTTTTTTTTTTTTTTAACAAGAGAGTAGAAAATCATTTTTAAATTGAAATTGAAAATATTTTTTAAAACTAAAACTTACATTCTTTTGGGGAAAGGGTGGGGTGGTGAGGCTGGCGGAGGGGAGGGGGGGCTTATATTTTTTTTTTGGAGGGGGGTCACGGGGTAGGGGGTGGAGTGGATGAAAAAATAAAATTTTGAAATTAAAAATATTTTTTAAAAACAAACCTAATTTTTTTTTGGAGGGGGGTGGAGTTGCGGGTAGGGGCTAGGGGGCTGATGGGGGGTCGCGGGTAGGGGGGTGGGGGCTGGCGGGGGAGGGGGTCGAGGGTAGGGGTGGGTGGGATGAAAATAAAAAATTGAAATTAATTTTTTTTTTAAAAAAAAACTTAATTTTTTTTTTTGGGGGTAGGGGGCCGGCGGGGGGAGGAGTAGGGGTGAGGGTGGGGTAAAAAAAAAAGGCTTTAAATTTATTTTTTTCAACAAAAAAAATTGTAATTTGAATTTGGAAGATCGTTTTGGAAACTGTTTTTCTTAATTTTTGAAGGGAAGTCGTTTTACTTAAATTTGAAGAAAATAGGTTGATTACATTTTCCAAAACATTTTACCCAATCAAACATGAGAAAATTGGAAGATATTTTCCGAAAAATGTTTTCCTTCATACCAAACACAACCCAAGTGTAAAATTATCCATTAATTTTATAAAGTGTACAAATATTATCAAACATTTGAAAACATTATAATGGACGATTATTATTGGATGGCGGGAGTATCAAACAGTAAATGTCCAATGACCGATAAAAACAATGGAGAAGGGTCAAAATTATCTCAAACTAATCGAAATAGCTCATATATATCCTTTAATTATGTTTGGATCAAAACTACCCTTATCGTCTATGTTTTGGACTACAAATACCTTTAAAACATTATTTTTGCCATTAAAGCTGGCATGACAGTCCACCTAGCCGTCCAACATGACAAAAATATCCCCCTCTCAATAATGTTGGTCTCCCTTGTTCATCCTATCACAAAAGAAAATCAAATATAATTATTTCATTATTCTTGTTTGAGTTATTGTTCGGACTTTGAAACTCCAATTTCAAAGTGTGCTGAAATTTGTTTGAGGTTGTAATTGTGTGTTGAAGGATCGAGTTCATTGTTTGGAATTTGAGGTCATAGATTAACAAAATCAATTTTTAGATTTTCAAGCTTTTAAGAACTCTTTCATATATTTTTTTGAGATTTCAACTCAAATCTTCAAACTTAAAAATCAGTTAAGTATTAAATATCAATTTCCAGCCTCATTGCAATATTCAAGTAATTTTTAGTAACATTCCGCTAAATCTTTTCAAATTTTTGCACTTCAAAAATCAACAAGGCTATAAATTTCTTCACCAACAAACTTTCAAATAAGTAACTATTTTCAAGTTTCAACACACAACTACTATCTCAAACGAACTTTAGCGCATTTTGAAATTAGAATTTCAAAGTCCGAACAATAACTCAAACAAGAAAAATGAAAGAACTATTTTTGATAAAAAAAAAAAAAAATTAAAAAAATTGTGATAAAAATGAACAAGAAAAGAACAACATAATCGAGAAGAAGAGATTTTTGTCGTGCTGGAGTGCCATGTCAGCACATATGGTAAAGATAACATTTTAAGGATATTTATAGTTCAAAACATAGACAACAAGGATAATTTTATTTCCAAACATAAATAAATAATATATATAAGCTATTTCTAATAATTCAAAAACAATTTTAACCTTTTTATAAACACACGTCAGATAATTAAATATTCATATGGTACTGCATTCATGCCCTCTGGAATCGCGAGGGGTATGGGCTGCTTTCATTCCAGTTTTCTTCCTGTATGAATATGACCCATTCCACCATGTGTTTCTATCAAGCAATTAAATTTCAATTTCTTGTACTTTGACATTCAACTTTGGAATTTTGTATTCTAAATTTTAATTTGAATTATCTTATTTAATATAGACTAAAGAGGGTATATATTATATATACTCCTTCAGTTTTAATTTCTGAGACACTTTTCGAATTTCGAAATTCAAATAAATTTACTTTTTTATGTATTTTTAAAAATTTTGAATTGTCAATTATTGTGACTTGTAGTACTTTTTACGTAGTTTAAAAACATACAAATTTCATTTAAAAAATTGAAGATTCCATGAGCAAATTCTTGGTCAAACTTAAAATGTTTGACTCTCGAAAAATGAAAAGTGTCACATTGATTGGGATAGAGGGAATAAATGAAAATAAAATAGTAAAATATATTTTTTAATTTCTTTATCCATATTAGTTTATTTGATTAATTTTGACTTGACACAAAATCAAAAAATAAAAGAAAAACATTTAAATTATATGATTTTGAACTAACGATTAAAAAAATTGAAATCAAAGAGTTATTTATCATCATGAGAGAAGAGGTATGACTTTTGAAATAAACAAAAAAAAATAAAAATTGAAATCGGAAAAATAATTATTAACCAACATGTAAATAAAAAACACAATATTCGCTCTGTTTGAATTTATATGTCGTACTTTCTTTTTTACTTCGTTAAAAAAAATGTCCCTATCCTTTTTTTTTTAGCAATTCTTACATGTTTAATACTATAAAATTAAAAAAATATTTTAATACATTTGAAATATATTATAAAATTATAAAATATAAAAAAGAGACAGTGGACAGAACATTTCTTATTAGAGATAATTGATAAGAGAAAAACTGACTTGATCTCTAATTTTTTTTAAAAAAATTTCTCCAAATAAACACATTCACTATAACACAATAAATATATTTATAACACATTTTAATTTAAAGTCAAAAGTAGAAGATATTATTACTTATTTTTTAAAATTTTGTATCAAATAAAATATAATAAATAAATCTAAACGGAAATCATCCCTTTTATTTCGACCTAAATATGTTGACTTTTATATCACTTTCCGTCTCCACCGCTAAATCAAAGAATCATCCAAACTACTATTCCTTTTGTTCACTTTTTACTACTTGTTTGATTTTACAAGCCACTTAAGATGTAATAATTAATACTGTAAATACTAATTAGGCTTTAGTCATCAGCTGCTCTTTAAAGTTGTTCACATAATTTACTTAGACACTTAAGCTAGGATTTGTACCTATTGAATACCTAAATTGTTTAAAATATGTGTCTATTAAATATAAAACGATGATATTGCAAAATAAGTATATATCACTACTACTAAGCGCGTGAATAGAGTCTAATTTTATTTTTTATTTATTTTTTGATAAATTGATACCTATTTTTTAACCGTTGACATGCACTAACTAAATAATTAAAAAAATAATATTAGTTCCATATTAATCTCTTCGTAAAAGAAAAACAACCCCTCCCACCCCACCCCCACATCCATACGGCCATACCCATGCACTAGTGGTCATCTTCTTCAACCCACCATTCTAAAAAAAATTAAATTCCTAGCCTTTTGTTTCGTTCTTTTTTTTTTTCTTCATGTTTTGTAAAAAAAAATTGAATTTGCTAATTTAATATGCGAGAAGAATCTTTTTTTGAACATTGGAGTTAAAAATTGATCAATATTCGTCCATCTCTATTTTCGATCACTCCGATTGAACAAACATCACCACTCATTCAACATACTTTCGATTTTTCTTCATCGCGAATTTCAAAATAAATTATTGATGTCCATTTATTTTCACAAAAATCTCAAAATAAATAGAGAATAACGGATGATATGAGAATGAATTTGAGCCGAAAATTTTTATTTTTGTTATGTTCGTTATCAATGGAGAAATTGATGGCTGCTGACAGGGTTCACAGGGTAAAGGAAGAAGAAAGGTCAAAGGGTTAGGTGGGGGAGATTTTATTTTTTAGTCCTTTTTGTGATTATTAAATAAAGTCGGGAAAGTATTTTTCATTTTTTAAAATTGAAAAATTATATTTTATTGCTAGACTGGGTCCATGTGCATGTGTCGGAATTTTATTTGTGCTTGTTTTAAGACAATGCGTGTGAATTACACGCAGAACATTTTTTTTAAAAGTTTTCATTTCATGTTCAATAAATACATATCAACTTTAAAAGGACGTTGATGACTTAAACCTACTAATTATAATATTCATATATTAATGGATATATAATTAAATAATTTTGAAATATAAATTATTAATATCAAAAATAAAATAAAGAAAATAATCCTTGTTACAAACATATTTATACTATATAATGAGGATGTTAGCTGACCTTATTAGTAAGAATTCAATCCCACATTGTAATCTCGTTTCTATTTCGTCTTCCCTACCCCCATTATTTTTTATTTTTTTTTATAGTGAATGTTTATTTGGTAGATTTCTTTAAAAAAAAGTCAATTTGCCCCCTTAATAAAGAGGTTTCCTTATCATAAAAAATCTCTCGATTACTAATCTTTTAAAGAAATAAGAAGTTTTCTCTCTACTTTCTCTTTCTCGTTTTTAACTGGAGAAAGAGAAGTAAAAATCTACTGTACTTTTATTTTTTCTAGAGTAACTTGCAGTAAAAGTGGACTTACTAACCCAACTGGCCACGTCCCATCACGTCCCATTTTTTTGTGAAAAAGGTTTATATTTTTCTCCTTTTTTTACGGTCAAAATAGAACTTTTCATATCTATATAATATAATAAATATAATAAATAATATAGTACTATTTGTTTATTAGTAGAAATTAAATATAAATACTTACTCCAATGATGTTCATACCTTCTCCATTCTTTAATCTGAGTAACAGAATCAGTAGGGGCGTGCGCAAGTTAGCAACGATGAGTTTGACGTCTCATTCTTCTACTTTCCTCCTGCCAAATCTTCCCACCGACGACGGACCTGCTCTAACGTACGCTCTCGTTATCCTTAACCAAAGCCTCCCGAAATTCACTCCTCTGCTTTGGAAGCACGGTAATGGACTTGCGCTCTTCGTTTTTTCAACGTTTTTCGCAGTTTTCTATATTGTTATAGTCTAAATATGGTATATGTGAAGTGGTGGTCTCTTCGTAAAATCGGATATTTTATGTATATATTTGGCGAAGGCTAATTGGTGAAGTTGATTGAATAATAAGTTATTTAGCTTGAGGACTAGGTATCAATTTCCTCTTGATATATTTTTTTTGTACTTTTTTTTAAGTAGTTCATTTGGCCCTGGGATTTGTGTTTTTTTTTTTTTTGCCTAATATGTTGAATATGTTGTTGTGTAGAACAGCAAAGGTTCATATTTGTGCTGACGGTGGAGCGAATAGGGTGTTTGATGAATTGCCTGGCATGTTTCCTCATGAGGAGGCTTCTGAAATTCGTAAGAGGTGAGTTTGAATTTATTGAGTGATTTTTAAGGTTAATGAGTTTTGTAGTGGCTTATTGATTTAATTTGATCTGTTTTTTTTAATGAGTTTTGTAGTAGTTTATTGCTACAAAAGAAATTTTATAAGCTTTGAACTGTTTAGAGAGGAACAACTTCTTTTGTAGAGAAAAAGACTAGACATTGTTCTGTGATTGTGATCTCATGGATCGTTTTCCCTATCAATAATTTCACTCTTTTCTCTTTTCCTTTCTGTGTTTTCAATGTGTGAAATCTGTTTTTGATTCCATTGTTTTCTCCATCTTTTTTCTGTTTGCCTTTGTTGTTGTTGTTGTTTGAATTGTTTGAAATACCTTGCGCAAAGTTTTAGCTCCTAGAGAGATTTTATTCTTAATCTATGTTGCTCAAACTCTCCAAAAATGCACTACTTTGGGAGTATGTGACATGCACCCATAGACATCTTTGAAGAATCCAAGCAAAAATGCAACGAAAAATCAACAAGGGTTATGTTGGAATGGTAACTACTCTTTCATCCTTAATCGGAGGTCTCAAGTTCAAATCCTCTTCGTTATGAAATCGCCTTTGCTAGGGATCGGAGCTTTAGTCTTGGAATTCCAATTCATAATGAACGCATCTATAAAAATAAAAGATGTTCGTCGATTAGTTACGTTTACTACACTTCCTCATGTGCGAGCCTCATTTATTTTTCCTTGGACCAAGATGGACTAAACGAAAGCTTAACTTGGATTTCTACATTAGGGAAGAATATTAGTCACTATTTGAGTTCCCTGCTAGCGCGGATGCTTTGTGCACCGGGTTGCCTTTTTCTAATAGGATTGAACTTTAAATTAGCTAAAACACAATCTGACTATATATAAAAGCATTCATATTTTATCTTTTTGTTTGGCCAAAGCACATTTTCTTTATGTTTGGAAAAGTTTAGTCTGTTATCATAGATAGATTGAATTAGACTAAATCATGATCTTATTGCAGGTACAAGCCATATGCTATAAAAGGAGATATGGATTCAATCAGAACTGATGTTCTTGATTATTATAGAGGCCTGGTAAGTGCTTATGGTGGTCCTGTAGTTGCTCAGCAAATTTCTTTTCGAATGGGATATTTAAAAAAAAAAATTGTGTAGGGATAAGTCTAAAATTTAGAGAACATCTAGTTTTAGAGAAACCCTAGTTTGCCTTAAAGGAAAAATTATTTAGTATTGAAATTAAATGGAGCCTGAATAGTGTGGCTGAAAGGATACAGAGGATTGATGTAGCTGGTCTCAACTAATTTGGGATATGAGACCTAGTTGATTGGTATATATATTTCAAAATTTGTCCCTTAAGACTAGTAGGATTTATCCTACTTTAATTGAATCATCACTTTGGGTTAAATGCTTCCCTCCTGGGAGGATCTCAAAGAATTTGATGTTGAAAATTGCCTTGTATCTTTTTAGAGAAAGGTAACACAGTGAGTCTTTTTTCCATGTGGTGGATCAAATTGGATATATTATGGAGTGGGACACCATGTGACAGGTTACTAGTGTATTATGTGTTAAGGGCTTCCCTGTTGGTCTCAGAGTTAAATGATGCGATAACATTAAATTACAACCCAGTTAGGAAAATCAGAAATCCAAGTAGCTTTTATGTAGTAACAAAATGAAAAACTTTGCTAAATTGTGTGCCAGAGTGAGAAATTTGCTTACAGCACAGTGACAGTCTGGTAGAGAGATGCCTACTTTGTTAACACCATGAAGTTCCCAAATTTATTGTTGAGTTCAAGCTTTTGAGCTGCATAACGACCGTTGTTATACTTTTAGTTACTAGTTTTTGTGTGATGATTACATCAAATGTATGTGCTCTTGTCTAAATGTCTTTCTAGCCTATTAAACAATTATACATGTGCATTTTTCTCATTTTGAATCATGTTAGATCTCCAATTTTGGGGATGATTAGCTAGCTGTCTACATGTGTATTTCATTTTCCAGCATTTCATTACAAAGCATGTTTGAATCACATTTTGAAGATCCAACGATTTGGGAAAAAACATATTTTGAAGATTTGCTTGCTAACCACATGCAGGGAACCATGATAATTGATGAATCTCAAGATCAAGATACTACAGATCTTAATAAATGTGTTACATATATCCGTGACTCACTAAACCCGGAACATCCAAATGTAAGTTAAGCTTTTCAGCATAGCTCTGTAAATTTTCAACCTTTTTCCATTCGTTATAAATATGTGGTATTCTAGTTTATATCTGTTAAAAATGTCATTTCACTATATAGTTTCTCAACCAATATCTCCATCATCTCCTTGTGGATATTTGTGATCTAATTCTTTCGCAGTTATAGTTACTCCAAATAATTAAGATATTATTCTTTTAGAATGGATGCTTGAAATAGTAAAAATTTTGAGCTTTGCCCTAAATGGATCATCATGCAATGTCAAATTTTGGAGTTGACACATTGGGTTTTGGTGATATACATTTTACAGTATGGCATAGTCATTATAAACATGAAAATGTATTAAATGGTGCAATATATATTATATATTTTTTGAGAGTAAATGGAGCAATATATTTGTTGTCTTTTTATTATTATTTTGAGTTCATTACTGCATCTACTGACATTGGAACTATTGTGAAACTTAAAAGTCCAATGCAGTATTACAAGTCAACATATTGACTTGAATATAGGCTTCCATCACTGGAAAGAATGTCCTAATGGAGTTTCAGTGGGATTAACTTTATCTCTGTGTAATTACAGTTGTGTATTCTAGTCACTGGAGCACTTGGGGGAAGGTTTGACCATGAGATGGGAAATATTAATGTCATATGCTGTTTCCCCTCCATGCGGATTATTCTTCTCTCTGATGATAGCCTAATCCAACTTCTTCCAAGTAAGCATCATCACAAGATTCATATACACTCCTCAGTTGAGGGCCCACATTGCGGACTCATACCCATTGGAATGGTTGCCGGAAGAACCAGTACTACGGGTCTCCAATGGAATCTGGGTGAGTAGCTCCATCTACTCTTTCCTTATAAAATTTTATGTGTGGTTTAGATGCCTACCTACTTCATTTTGTTATGGGCTAATGCTTTATGCCCGGAACATCTCTGTTTAGCTATTGGTTCATTTACAAGAGGGATACAATTCTCGCCAGATAGCCAATGCTAACATTTTTTCTGGTAACCAACTTTAGTTTCATTACTTAAGTGATGCTTTACAAACCATCTGAAGGGGGAGTACTTGTTGGACACAGTCCCCTCAAGTACTCCGTCAAAAATACATAAGCTAACATCAAGAGCAATAGAGTCAATCTAACTACCAGAGCCTATAATAACAAGTCATAGGCAGTTATGGATAAAAGTTGTGATCTGTCAACCATCCTCCGAGCTTTGCAACTTTTCCTGCTTTAATATGGATTTCATGGACCACTTGCTTGATCATCATTGTTGTGGACTGTTTCTTGTTTTGGAAAATCCCTGAGTTCCTTTCTCTCCATAAAATATAAACTCCTGCAGCCAGCATCATCCTGTATATCTCAGTTTTGTGACTTCTGCCTTTTGCATATGCTTCAGCTCAAAGTAATTCTTCATTCCACCCCATGGTGGCTCTGTTAATATCAATCCATATTAAGAGTTTTATACCTGAGTTGATATTGTTCAAGCAAAGAGCAGGTGGTTTATAGACTCATTTTCCAGCTCACACAGTGCACATTGTTGTTGTGTTGTCACTCCCCATTTAAATAATCTGTCTCTTGTGTTCAGCCTTCCCAAGGCAGCCAGTTTGAGTATGAAGATCCATCTAGGTAGCCCAAAGTTTTTACGCTCCATCTTCCTCCAAGTTACTTTGTGGAATTGCCCTCTAGGTCTCAACTACATTTACTTGATTGAGGAGGAGAGTGCATCTGCAATATCTCAGCAGCCACAAAGTATCTACTAGCCTTCAGGATATTTTGAATAATCCAAGAAGCTTGCTTAGGTACCTCAACAAAAATATTCCTGTTTCTCCCATAGTAACAATGAAACTGTTTGACTCATAGTTGATGTCGTTGTACTTGTGATTATCTAGTTTTCATGCTTGACTCTGATTTACCTTTACTTGACTTTTATTCAGATAATACCGAAATGAGATTTGGTGGCTTAGTCAGTACATCTAATATTGTGAAAGAAAACATAGTTACAGTGCAATCCGATTCTGACCTCCTATGGACAATTTCTATCAAAAAAGATTGAATGATGCAGTTTGCAGATGACATGATTGAGAGACGATCAACGAAACTTTGTTGGATGAATTGTGGACGCTAACCTCCATTTTCTGAAACAATGGGGTTATTCTTTACTACTTTTTTTTTTCTTTAGGAAAAAAGCATCCCTTTAGTCTATTTTGTGCTGCACAAACAGATCTCTTTGACATCAGGTGCCTGCATTGCAGTAAAGTCTTATGGAAAAAAATAACACGGAGGCTAAGAGTGAGAGTACGCTCATTGTGGGTTGACTTTGATCGTCAACTTCTGCTTATGTGCTATAGGAATTTAGTAGCGCGTTTTCTAATGTTTTGCATACGTTATTCTTTATCCAATGTAATGAAATAAGGAGGAGATTTTACTATTAATTAGTATTATTAGAGAGCATTTATTTATACTTCCACTGTCAAAGTTTAACATTTCGCAGTGATACAATAGTTATAGTATGTCTGCAGTTGGTTGTTGGTTAATACGGAAGAAGATTTTCAATATAAATGAGCAAAAGTGTTCACTCCTTCAATGTCTACGTTTAACTTGCCGCATCAATCACAACGTACAAGTGATCTTTTGAAAGATTGTTTGTAATTGCGTTTATACATCTGCCTGACCCATGTATATCAGCATGCATAAGAAACAATTAATCTATTGTAATCCCACAAATGGGTTGCGAGAGGATGATATATGTGCAAATTTTACCGGCTATGTACTCTTCTCGAATAGGATCTTGGCTCTGTAGTGTCATTGAAGGGACACCCTCGTTCACTGCACCATGACCACCAATCGCCCATAGATCCTTGGCTGAACAAATAACATGTTTAAGAGGAACGACTAAATAAAAGAATTCTTCTTCTTTGACTTTAAGTTCCAACCCTTTAAAAAGTAAAAAAATAAATAAAACATGTATGGTATGGCGTTGCCCGGACTCGAACCATAGATCCTTGGCTGAACAAACAACATGCTTTAAAGGAACGTCTAAATAAAGGATTTTTCTGACTTTCAGTTTCAACCCTTTAAAAAAGTGAAAAGAATAAAAAAATAAAAAATAAAAACTTTAAATGTATATGTCTGGCGTCGCCCGGACTCGAACCGGAGACCTTCAGTGTGTTAGACTGACGTGATAACCAACTACACCACGACACCGTTGTGTCCATTTTGCTCCCAACTATTAACCTATATCTTCAAAAACGGCTTTGTTTTGGCGGCAAGCAAGTGATTTTTCTGAAATCTGAACAGCAATCGAATTGAAACCATAGGGTTTTCGTTTTTTTTCAGAGTGAATCATTCTTGTTTTGTTGAAGCTCCACTAGCGCACATAAATCCCTGAATTTCTCAGCATGAAGTAGTAAACTTAATACCTTACAGTTACCGGCATTTCCCCTACAATCGAGCGAGCGCCATTGAAATGGACGGAGCAGCTTCTTCACCGTCGACTATTAAACCCATAAACAAGAGCGTAGTGCATAGAATTTGTGCGGGTCAAGTTATTCTGGACCTTCCCTCTGCCGTCAAGGAATTGGTTGAGAATAGCTTGGACGCCGGAGCTACCAGCATCGAAGTCTCCCTCAAAGACTATGGTGCTGAATCCTTCCAGGTCATTGATAACGGTTGTGGCATCTCGCCTCAAAATTTCAAGGTGTTTTCCTTTCTGTTTTCTGCTCAATTTCTTTGTGGATGCAAAAAGGTGTGCATGTGGGATAATAACTATAGTTGAGTGATCGACCCTAAGTCTTATTGTTGATTGTTGCAAGTGAAGAAGCTAGTAATATTGTGTGTGTGTGTGTGTAAGCTTTCCATATATATATTTGTATATGTATGTGTAATATGTATGCACAGACAGACACACACACACACACACACACACTTATACATGTGTAATGGGTTTGTAAGCTTTCTCTGTACTACTTTATTTTCAATCAAAGTTGTGTCCATGTGTATATAGATGTGTTAATGTGCACATGTAGACTAATCTCTATTTTCAATAGCCACTTGATGCTAATTTCTACTGTTTGTTTATGTTTCTTCGTTTCTGTTGATTAATTAATTAGTCCATAGTAAATTGGTCTAATTTGTTACTAAGTGGTGTGGGTGTTTTTGTATTGAAGGTACTGGCGCTAAAACATCATACCTCAAAACTATCAGATTTTCCTGATCTTCAGTCATTAGTGACTTTTGGATTTAGAGGGGAGGCTTTGAGTTCACTTTGTACTTTAGGGGATTTGACGGTTGAAACAAGAACGAAGAATGAGCAAATTGCGACACACTTGACTTTTGATCATTCGGGCCTTCTGATAGCTGAAAGGAACACAGCTCGCCAAGTTGGTACCACTGTCACTGTTAAGAAGTTGTTCTCTACTTTACCGGTGAGAAGTAAAGAGTTCCACCGCAACATCCGGAAGGAATATGGAAAGCTTATAACATTGCTGAATGTATGATCCCTTTAGTCTGTATTATCTTACTCGTGTTTGGCTAGTGATTTCTTAAGATGGTTTGATTGTAATGAATCTTAAGAATTGAGATGGGAATGTCAACTGGTGCTGTCAAATCTATAGGGCTCTTTGTGATGATATAATCCAATTCAGTTCAAGTTGGTTCGAACTTCAAGCATCAATTTGTGTTACAGTAGCTATCTTGTTCTTTGTCCTTTTGGAGGAAATTGTTTTCTAAATTTAGAAATTTGTTGATCACTATTGCTACCTAAAGGAAAAAGAAAGAGGTAAAAACGAGAATTTCTTCACCATATTGAAATTTTCATTTTATGATTCTACTTGGAGTATCTCGGTTATGAATATATCACCTAAAAGACACTGTTGCACATGAATTTGTAAGTCATAGCAGTTATGCTGTATTGGTGCTGTAGTGTCTTGTAGGAGATTCTTTAATATCTGTTAATTCATTTTTTATTCAATTGGAAAAGCTTAAAGTAAGTTGGAAACCTACCTGACTGAATTTGAGCCCCTTTATAAACTCAAGCATTACAAGGGGTGAAAAATACAAAATCTTCCTAGGAAAGTGAGGTTTCTATCTAAATTGTAGTTGGCGCAAATTGTGGACCAATATGTAGAGAATCATACTTTTATGTAGGCTCTCCACTTTTTTTTTTGGGTATACTTTTTGTATAGGGGAGATTTCCCTCTTTAATGAAATTGATTAACTTCCTCAAAAAATATTTTTGCTTCTGGTGATTCTGAATTGCATTGTGCTATAGTTAGGTGACCTTATCATCCATGTTAGACTGCTTTATAATTTGTTCTTGTCAAGATTCTTAATCTTAAGTGAGTATATGCATGGTTTCTGCTGAAGAAGTATTTTAATGCTTTTGTTGTTTAAGTTATTTAGTTTCCTTTTCTTTTGTTGGTTGCACTTCTAGGCCTATGCTCTTATTTCTAAGGGAGTCAGACTAGTTTGTACCAACTCAGCTCTAAAAAATGCAAAATCTGTAGTTCTGAAGACTCAGGGAAGTGGATCTCTGAAAGATAACATTATAACAGTATTTGGTATGAGTACCTTTACTTGTCTGGAGCCTCTGAAAGTATGTATGTCCGATGGTTGCACTGTTGAAGGATTCATTTCCAAGTCTGGCTATGGTAGTGGACGCAACTTAGGAGATCGACAATATTTTTTTGTGAATGGACGGCCGGTGGATATGCCAAAAGTTGGCAAGCTTGTCAATGAGTTGTATAGAGGTGCAAACTCTCGGCAATATCCCATTGCAATCATGAATTTTGCGATCCCACCAAGAGAATTTGATGTCAATGTAACTCCAGATAAAAGAAAAATATTTTTGTCTGACGAAAGGTCCATATTGCACTCTTTGAGAGAAGCTTTAGAAAAGATATATTCATCTAATCATGCTAGTTATGCTGTTAATAGTTTCCAAGAGGTTGAAGAAAAACATACATCCACTCCTTCCCATCTTGAGGCCTTTCAGTTTCAACCCAAGCAATTACTGTCAGATATCAATGATGCTCAGGAAGGTGACTGCGTTGGAGAACTACATAAAGACGGTCATTTTCTCAAAAAAGCCCAGGAATTAAAAGATATGTCTGTCACAGAGGTGATGCTAAATGAGGGAAACAGGTCAACAGAGAAAGACTTCAGTCTTCGATTCCATGGAAAAAAGAAAGACAATAACAGTTCCAGAAGTTCCCTGCAAGAGGTCGGTGGTCTGCCTACTGCTATAACCGACAGACATGCACTCACCCCATGCTCAAAAGATAAAAGCTGTATTGATAATGCACGTTATGTCGATCGTGCAAGCATTGTCCAGTCATCACTCACCAAATTTGTTACGGTAAATAAGAGAAAGCACGAGAGTTTGAGTACTACATTATCTGAGGTACCTATCCTGAGAAATGGATCGACTGTCCACCCATCAGGAGAAGACAATACTTTGAAGAATATTGCATCTTTAAGATCTCCAGATAATCCAGTTAAGGCTGATAAGTGTGATGAAGTGACCATTAATGACTCTGGATCTTCCGAGATCTCAAAGATAGACAGATTTCTTCATCAAATGAAGCACTCAAGAATGGGTAGAGTCCTTGATCAAACAAATGATTTTTCTCTACCTGGAAATAGTATACAAAATGGAAGATTTGAACAGGTAAGATAAATTTAATAGAAATCACCTTTATGAACGGTTTTACTCTCCTTGCTTTGTTGTTCAGTTGAATTTGATAAGGAATGATAGTTGCCATTGAAAATTTCAATTCGTTCTCTATACTATTTTGGTCAGTCCTTTTAGGTTTGAACCATTTCATTTTCAGGAGCATGAAGTTCAAATGAATGAATTATGTGTAACTGAACCAGTGCCTCTTGATTCTACTTGCAACAACATCCATGATGTGTCAGAAAATATGGTAGATGCTTCTTCTTCTGAACAGCCTGCTAGTCTGACTCTGGATGCTCCTAAGGCTTCATCTAATTCAGAGATTGCTTCAACATTGCAATTTAGTGTGAAAGAACTTATATCAAGAAGGAACCGGAGGCTGTCAAGATTGCACCTCCTTAATCATACATCTCAAAGAATGAAAACAAAGAGGTACACGTGGTAATTTCTATTGGCTTGGCAGAAAGAGCTTTTGGTCTTTGAATTAGTTAATAAAAGTTCTATAATGTTTTCTGAAGGGATTATGCTGCAGCAACCCTGGAGCTCTCCGGATCAGAAAATGAAGAGGCGAAGGCAAAGGCATTGATTGATGCTACCAATGAGTTGGAGAGACTTTTCAAGAAAGAAGATTTTACTAGAATGAAGGTCCAAACTCGTCCATTTATTAGCATTCCAAATCAAACCTGTTTTATGATTTTGATTTGCCAATAATTTTATTTCCTGATTCTGGCTGGAAGGTAAGATTGTCTTAGGATCTCCTTGGGGATTCTTTTCTTTTATCCCTACCCCTATCTTAATAGACCTTGTCTCTAATCCAAAATTTTTAGTTTTCTGATTTTTGTTGGCATGTGAGTTTTACTCTTAGATCGTCTGTAGTTGGTTTGGTTGAGGATCTTGTGGTACTGGAGATGTTCCGATGCTTCATTATCTTTTTCCAGTCAACAATACTTATAAACTCCCCAGTGAAATTCTTAGCATTCTTTGGTCCCAAATTGAATTTGTCCTCCTACTTCTGTGTGATAAATATTGACATCTACTTCTTTAAAGGTACACTTTGATTGTACCTTATATACCCACTTCTTCTTTTTGAGAAATGCCTTATATACCCACTTTAACTGAACTTCTCCACTTCTTAATGCAACTTTTTCTTTTCTCTTTTATGAAGTTCAGTCTGAACATGTTCCTCATTTAACGCTTGATAATACTCATTCTCAGCTATTCTTTTGAGACTATCCAATTCATGACATGACAGGAGTCACTATTTGCATTGTGATTTTTTTAACTGCAGCATTTTTATGTTCTCTTCTTTACTCTCCTTACACCATGAAACCTTAGTATTCTGACTTAAAATATTGTTGTGAGAAATATAGGAAAAGAATATTATTGAATTGTTGTTGTTTACATTATTACATTGAGACCCTATTTATAGACCCTAGAGTACAATCCTTTACCAAGTAGGATACTATTTAGTATTCCTATTTCTATTTCTATTCCTATTCCTGTTCTAATAGGATTGTATAAACTTATTCTTATTCTAATAGGATTGTATAAACCTATTCCTATTCTAATAGGATTGTATAAACCTATTCCTATTCTAACACTCCCCCTCAAGCTAGTGCATACAATTCATGTACCTAGCTTGTTACAAATGTAATTAACACGAGGACCGATGAGGGGCTTGGTGAGATATCTGCAAGTTGATCACTCGACTTCACAAATTTGACAATCAATCTCAATGGGCTTGGTCTTCTCATGAAATACTGAATTTGATGCATAATGCCGATAAAACAGAGAGTGATAAAATTACAGTGTTGAACTTCCCAAACCAAGCTTGCAAAAACTATTTCAGACCATAGAGTGACTTACGTAATCAACATACAAGGCTACTAAACTCCCCCTGAGCAACAAATTAGGTGGTTGCTCCATATAGACTTCTTCACAATGCAACGGTCGCCGGAAGTGCTCAAAATCTAGTATAAAGTGTATGGATCATGTTGGAATCAATAGACGTGTCAATATTTAACAAGAAAGTCACCGAAAAATTGGCCGGAACATGCTTATATGCCGGAGTATTGATTTGATGGATAAAAGTGGTCACAATCTAAGAAATAAAATTATATGGGTAGGGTTGGAATGATGTCACGACCCAACTAGAAAATAGAAATTATATAGGATAGTTCGAATTGATGGAATGACCCCCATTGAAAAAGAGAAATAATATGGGTAGGGTCGGAATGATGGCACAACCCTAATGAAAAAGAGAAATTATATAGGTATGGTTGGAATGATGGCACAACCCTACGCAAATCAGATTTGGGGAGTCACCGGAAAGACGAATGGAACTATGCAAATCAAATCTGAGGAGTCACTAAAAAGACATGATGCTATGCAACTCAGATATGAGAAAGTAGTTCGGTAAAATCCACGGTACTACACAAATTAATTATGAAAAGTAGTCCGGAGAGATGCACGGTGCTACGCAAATAAGATATGCAAAAAAAGGTAGTCACCGGAAGGATGTCACGGTGCTACACAAATTATATATGAAAAAGTAGTCACTGGAATGATGGCACAGTGCTACACAAATTAAATATGAAAAAGTAGTCACCGGAATGATGACACGGTGCTACAAAAATTAGATATAAAAAAGTAGTCACTGAAAAGATGGCACGGTGCTACAAGTTAGATATAAGAAAGTAGTCACCGGAATGATGGCACAGTGCTTAAATAAATCAAATATGAGAAAATAGTCACCGGAAAGATACATGGTGACCCAACTTTTGCTAACATAATTGTTGGCCAGACGGGCGGCATATATGAGTAATAGCCGCCCGCCGGCAGCGGAATCACTTTGATCGTTTACCAAGATCGTAGAGGCTCTGATACCATGTGAGAAATATAGGAAAAGAATATTATTGAATTGTTGTTGTTTACATTATTACATTGAGACCCTATTTATAGACCCTAGAATACAATCCTTTACCAAGTAGGATACTATTTAGTATTCCTATTTCTATTTCTATTCCTATTCCTGTTCTAATAGGATTGTATAAACTTATTCTTATTCTAATAGGATTGTATAAACCTATTCCTATTCTAATAGGATTGTATAAACCTATTCCTATTCTAACAATTGTGACAGATTCTTTAGTCCATAATAAGTGATTTTTCTCGTCCTCTCTTGGATATGCCGATATAAACTCACTCTTTTGAACTTCTGAGTATTTCCAGAGCTGAATTTGTGCTATACATCTGCAATATGTGAGTTTTATTTGTATGCTATTTGGTTGTCATACTTCTAATGCTAAATTTAGTCAAGCACTAGTTTATTTACATGCAATTGGTAATTTACTTCTTGTCCATGTTTAGTTTTGTCATCAGCAGTTTCAGCAGAAATGTAGAGTTGTGTGTGTTTGGTATGGAGGAAAATGTTTTTCAATTTTCTCATGTTTCATTGGTCAAAATTTTGGAAACATTTTTCTCTGGGAAAACAAGTTCCTTGAAATGAGGAAAATGACTTCCCTAGAGGAAGCAGGGAAAGCATTCCATAAGTGACATTCCACACTATTTTACGAATATCCACCCTCCAGAACACCCCACCCATAATCCCATAGCTCCCATCCCAACCACCCCTAGCCTCCCATGCCAATACCAATAGTGTATGCCTAAATTTTATGCAATTTCTTTTGCAATAATATTTTTCTGCTTATTTACCAAACACAAGAAAATAAGTAAGAATTCCACTTACTTTCCAGAAAAACAAAATTCCTTCATAACAAACATACTCCTTGTATCAGCTTTCGAAAATTCTCAACTTCTATTTTTGTTCTGCAGGTGATTGGGCAATTCAATCTTGGATTCATTATAGGCAGGTTGGATCAAGACCTTTTTATCGTTGATCAGGTATCATTCCTTTGTTGTTGTGTACTGATCTGTCTGTAGTCAATAGTAAACTAATCTTTCATTTTATTTTGGTTTTTGAAAGTTGCTTATGTGATTTGCATTGGACTCTCTCTCTCTCTCTCTCTCTCTCTCTCTCCCTCCCTCTCTCTCTCTCATTTTGCTTTGGTTGGTCAGCATGCCGCAGACGAGAAGTATAATTTTGAGCGCCTGTCGCAATCAACTATCTTGAATCAGCAACCTTTACTTCGGTGAGGGTCTTCATTCTCCTGCTATGTGCTTTGTCTAAGGTTTTTTGAATTTATTATGTATCAAGATAGGTGCAAACTGCAAATTAGCTGGAAAGTGAAATGTTTTGTTAAGGTAAATCTATACTGATGTTACTTAATTCGATCAAAAGAATAAAGGGAATACCTCCTCTTTTTCCTTCTAAATAAGTTAACACACAGCAAAAAAGAGTAACATAATTGTTAAAAGCAAGGATTAGGAGAAGACTTAAGTTTTGCGCCTTTAACATGTGTTTGGTTTCATATTGATTTGTATGGGATTTGAGCTACTTTTACTCCAAGTGACTAAGTCAAATCCCATCTTGACCTTAGAGTAGTTGTTACTGGTTTGAGTTGGTGCAGCAAGTGCTGAATGATTTTATGATTATCTCGGCTTTTACCTTTCTCCTGTAGCGTGGGGAAGTCATGAGATGTTAAAACCAAGAAAAACTAAGAGATTATTAAAATTCTCTTCCTGGTGCCAAATGGCTAGAGGCTGATTTTGTTGATGTATGTCTTAAATTGGCCCATATAGATGCTAGGTCAAAATTAAAGTCCTTGTGATTCAATTTTCTCCATGTTTATCTAGGGCGAGAACTTAAGATCTAACTGGTCCTATTTTTTATCATCTAAAAATGATAAATTAGCATTTCAATTGGCCTCTCAAAATTGAGTACATAACCCTCAATTTCATTTTGGAAGGAAGGCTCAAGACTCTTATCTCTATTATTGGTCATGCAAGTTCTCTATATGACATACTCCATTGATATGGTGATCAATTTAGAGTCATGCAATCTGTTTGAACATTGCATGTTTATAAGTTATTAATGCATGATAATTAATTGCTGTGATTACAGAACCCTTATCTTTCTCCCATATCAGATGTTTTCTTCTTCTGGTGATACGGGTGAGTTGTGGGTGTGTTGTGGGTGTAAATAATATCAGTTATCTATGAAGGTGTGAGGCTATTAGAATTGTTGTGGATTGGACTACTATTGTTAGGTAGACACATTCCAGAATTTTTGTGCATTTTGCTATCGTTATGTAAACATATTTAATGAACCAAAAACGTGGAAAATTGAAGGGGTGATGAAGTTATAATATTTCTCTTCTGCATTACGCGAGAATTTTGTTCCTGGCTTTAAGTTTATTCTTTTTCTTTCTTAAATTTAGGCCCTTGAAGTTGGAACTATCTCCTGAAGAAGAAATAGTTATTTCCATCCACAGTGATACTTTCAGGTGCTTGAGAATCCTTTTTGTTCTTGTTTATTGTGAATTCTCTTATTGACATTTCTTTTCATTATTTGGTTTGTTTCTTCTTATATTCAACTTATGAGGTTAAGATGACATATTTTCAACCTTTGCATGTTTTTCTTAACCTTATCGATCTATTTGTGAAGTCAAAATCATGACTGCACTGATTCTTAAGCCAATCATTTAGTTGTCAGTGTTGGTAGTCCTTTACTTTCTATGATAATTAGTTGTCTGATGTTATGATTATCGTCTCTTCCTATTCTTTGCACCCCTCACTCACATTAATACACTTCTGAGATGTCTGTTGTCTTCACTTTTTTTTTTCTTTCCCCAACCCCCCCCCCAAAAAAAAAAAGAAGGAATAATTATGGGGGCATTCCGAGAATTGAACTCCTGTTGTCTTCACACTTTCACCAAAGTAGTCTATAAAATGTGAAGAATTTGGAGAACTGTACTTTTGGTTCTTTTTCTATATTATAGATTTAACTTCATTGTTTTTTCTGTTATCATGCCGTTAAAGTATGAAATGAGATAGCTGCCGCCCTCTTCTGCCTTAGTGCCCCTATACCAGCTTTGTAACCCCTAGCTAGTATGTCCTCCTCCCCCCTTACCGATGGATCCCTGTGTTCTAAACCTCATCAACCCCCCCACCCCCTTACCGATAGATCCCTGTGTTCTAAACCTCATCAACCCCAACCCCCCCCCCCCCCCTTACCGATAGATCCCTGTGTTCTAAACCTCATCAACCCCCCCCCCCCCCCCCCTAGCCCCCTGCAATCACCCTCCCCTAGGAAAGATTGAGCTATGACTACTCTCCGAACTCCCAGATTCCACCATCTTAAGTTCTTAACATTGGAAAAGCAATAGAAAGTAAAATCCTGTATACTCTCCATGGTGAATAAGGAAACCCGAAAAAAGGAGAGCAGAACATTTCAACTGAGAAAAGGAGTAAAAAAAGTCTGTTAAGGTTTAGTCAAATAGAAGTGCCAAAAACAAATAAACAGGTTCTTTATCTGCTTAATCAAATACTTTGACAACAAAATAAAATTAGCTCGTAATATAGTAGCAAGTGCAGTCTACAAAAACATCTTGCCATCTTGCACTTTTTCTGTTTGATGAACTACTAGTCTTATTAGCTTTAAACTATTTGGTAACATGTGTACTCTCTTAGATTGATGACTATATCATTTCTATCTTTGGCTTCACAGGAAAAATGGATTTCTCTTGGAAGAGGATCTGTGTGCTCCTCCAGGGCATCGTTTTAAGCTAAAAGCAGTTCCCTTCAGCAAAAATCTAACTTTTGGAATTGCAGGTAATCAGTCACTCAGATGCATTCCATATTTCTACAAACTTGAAGGTCCATAGGACATAGGTCATTGTTTCATCTTTGGGTCGCTACTTCAGAAATGACCACACAAGTTGCTAATCGTTGATTCAGGTCATCTACAAGTAGGTAGTTAGAGTCGGTATATCAGATCTGAACGTGATAAGATAGCTAGAGAAAAGCCTCATAGAAAAATAACTAAAGAGAAAACTTCATTATGTGGAATGCGCTTTGCATTACTGGACAAATTTCCCTTTGGTCATTCTATTGGTGGTTAGTTGGGCGGATGTGAGCTACAGAATGTAAGGGAGGATAAGTCGTGTTAACTCTTGCATCTGCACTGCTTTATTGCATTAAGGATCTTTGACTCGTATATTTTCATTTTGCTTTATTGTTCTTGCAGATGTGAAAGAACTCATTTCCATTCTTGCCGATAGTGAGGAAGAATGTTCCATAATGGGTGCTTATAAGAATGATACAGCCGATTCCTTGTGTCCTCCTAGAGTTCGTGCAATGTTGGCATCGCGTGCGTGCAAATCATCTGTTGTTATTGGAGATCCACTTGGAAGAAATGAGATGCAAAAGGTATTTTTGTTCATTTTTCTGTGTTCTTGGATGTATATTCATATCATATGGTATCTGAGATTTCATCCTCTCTACTTGGTACTTCAGCAATTGTCTAGTTTAATGTAGAATTTCTGCAGCCTCTGGCTTGCTTTATGATCCGAGTTTCTTTGTTTCAGATACTTGATAATCTCTCACGCCTCAAGTCTCCGTGGAATTGTCCACATGGTAGACCAACAATGCGTCACTTGGTTGATCTGAGGACTGTACATAGAAGATTAAATGCGGATGAAACCACCTTATGAACTCCAGTTGGCAACATCACCTAACTGAATCGAAGCAGGACTTCTTTTTGTAAATTATTAGACACCTGTAGATTAAAACTGCATTTTGTCTATGGAAATAGAATTATTATATGATTCATTGTGGTTAATTTAACATTCTTGTTTTCTGTTCGTGACATTTGTGCTATGCTCTAACCCTCCTTCCATCCACGGAGCTGAGCCTACATATACTCAGAGTACAATAAAAAATTCAGTAGCTGGAAATTACTGGCTTCCATCAGGGTATTCCAAAGACTAAGCTCTTGTGTGCCCTCACAATCTTATAAGAGCTCAAGACGGCATTTTAAATGAAGCAATGAATTAAGACACAACATTGATATAAGACACGAAGACGATATAAGGAATTAATAATAATATACAACATAATCTTCCATCCAAAGGAAAAATTGTTAATACGGAGAATGTCTGCCTTTTCTGCAAGTCTTGTCAGATTTCAGAGCAAGAGTAGAGATCCATGATTGGCTTGTAGCAGAACCATCAGACAACCAGCAACAAAGACGACCATCTTCACCACCAGTCCATCCAAAGATACCGTGGTTATCCATGGTCTGACCTGGTACGCCAGACAAGACACTCCTAATGATGCCTTCATGTCCACCGCATAACACTGCTTCTGGAGGGCCAATAGCTCGTGTCTCTTTATAAGTTACAGGGAAATAGCCCAAGGAACCACCATTCGTCCCACCAATTACCCAGAAACGGTCTTCCTCCACTGAATAGTGGCAATCAACAAAATAGTCAACCTGCCATCAAAATTTAAGCCGAAGTAGTCAGTTTATGCTCTATCTAACTCTGAATTATTGCCTTAAATAGCACTGCACCTCGAATACAACAGATTTTCCAAGTTATATGATAAATCTTTAATTTATTGTTTTAAAGAAAAATTGTAAGTGCAGAACATTGCAGTTGCCAAGTCTCAAAGATCACTGCCAACTGCAAAGCAGAAGTATGTCTTCCTTTGAACGCGTACACATATTAGATATTTAACAAGAACAGAGTAATGAGTTTCCCTGCATAGAGAAAATGAACAGATGTACAAGTCACATACGTTGTCCGCCATCCAGCTCTTGGAGGCCAAGGATCTAGCATCCTCAAAACGGACCTCAGTTCTTTCCTCTTTCCAGTCCCAGACACTGAACCAGAAAAAGACAAACAAAAAAAAAGGTGAGGATCAGATTTTTCCTCCAAAAGTAAAAAAGAAATAGCTTAAATCATGTTCAGAGATATCTACAACAAGGAGGGATGCACAAATCAGTATGGAGCTATGGAGCATATTAGGATGATCTAGGTATTATAAAACCTTATAGTTTCAATGTGTGTCAAACACCAAAGCTTCTGATTCTTCTCCCCAAGAAATCCCACTTTTCCAATAGAGGTTCCCACATTGAGTACCTGCAATTACATCTTGGTATAAGTAGCATACAATAAAAAAATACAGAAATCTACTTTATGGTAGATAGAAATATTGAAATATGAAAACACTAGAGTGCTCATTAATCAATAAAACTGCAATATGCCAGACTTTTTCTTCAAAGTTTAGCTAAACATCTGTACTGTACTGATGTCAGAACTAGCAACTTCAGATGTAAAGAAAAAAGAAATTCAAAATCATTGTGAGAACTGAGAAGAAGACAAGGTGTCGTATACTGAGCATGGATGGAAGTCGTGCTCTCATAACATGAGATGACGAAAATTTACTACTAGCATACACATGAACTACCTTTTTGTCTTTTTTGAGTACAAGTTAACTAAGATCAAGAAAGTTTTCAGTAGCAGTCTGATGTATCTCTATAGATATAACAGCATGGATTTCAGTAAAAGCATTAACAGTATGAAAAGACATAGGATTGATCTATAGTTAGTGTTTTTTCCATCCTAAGTGATCAGTGGGACTGCACCTTCTCAAAGTACTTGCAGTTATAATTTTTAAATGAAATAAACAGAAAATATGGACTGCATAAGTTCTTTTTGACATACCGATACCATTTGATCATCATCGTTGATATCTCCACCAGTATCAAATAGACACATCAATCCATCAACCGATGCGGAAATGAGTCTATCATCATAGCCTGGAATAAAGTGCACCTAAAAGTGACCACAAGCAACAAAAGAGACTTCAAGACACAATATTGCAGTATTTCTAAACAACAAAAAAAAAAAGTACTTCAGAAGGGCATGCATTTGGGAAATCATTAAAAGCATAACGAACTCTGCATCGCAACTAGGTCAGTCATTATATTTTCTCCTGTTGCTCAGATAGTTAAGGAAACATGAAATGAACACCACAATCTCATCTGTGAATGGTAGAGGAGCAGTAATCAGATCACTGAAAACCATAGCAGGTTCAGCACAACATCCAACTGCTTTAACGGAGTTGGAAAATTAGCAATTAAAAGTATAACTAAGTCCCACGCACTCAAACTTCAAAACAAGCTAATAATCTACAGTAAGATAATACCTAGTATGCCTATATGTTACGTTTCTTTTGTGTCATCATTAGAATACAAAACATACTATTAGAAATCAGAAAATACTCAAAGAACACCTCCAGTATTAAATAATAATTCAGAAAACTTGACCATAATAAAATTTTCTCTACAATCATGCGACTAGGAAAGAAATTTCAGATTATTCAGCTCTTAGAAAAACAATTTGAAATGTTGTACTAAAAAGGTTAAAAACTATTATTAACTTATAGAACATTGCTTTACACAATAAACTCAATGGTTTACAACCAACAATGCATGGGAAATGAGTCAATAAACTAGTAGAGTAACACACCTGAGTAACATCTTCCGTATGAGATTCCTCCAAGCATGCAACCTGACGCTTGGTCCTCCAATCCCAAAAGAGTATCTGTAGAAAGATAACCACAATGCAATGTCATTTGCCACATATCTCATACAACTAAATAGAGCCAAGTAATTTCATGTGCCTCGGTTAAAAGAATAAGCCAAAACACAACTATCATGTAATATGAGAATTCTTAGGAATTATATCTGGCATATTGGAATTCTTTTGTAGTTTCAAACAATTTGAAGGCTGGAGCAAGCAGAAAGTTGTTCACGACAGACCAAACTAACTACTTTCCAGGGTCAGATGTAGCATTGGGGCACCAACCAGCAGGTGTCAATCACTGTCCTTGCCTTGAACCATTATACCATGCATAGAAACACGAAGTTCACACGCGCTGCTGCTTCAGTGAGGTACAGAGGGCACCCACGAACTAAGATTCAACTAAATTTACCACTACTAACTTGCAACCACAAGGCTTCGTACCTGAGAATTACACCCGGCAGCAAGCAGATTATGACTAGCTCCACCAAAGGAGAAACTAAATATCTCTTGAGAAGGGCCAGCATTTACGGAAAACACCTGCATTCCATCTATTTGAAATCAAAACAAAATACAGCTCAACTCCTAAAGAAAGCACATTGAAGTTAAAAGCTGGAACCTGCTGAAAAGACCTGGTATCCCAAGCTCTGAGAGTTCCATCAGAAGAACAAGAATGCAGCACATGTGGCGATGAAGGATCCGGAAAGGAAATTTGATTAATCGTCGAAGAATGACCATTACATTCCCCAATGTACTGTGCAGTAGCTAAAGAGTACAACTTAATCGCATTAGTTGAGAGTGATACCGCCATTGATGTCCAATCATTCCTATAAACACGAACATTCAGTGAGAATTTTAGGACCAAAAATTACTACTAATACACAAAAATCAATGAAGAAATTGAAAGGAAAAACGGAGAGAATTACTTGGGAACAATTTGGAAAACGTAATCGTCGGCGAAGTTAGTCTGAATAGAGTTTCTGATACCAAATCGCTTAGAATTGTTGGATATTGGGAGCGCCTGCGATTGTCCTTCTATGTCCATCTCCTCTGCGCCCTCCATTTCCTTCTTCTGTGAAGAAACTGAAACTCCGGCCCGCAGGGTTTAGGGTTTGGACTATTTTTTATTATTTTACTTTTTTGTTGTTGTTGTTGATTTATTTAGGAATTAGGGTTATACTCTCTCACAAAATACAACCACCTTGATTCTGACTTGAGTTTTTTTTTAAAAATAAGGTGGTGAAATTTGTCATCTTAAATAGTTAAATGTATATTAGTAGAGTAGTTATACAAGCTTTTAATTGATGAAATGAGCAAGAACCATTTGATGGAAGACGGATGAACTTGTTACTTGTATGGCATTCTTCTTCATGATCTTTATATCTATTATTATTCCCCACACATTCTTCTTCGTGATCTTTATAGCTATTATTCTTCGAGATCATCTTCAATGCAATGTGGTACTCTGACTAACTGAATTACAATCCCAGGTTAATTAGATATAGAACCTAATAATTAACTTAGGTTTGAATTATTTAGTTTCATCCTGCCCTGCTGTGGGCATCCGACTGAGATTCTTTTAAGAGAACTAACTTTGATGATTATCTCGTTGTATCTAAACAAGTTAGATAACAAAGTTCGACGAATACATTCTTTTCTAGCCAGAGATGGAGGAAAATAGAATGATATGGACTTTCAACCAACGATGTGATAATCTGTGCTAGCCTACTCGACAGAGCTTATGTTTTGTAAGACTTCACACCAAAAAATTAACATTAACCCCAAGTAAATTAGTGGTTATGAACATAAGAGGAAAAATATGTTCAGCACTGATGCATGCATTTGTCAACCCCCTGAACCTGATATATAAAGCAATTTGAAACTAAGCAGACTGCTTGTTCACGACTAATTTCATCCACCTAGATAAATATTTTCGAATAATGAAACTTAGAAATGAATTGGAAATACGGGATCAGTCATCAAACATGTTTTTTCTAGTCTAGAATGTCAAACTAGTTCCGAAACAACCAGATAATTTAAGCAGAACCATCTAAAAGAGATACGCCAGGTCAGGAAGATACAGATATTTGATGCAAGTTGTGCAAACACCATTATCAGTCGAACTAAAACAATAGTACAAAAGTCAAACAATCTGAAGCATATAAAGGTATGTTTTTCGGCTCAGGTGGATGAAAATGATAATAATGTCCCTCATAACAAACTCCCATGGGCCATAAACTTCTTTACTTTCATGAACTGAAAAGGGACAACTTATAACCATGCCACTCTAGTGCATTGCTGAAAGCAAGCCAACAGGTCTTCAGCAACAGCGTCTACTTATGCACCCGAGCTTCTGCTTCTTGCCTATGCAGCTTCACCTTCTGCCTTAGGTTTCGCATCTACCACCTCAGCAGCTTTAGCGGAAGGCTTTATCACTTCTTGCTCTGCAGAAGAGAACAAAATTGGGTTTTTTACAGGCAGCAAACTAGGAGGGAAAATCTCACAACATTAATAAAACTCGGACATAATCCAAACGGTATTACACATGTGGGCACTCTTTTAAAGTTCAAATACAAATTGCCTATGGCATAACGATATATCAGGTGTAGTCACACAATGTTTGGGTCTAAGGAGGGTAGAGAGTAAGCAAACCTTACCACCCCTACCTCAGAGATGAAGAGGTTGTTTATCATAGACTTGGCTCAAGAAAAATCGTCCAAAGCAGTCCCGAAAAAGAACACAAAAATAGCATAGCAGATAATAACAAAATGGAAACAACAAAAAAATAATACAATAATCGAGGTACATAGTAATAGAAAAAAAAACTACAATGGCAATACTACAACTACTAATATGAACTGATAGAAAAACAACGCACTGCTACCCATGAACCTTCTACCCTAATAGGTATCCACACCCTACCATCTAAGGTCATGTCCTTGGTAGGCTGAAATTGCATCATATCCTCTCTCTAATCACCTACCCCAATACTATTTTGGTTTCCCTCTACCTCTCGTAAACCCATCCATAACGAACCTCTCACACCTCCGCACTAGGACATACGAGCATCTCCTCTTCACAAATTGTCTATGGTAAAGTATGTCATTACTTCCTTCAGGAAATATCCTGATTGGCATATCTACAACATGTATCTCAAACTTATCCGCCTCTTAACATCAACTTTTGGAAGGAGGCAAGACTAGGAATTGAACTTCATCCTGAGAGGCATACACTAATATCTACTTCTCAAGTTCTAGAATCTTTCTAGTTCTTGATTTCTCATCATAACAGTTTTTGAAATGTCATCAGATCAACAATTTAACATATAAAGTCAAGTACCTTAAATCTTATCAACTAAAAAAATATAATTATTACTCTTTGTATACCACTTTATTCTTTCAAAAAGAAGTTTAGAATCTATTAGTTGATCTTGCAACGGAAGGGTTATATTTTACAGACATGATTGGAGGTCTGAATTTTTTTCTAACGGAACTTGTTGGTCTTATTGAATACAATCAGAAACAGTTGGTACAACAAGGATTTGGCTAAGTTCACCAATTTCAACCATATCAATTTTGAAGAATCACGTATGATTCCAAACATGATTTATAACACAATACATAAATTCCTCATCATTTGAATACAATCAGAAAAAGTTGGTATAACAAGGATTTGGCCAAGTTCATCAATTTCAACCATATCAATTTTGAAGAATCACATATGATTCCAAACATGATTTATAACACAATGCATAAATTCCTCATCATATTTAAAACTTTTCTTTGCAAGCAACATGCTTCAATAGGTTTGCTATTGAATTCTTCCCCGCCCTGTGCATTACGGAGGAGAGAACAAGGAAAAGAAAGAAGGGCCAAAAGAAGAAGTGCAAGATACATAATAGTTGTAATCGTGAGGATGCAAATCTAACAACACATCATCATAAACAAAAAGCAACAATCTATACATGCTTCAGAGCTGTCAAATTACCTTCATCGTCACTCTCATCAAGGTCATCCCCCATATCACCCATCATTCCAGCCATATCACCTCCCATTCCACCCATCATGCCACCCATTCCTCCCATCATCCCACCCATTCCGCCCATTCCTCCCATTCCACCCATTCCGCCCATTCCGCCCATTCCACCCATCATTGAAGCCATATCACCTCCCATTCCACCCATATCACCGAATTTCTACAAATTACACAAGTGAATAGAAAGATCAAAAGATATTCCAAATCAAAAGAGCAACATATAGATAGAGTACCACAGTAAATTCTTACTGAGAAATCCATTGAATTCATATCCATATCCCCAGGACCTAAAAATGTTTGAAACAGTAAAAAAGTCAGTTTTTGCATGTGTGATAACAGCTACTGTAAGAGATTGACAGATCATGATAGAGATGATACCAGCATCAGGTTCATCATCTTCATCCACCCACTTGTCCCAATCTACCTTCACATAGTGTGGTGCTTTACCGTCTCCACGCAATAATTTAGTCCACCATTTTGGCTCTGCTTTTTGCAAAATGCAGAAAATACTTCTCACGCCGGTACTAATTTTGCTCTCCTTCAGAATGAAATTGCAAAATTACAATGCAATTCTATATAAGATGGATAAACAATTGTAGTGATTAAATAGGGCCCACTTAAATTTGTATGTTGATCTGACCCAGTTCCCTTCACCACTACCTACTATATTATGACAGCTAAATCACACAAACTACCATCCACTTGTTACTATTTGATGATTGATAAATCACCTACTAGTTGACATCTTAATGTAACTAGAAAATAAATTTAGGGTTTCAAATTGGTTCAACTACACTTGTGAATTGGCTTCTATAAGCATGATTTACAACATGACACTAGTTCTACCTAACCTTCCCCAATTGGAAATATAATACAGACAGGCATGATATGAGTAGCTAGCAAATTCAAATCAATCCAATGATGTAACCAAATCAAATAACTACTTCCTACCTCAACATTAACTTTATCCTGAAGCTCAAGCTTCAACTCATAGTGACGGTCTCCTGCCCCAGCACTAGCAGAGAAGTTAAACACTCCTTCTGGATCCAAGTTTACTTTTGCATCTTTAGCATCTGGTAGCATCACAGTGAGATACACCACATCAGGCCTTTGTGCCCACTTGACTTCTGGATGGAGGCTGTCAACCAAGAAAAAGTTTATCTTTAGCTAAAAGAGAGAAATTTTAATACATATGCAAGGGGTGTTGTGCAAATTAGATAAGTCACAATATAATCACATACAGAGGATGACAAAAGAAATTCTCTAAGCAGATAAACAATGTGGCATTCAGCACACAAATTTACAAACTAAAATACAAAGTCGTTCCATCATTTTAATATTTGGCTAGAGGAAATAATCTTCACCTTCTCCATTCAGGAGATAATATTTCACACGAATCCTACCAGATCATTTCCAGTTTGACTTATAGAGATATAGCAATGTTACTACTATTATTAGCTAATGAGCAAAAGAGAATCATTCACCAGAATCAGTGTGTAGTGTATCTCAGGAAACATGCATATTTGCTCACGACACCTGACACTAGTACCCGAAACCTATATTGCTCGAAATCTTCAAAAACACCACTCCTACAGTCACAACATTATTGAAGAGTCCGAGCAACATAGCCTGAAACTATGCAACTGCAAGAAAATCATAAAATATACATGGTGCAACTACTTGACCTGAGAACAGAGAATCTTCTCCAAATCACAAATACGCCCTCCGATTAATCCTAAATCAGAAGGATGTGCAATTATTACTGATACCACTTCAGTATCCCCTTAATAATATATATTAATTTCTAGCTTTTTAGCTTCTCTTTTTACACACAAGTAAAACTATTTTAAACAAAAAAACTGATGATTAAGTAAGAAAAAATTGCCATAAACCACAATAAACAAAATACATCAATATTTCTGCAGTTGTACCAAAATCACAGTCATACATAAATGGATAAACACAACAACAACAACAAAAACAAAATAACCAGTATAATACAACGAATTTTTTTTTAAAAAATCGCAAAAAAAAGACGATAATAACCGGAGATCTTACGAAAATATAAAGTGAAAGCAAAAAATAAATCAGTTGAGAATCGTACAGAGAGATATAGATTTACCTCATATTTGAATATACTTTTTTTCTAGAGCAGATGAGAAGAGTTAAAGGAAGAGAGACTGAAAAACCCTAGAAATAGTGTAGCGGCAGAGATGATAATACAGAACCCTTTAAGTAGTAGTTAAAACGTGTGAGAGCTCACTTCCCAATGTCTTCCAATTATACCCTCTCTTTATCTTTTTTTCTTTTTCTTTATGTAGGTTTAATTTTGTCTATCTTTTTACTCAAGTTATCTTGACCATTTCTTTTGACCAAATAATAATAATAATATTTCAGACTGTATTACCTATTGTTTCATAATATATTATATTGTGTTATGTTATATTGTTTTAGTAGATACATAGTTTGGATAGATTGTATTGTTCTATATTGTTATATAATGTTACACATTTATTATTTAAATAATAAATCTATCGAAAAAGTAGGATACAAGGAAGAGTTATTATGAAAAGATAGGAAAAAATATGAAGTATAATTATTAATAATAAATAAAGATAACTGTGAAGAAAATATTAAAGTAATGACGCAATCATACTGATTGATCAATACATGAAATGATTCTTTTCGTCGTCATCTAATGACAGATTTAAACGATACGATACGATACAATAATTCGAGAAAGACGTTGTATTTGAATTAACAATGCAATACAATACAAGTAGTAACAACCATCCAAAACAAGGTGTCAATGAAATCTCACAAATTGGATTTGGAGAGAATAAAATGTGCACAAATTTTACTGTTTACTTGTAAAGGTAGTAGGGAAGCTATTTCCAATAGAGTCTCGATAAATTACCCATAAATTTGTATTGAAAGTTCAATTACATACTTTAATTTTAGGAGTAATCTCTTCTTTTTCACTATTTTGCATTCCTTGTTCCATGATTTTTCTCAATTCTCTCTAAAGAAATCTTTGTAAATTGTAAATTTGTAATCACTTAATTTTATAAGTTTTTGTAAGATTTTTTTGTAATTACTAAAGGTTGATTAAGGACTTGGAGGAAGTCGGTTAATGCAAATATTGTTGATGGGTATTTGAAAGTATAATTTACCTAAATTGCATAGTGCAAAGAGTAAATTACATCATATCTCTATCTTTTTTTAAATTATAATAATCCCTTAAAATTTGTACCTTTCGAATACATAAGTCACCATCTAGATACATTAATTCTAATACAAGAAGAATCTTTCTATTGCGCTAAAAAGGGAATAAAATATGAAAATTAATTAAATCTGATAAATTACGCTTATGTTTCTTCTTACTCTCAATCATACAGAGGCAAATCCTATCAGAAATTCAAAATTCCAAATTGCTCCCCCCATCCACGAAGAAACCTTTCAGATTTGATTAAAAAACTTTTGTCGAAATTTTGGGTAAACGAGGTGACTTATGAAGGATACAAAAGAGATGAAATTGTTGTTGGACAAACGATTTCCTTTTGAATCTTCAAGTTCATCAAACATCCTTTCAATTTTGTAACGACTTGTTCCCGTCGTTATAGAAAAGCCAACGGGGGGAAATTTGGGGTCGGAAAACTTTTTCGTAGTATTTGGATTTTCCAAATCTAGTCCAGATTTGGACGAAATTGGAGTCTTTGAGGTGTAGGGAAATCTGGTAACAATCAAGTGAATCATTTATGATTTTAATTGTATGAGTAGTTAGATAACTCGTTAAGAAATCTGTACGACTTTACAGAATTGAATTCGGGTGAGTAGAACTCCCGAAATCGATCTTAGCGCCAAAGGTATTTTTTTGAGCGTCATAGTTGGAGGTGTGTTGTGAAATGAGAATTTTGGAATTCTCAAAATGGCTCTTTGTTTCTCCAGCCGCTTTGGCGCTGGATTTTACCACTCTGGTGGGGCCGCTACAGCGGGATGAGGGCCGCTGTGGTGGGCTCGACGCGACTTAAGGTCATTAATAAACCCATAAACAACCTTATTATGCACTTTTTGACTTTTAGAGCTAAGAAACGAACCCCAGGCGACTCTTAAGGTAAGCTTTTCACTTCCCGAATCCATTTTTTTATTCGTAGAACGTAATAGAATGGGTGAATATTGATAGGGGAGGGTTTTGTTATAGATTCTATGGTAGAAACAACCCTAAATTAGATAATTGGGATCATAGGTATGATTTAGGATTCATAAAATTGTTAGTAATTCGGGTAATTAGTGATTGTTTATTGATTCTTGTATTATATTGATTGTTTATAGACCAAGAACAAGCAGAACAAATCCAGAAAAGGAAGGATCAAGTTTATTAGGCTTTCAAGCTTGTTTCGAGGTAGGTGATGATTGTGTTTCTATGATTGTGTGATGTATGTTTGTTCTTGCTTCATTATGATACTTGTATGTATATGAATGTTGCATTATTGATCACACTTGTTGTAAATAAGTTAGATGAATTATCATTGCCATGAAATCATGACTTAATTGTATGATCTTAAGGATATCCTTGTGATTATGATTGTGGTGTGTTAAATGGATCGGTTGCCACATTTCGGCATAACTAACTAGGATCGGTTGCCACATTCCGACATAACTATGGGATCGGTTGCCACGTTTCGGCATAATTATGGGATCGGATACTGCGTTTCGGTATGCTAACTGTTTGGGTTTGGATTCTACGAGAGGACCAATGATTTGATATAATTGTGTATCATGAGAAATGTGAAGTTGTTTGTTGTTCGTAAATGTTGATAATATTGTATATGTTGATATATATGCATGTGATTATAATGTTGTCTTGACTTGCTTATGTTGCACTTAGTGGGATAGCCGCGTGATCCTATCAGTACATTGTGGCTGTGTATTGATACTACACTTGCTCTTATTTTTGTTAAGTACAAGGCATCTTCAAACGGCTACTGACAGACCTCGCTTAGGAGATCAGTAATCGTTCGAATTCAAGGGTGAACCGATTCTTCCGAGCTCCATGTGTTCTCTTTCATCTATGTCCACCATTTCCGGACTTAGACTATGTTTTATTAGTTATTAGTACATTAGATTGGGGTTGCATCCCTTCTTGTTTAGACTTGTTGAACTTTAGATGTTTTGGTACATTGACTTTCAGGTTCTAGGTTATTTCTTCCGCATTTGTTTAGTTCATTGTTAGACTTTTGTTGGAGTTTATGGGAACTCCCTATTTATTTCCTTAGTATTTAACTTGCTTCCGTAACTTAAATGTCTTGGTTTTTGTTTAGTTACTTGGTTTGGGTTGTAGTAATGGTTTTTCCATCAGAGAGTTAGTGTGGGTGTCAATCACGACGATCGGGGTCGTGACAAAGTTGGTATCAGAGCTTTGGTTCGTTGATCTCGATGTATCAAAATGAGTCTAGTAGAGTCTCGCGGAACAGAACGGGGACGCCTTTACTTTTCTTCGAGAGGCTATAGGACTTTAGAAAATTTCTCTATTTTTTCTTTTGTCTCTTTTCGTGCTATAACTTGATTTCAATTGGTATCTGTCGATTTAAATTGGTATCTAACCTTCTTCACTCTTCGGTCCGCAAATGGTTAACACTAGATTCAACGACATTAGGCCCGTAGCTCTCATCAATGCTCCAGCTGAGGAATCTGCAGCGAGAGGTCGCGGTCGAGGTAGGGGTAGAGGAAGAGCTAGGGGTAGAGGCCGTGGAAGAGTAGCGCTTGCTGGAAATGGAGCTCCTGTTGAAAATGCTTCTGTGAATGAGAACCTTCATGCGCATCATGAAAAGATTGAAGAGGAGAATGTTGATGTCGAGGGTGTGGGACAAGAAGAAAAGGTACAAGCTAAGACTATCGATGTTCCCTCATAGACCAGTGTTAGCTCGACAGATCATGTCATTCTTGAAAGGGTTGGTTGGTCCTGGAGTGCTTCCTTCTGCTCAAGCAACTCAAGCTCTTACTAATCTTCATGTTGCTAGCACTGCGCCCAATGTGGGTGGGACTGGATGTAATGATTGTTTTATTTAAAAATATATATAAAAGGAAAAATGACTGAGTTTTCGAAAAACCGATTAAGCTTATAATTTAAGAGAAATCGAATTTCCAAAAGGACAGAGTCGCCACTTAATTTTTTAATAAAAATCAAGAAAAAATACAAGATTTTCAAAAGATTTAAACAGATAAAATCAATTGAAAATAAAAGGGTTCGAAGTTCAATGTACATTCCAAGAAGGTGTTAGGCCCTCGGAATGCCCGCTAACTCGCGGTTGACCGGCGATTTGACCAAAATGATTTTGACTAATTTTGAAATTTTAACTTAAGTAAAAGAATTCATTTTATTTTAACTAATTTTTTAAAAAAATTGACTAAGTAAAGAACTCATTTATTTTAACTAAATCTTTTATTATTATGAAAGAAAACTTCAACTAAGTAAAAGAACTCAATTACTTTAACTTATTTATTCGTTACTATTATTATTTTTATCATTTTATTTATCTTAAGGGGGGATGAGCTAAAGGGGAATTTTCTAAAGGGGGGAAGGGGGGGGGGGGGGGTAACTTAACTATCGACAAAACTAAAATGGAGCTAAGTAATAAATAAGTTGTATATAAGAAAGGGTAAATATTTTAACTTTTGAATATAAAGAGAAACGACTATCCTCGAAAAATTAATCAAGTTAAAACCAATTCATATAAAGAGTTAGTCACTAAAATAACAAATAAATACAAGAGGAGAAAGGAGAAAATTTGAACTCGGGCTTTTGCCCAAATTCGGGAAAAAATAGACTTTGCAACTAACTTTGAAGACTAATTCAAGAAGAAAGGACGTAACAAAAATGAATCATTTAACTCAAATGTATTGAAATCATTTAGAAAGAAAAGTGAGCTTTTTCAAAATGGTCAAGTAAAGAAACTAATTAAATGAGACGAAATAAGTTATCATAATCAAAAGTGGTTCATCTTTAGGGGATTAATTAAGTTAAATAACCAAATCACATAAAATGGGTTAGAGAATTAATACAAATAAGTAAATAATGGCAATAACAAAGAGGATGCCCAAATTTGGGCCAAATCTGATGGACTTTAGGCCCATTTTCGCCCCAAAGACCTGTGTATACCAAAGGCGTATATCGATGTATATAAGCCATATTTCGGTCCGTTTTTGTGTATATCGGAATGTATACCGAGGGTATACGGCCTATCTTGACCCCTGCGACCTGCACTTCATTTTTGAACCTGTATATCAGTATTTTTGCCATGTATACCGGTGTATACTGCTGTATACAGCCTGTTTTCGACCCTTTTCGGAACCCGTAATTTCAATTTCCAGCTTTATTTCAACTTTCCAGACCTGTTGACTCGATAGAAAATATGGGATTGGGCCTATAGGGTCCAATCCCCGAAATGCAAGAAGAGGGAGCCTTCAAAGGCTCGAAAAGAGGCAATTCATGCAACAAAGAAAAAGAAAAGAGGCGAGAATTAGTATCCGAACCAAATAGAACAAATGAGATACAATTAAATCGAAGTAAAAGCTATCTAGAAAACCGAAAACCAAGAATACAACCATTCCAATTACTGGGACCCAAAAGCAACAAGTGACTAAAAAGAGAAAAAAAGACAAAGCTAAATTAACGTAATAAATGACAAAATAAAAAGCACAACACTAGAATACTTAACAGCGGCATGCATACCCCTATGAACTATAGAATCTAAGGAGCCTATATAAAAGGGGGTAAATAAGAACAGATTAATACACGATTCAACAATCCACAATGATTCAAAAATCGAGAAGAAACATGCTGCATAATTATTGAATAAAACATCTCATTCCAAAGTCAAAATTTAACTTTACCAATAGAACCTAACATTGCTATTTTTATTATGCTAAAGGACAAAATGCCATTAAGAGACAATAGCAGGCCAAATCACCTTTCTTTTTTTTTCTGTTTTTTAATAGGACTATTATTATATTTAAACAACTAGATACGGCAAACATTTCTACTCAACTTGTCATGCTTATACACATATGGGTAAAAAACCAACAAAACATTCATAGTGGCTGACATTGTTGATTGCTAACAACAAATAGACGAGTAAACTAAACAAACTAGTCATGCGTATTATAGATAATTTCCAAATTACACGACTATGAAAACTAAGAATGGCATGCTCATTATCATTCGAGATGAAGGCAAAACTATATTAAACCAAACATGAGTCCTAACCCAGAACTATCTCAATACTACCAACAACACAGGATAAACGGGATAAATACATACGAAAAAACTAAACACTAAACAACGATCATATCAGAATACCCAGCAGATTCATTCACAACAATAATATGAGAGAGGAGACAAGAAGTCACTAGGATAGAAACAATGGAGAAATAACATCATGACCGACTTTAGCGTATCAGTTGGCTCGAAACTCTTAGATTCATGTGAATGGCAATCTCAAATAGCAAAGAAGCATAACATTAGATTCAAAACCACAAAAAACTTTGTCTCGACTAAGACATGAAGTCATTTGGGAAAGCATATATAGTGTATTAAAGTCATACAACCACACAGGCAGAGAAACATATCAAAAATGGAAGAAGGCGAGGAGGAGATCGCAAAGGAAGCAATACCTTTCTTCGGGCAGCGAACGGAGGCGAGGACGAACTTGGAGCGATGACTTCACCACCACGCACAAATTTCGAGAGTTCCGACGAGCAGCGGGAATGTCTCGGAAAAGGAAACTAACTCCCGAATACTCTCTATAATACTTGATTTCTCAAGATTATATTTGCTTTTTAGCAAAAAAAAACCTATATAGCTCTATGTATCTTTTCGTTTTCTTGACTCCAAATATTTTTCTTTCCTCTGTTTTCTCTAACAAACGTTTCTAACCAAAAACTTTAAACTCAAAAATTTCCCCCCAAAATCTCCCTCCACTCAATTCTCCCCTCCTTTCAGAATAATAAGAATATATATAGGGGATTATTAGGGTTCCCAACTTGGGGGAAAAGGTAAGGTAAAAAAAACGGATCGGAACCAAGACCCATTCCAAATTTGAAAAATCAAAATCTTTCACCATTTTGAACAAACACCTTTTGCTGCAATTTTCACCCCACTCCGAAAGAGGAAAGGGGAATTCGACGCTTGGGATCAAAGACTTGTCCTTGGACGTCGGCGTGGCTCCATCTCCAGGCCACAAGGACGAAAATCGCAGGGCTTAGGACTGGAACATGACTGTTGTTCGTCTGCTCTGGCAGAGAGGATGCGGAAAAGCTATTTGCTTTCCATGAAGACGACGTGTATTGGCGTTGCTTTTCGTTTGGTTGCTGCTGCTTGGAATTGTGAATCGTTAGGGAGAAGGAGTTGGACGCCGTGTATCGCTCTGTTATTCACATCACTGGATTCTTTTTGTGGACTGGAAGTTGAACCGGGTCGGGGAGAAATGGGAGTGGGCTGTTGGGTTTTGGGAATATCTGGGAATGCAAAAGAGATGGGTTGACTGAGGGAATGGGCTGGAAAATATGAGTGGAAAATGGGTTCTTGGTGGGCTGTGTCGGTTTGCTGGCAAAGTTGAAGAAAAAGGCCCAAAATTTTGGTCTTAAAATGGTTTTAAGGGGAGGTTAAAGATGGATTAGATCTTGGAGTTTAAGAAATAGCCGAATTGAGTTAAATTAACCAATTCGGCTAAATCCTAAGTGAGATGAATTAATATTAATTAATTAACGAGCTTCTTAATTTTAACGAAATAAAATAATTAACTTGACAATAATATAATTAATTTAAACGTGAACTAATTAATTCAAACTCGTAATTATGATTTAAATTAAACTAAGTTAGTAAAACACTTAGCTAAAAAGAAATAAAAGTTTTTTGATATGATTTTCAAATATTTATAAAATATACTAATTAGACACATAATTATATAATAATTAACTTAATTATAAACTAATTAACTCGAAATATAAGTTATTAATTAATTTAAACCAAATAGCCAAATATTTGAATAAAACTAAAATCGTTTTGAGACAATTTTCGAATATTTATAAAATATACTAATTTGATACATAATTATATAAGATATCATATTTATTATTTTAAAAAATTTATAAAAATGGCAAAACTACTTAAAATGACTTGAAAACTATTTTGAATTTTATGAAGCTAATTATTTCAAATTGTTTAGATTTTAGGAATCTCGATGATTAATTTATATTGGGGAGGGTCAAAATTGGGTGTCAACAATGATGTTTTCTTCCGTCATTTGTTGGGTTCTGTTATGACTAGTAATGAGCATAAAATGTTAACTAAGTTTCTGAAGCTAAAGCCTCTTGTGTTTTCTTGGTTATGAGAATGAGAATGCTTATGAGTTCATTCTGAATTAATATGAGATGCTTCATAAACTAGGTATTGTTCATCAGCATAAGGTTGAGTTTGTGTCTTTCGAACTTCAAGGTGAGGCTAAGCAGTGGTGAAGAGCTTATATGGAATGCAGATCTTCTACTTTACCTCCACTTACTTGGATCCAATTTCATGCTCTGTTTCTAGAGAAATATTTGCCTAGGACTTTGAGGAATCTCAAGAAGGATGAGTTTATGGCTTTGGAGTAGGGTGGTATGATTGTGGTTGCTTATGAGGCAAAGTTTCATGCTTTGTGTAGATATGCTACTCAATTGGTAAGTACTGAGGAAGAGAGAATCTGGTTGTTTATTAGGTGATTAAATTATGAGTTGCAAGTATTATCTGTTCATATGACTTCTACAGGGAGGATCTTTAATGAGGTAACAGACTATGTTAAGAAAGTGGAAGGGGTGAGGTGAGACGGTCAAGCTAAGGCATAGGCGAAAAGGGCCAAGAACTCGGGTAACTTTCAAGGTTCTTATTCCAAGGGGTCCGGAAGGCCAACGCTTGCAGTCAAGCCAATTCAGTTTGTTATGCCCGTCTCTGCAGGTAGTTACTCGGAAACTCTATCTCATAATTTTCAGGACAGCTAGGGAGTTGCGCCTTCGACGGGCGGCAGACCATCTTTTGATCGTACTTGTTACAACTGTAGAGAACCTGGGCATATGAGGAGAGATTGTCCCCACCCACGTGTGTTGATTCCGCGCAGCAGTAGTCTAGAGCAGTGGTACCCTCGGGGAATAGTAATAATAGTAGAGGACATCCACAAGGTGGGTGATGAGGTAATCAGCGAGGCCGTAGAGGTAGAGAAAATGGTAATGCAGAAAGAGGTAATACGCAACCGGCAGGGAAGTGGTGCGTCAAGATGATAAGGCTCAATGTTATGCCTTTTCGGGTAAGAATGAGGCAGAGGCGTCTAACGCGGTGATCACAGGTACTATTCTTGTCTGTGACCGAATGGCTAATGTGTTATTTGATCCGGGTTCTACTTACTCTTATGTATCTGTGTAATTTGCATCAGAGTTTGATATGATTTGTGATATACTTGATGGCCCTATCCATGCTTCTACCCCAATTAGAGAGTCGGTCATAGTTACTCATGTCTATCGTGATTGTCCTATTTTGTTTATGGGTTTTCAGACTTGGGCTGATTTGGTGATTTTGGATATGACTGACTTTGACATAATCTTAGACATGACTTGGTTGTCCCCCTATTATGTTGTGCTTAATTGTAATACTAAGTCCGTAACTCTATAAATTCTGGGAAGGGAAAAATTAGAGTGGGAAAGGGTGTACAAGCCAAAGCGAACTAAGATCATATCCTTCATTCGGGCAAAGAAATTGATAGGGCAGGGTTGTTTGTCTTATTTGGCTCATATTAGGGATGTTGAGATTGAGGCTCCATCCATTGGGTCTATTCCTGTGGTGTCGGAATTTATAGAAGTGTTTCCTAATGATTTTCCTAGTATGCCTCCGAATAGAGATATATATTTTTGCATTGATTTAGAGCCTAGTACGCATCCTATTTCTATCCATCCATATCGCATGGCTACGACAGAATTAAGAGAGCTTAAGGCTCAAATCCAAGAGCTTCTTAATAAGGAATTTATTCGTCCTAGTGCTTCCTCATAGGGTGCTCCAGTTTTGTTTGTTAAGAGAAAGGATGGTAGTATGAGAATGTGTATAGATTATCGGCAATTGAATAGGGTCACTATTCGAAATAAGTATCCCTTGCCTCGAATAGATGATTTTTTTGACCAATTGCAAGGTGCATTAGTTTTCTCTAAGATTGATCTAAGATCTGGTTACCATCAATTGAAAATTAGGCCTGATGATGTGCCCAAGACGGCGTTTAGAACTCGTCATGGGAACTATGAGTTTTTGGTTATGTCGTTTGGTTTGACCAATGCGCCTGCAACTTTCATAAGTTTGATGAATGGGGTGTTCAAACCGTTCCTTGATTCGTTTGTTACAGTGTTTATTGATGATATTTTGGTCTATACGAAAAGTGAGAAAGAGCATGCCGACCATCTTCGTAGTATTTTGGGTGTTCTTGGGAAGCAAAAGTTATATGTAAATTTTCTAAGTGTGAATTTTGGTTGAAATCGGTTGCATTTTTTGGGCATATAGTTTCAAAATAAGGGGTAATGGTAGATCCCCAAAAGATTAAGTCGGTTAAGAATTGGGTTAGGCCTAACTCTGTGACGGAAGTTAGGAGTTTTGTGGGACTCGCTAGCTACTATCGTCGATTTGTGAAAATTTTTGCTTCCATTGCCACTCACTTGACTAACTTGACCAAAAATGACATACCATTTGAATGGACTGAAAAATGTGAGAAAAGCTTCCACAAGCTCAAAACTCTTTTGACCACAGCACCTATTCTAGCATTACCGATTGAAGGTAAAGATTTTATTGTTTATTGTGATGCTTCTCATTCTGGATTGGGTGTTGTGTTGATGCAGGATAAGAATGTTATAACTTATGCCTCGCGTCAATTGAAGGTGCATGAGAGGAATTATCCAACGCATGATTTAGAGTTGGCAGCAGTAGTGTTTGCTTTTAAGATATGGCGGCATTACCTTTATGGTGCTAAATGTGAAGTGTTTACTGATCATCATAGTTTGCAGTATGTTTTCACTCAAAATGATCTAAATTTGAGACAACGAAGGTGGATGGAGTTACTTAAAGATTATGATGTGACCATTCAATACCATCTGGGCAAGGCTAATGTGGTGGCAGACCTTTGAGTTGAAAAGCGGTGAGTATGGATAGTTTAGCTTGCTTGAATGTATCCAAGCGACCTTTGGCTAAAGAAATTCAGACCTTAGAGTCTAAGTTCTTGCAATTGGGCATCTCAGAAAGAGGTGGAGTGTTAGCTAGTATTGAAGTGAGAGTCACATTCATTGAGGAGATCAAGGCCAAACAATTTGAGGATGAGAATTTAGAGGAGCTTAGAAAGAAGACTGCAAATGGTAAGACACAAGAGACCACTCTTGATACGGATGGTGTACTCAATTTTAAAGGAAGAATTTGTGTTCCTAGAGTAGATGACTTGATAGAGAAATTGTTGGTAGAGTCTCATGGTTCGCGATAAACTATTCATTCGGGTGTGACCAAGATGTATAGTGATCTGAAGCGAATTTATTAGTGGTCGGGAATAAATAATGGCATAGCAGAGTTCGTGGCGAAGTGTCAAAATTGTCAACAAGTGAAATATGAACACCAAAGGCCTGCAGGTTTGCTTCAAAGAATGTCAATTCCGGAATGAAAGTGGTAAAGATAACCATGGATTTTGTGGTTGGTCTTCCCAAGACTTTGAGGAAGTTTGATTCTATTTGGGTAGTGGTTGATAGATTGACTAAGTCAACCCATTTTATTCCGGTAAGAATAGATTATAATGCTGAACAATTGGCTAAAGTTTATGTGAAAGAGATAGTGAGGTTGCATAGGGGTGCTCCTCTCTATCATCTCAGACCGTGGTAATCAATTCACATCCAAGTTTTAGAGAAAATTACATGATGAATTGGGCACCCAACTCACTTTTAGTACCGTCTTCCATCCACAGACAGACGGACAGTCAGAGAGGACTATTTAAGTGTTAGAAGACATGTTGAGGGCATGTGTGCTTGATTTTGTAGGGCATTGGGATAAATTCATACTTTTATGGGAGTTCTCCTATAATAATAGTTATCACTCCAGTATTGATATGACATAATTTGAGGCATTATATGGGAGGGGATGCCATAAAATGGTTTGAGGCTGGAGATGTGAAACCTTTGGGGGTTGATTTAGTGAAGGATGCCCAAGATAAGGTGAGGAGTATTCAAGCTAAACTTCTAGTAGCCCAAAGTAGACAGAAGAAATATGTGGATCATAAGGTAAGAGATATGACTTTTCAAATCGGTGAGAATGTTCTTCTTAAGGTATCACCCATAAAAGGGTGATGAGATTTGGTAAGAAGGGTAAGTTAAGTCCTAAATACATTGGTCCATTTGAGATTCTTGAATGTGTAGGACTGGTAACGTATAGATTGGTTTTACCTCCTAATTTATCGGGTGTTCATTCGATATTTCATGTATCCATGTTGAAGAGGTATCATGGTGTCGGGGATTATATCATTAAGTGGGACTCAATTGTGTTAGACAATGACCTCTAATATGAGGAGGAACTGATTGCAATTCTTGATCGTGATGTGCGCAAGTTGAGAACCAATGAGATTACGTCTGTGAAAGTTCAATAGAAGCATCGTCCAGTTGAGGAAGCTACTTCGGAGACCGAGAGGGACATGCGAGAGAAGTATCCCCAATTGTTCGTCGATTCAGATTCTACTTTATTCCTTCATTAGCCTATTTTCCTAAGTTGTCACTCGGGGATGAGTGATGGGTAAATTGGTATCTATTGTAACGACATGTTCCCGTCGTTATAGAAAAGTTAATGGGGGGAAATTTGAGGCCGAAAAACTTTTTCGTAGTATTTAGATTTTCCCAACCTAGTCCAGATTTGGATAAAATCGGAGTCGTTGAGGTGTAGGGAAATCTTGTAATAATCAAGTGAATCATTTATAATTTTGATTGCATGAGTAGTTAGATAACTCGTTAAGGAATCCGTACGACTTTACGGAATTGAATTCGAGTGAGTAGAACTCCCGAAATCGATCTTTAACGCCAATGGTATTTTTCTAAGCATTGTGGTTAGAGGTGTGTTGTGAAATAGGGATTTTGGAATTCTCAAAATAGCTCTTTGTTTTGTTCCAGCCGCTTTGGCACTGGATTTTGCTGCTCTGGCGGGGTCGACGCGACTTAAGGTCGTTAATAAACCCCTAAATGACCTTATTATGCACTTTTCAACTTTTAGAGCTAAAGAACGAACTCCAGGCGACTACTACATTTTTCACCATTCTTGAGGCTAAAGGTAAGTTTTTCACTCCCCGAATTCATTTTTCAATCCGTAGAACGTAATAGAATGAGTGAATATTGATAGGTGAGGGTTTTGTTATAGATTTTATGGTGGAAACAACCCTAAATTGGATAATTGGAATCATGGGTATGATCTAGGGTTCATAGAATTGTTAGTAATTTGGGTAATTAGTGATTGTTTATTGATTATCGTATTATATTGATTGTTTGTAGACCAAGAACAAGCAGAACAAATTCCGAAAGGGATGGATCAAGTTTCTTAGGGTTTCAAACTTGTTTTAAGGTAGGTGATGGTTGTGATTCTATGATTGTGTGATGTATGTTTGTTCTTGCTTCATTATGATACTTGTATGTATATGAATGTTGCATTATTGATCACACTTGTTGTAAATAAGTTAGATGAATTATCATTGCCATGAAATCATGACTTAATTGTATGATCTTGAGGATGTACTTGTAATTGTGATTATGGTGTGTTGAATGGATCGGTTGCCACGTTTCGGCATAACTAACTTGGATCGGTTGCCACGTTTCGGCATAACTATGGGATCTATTGCCACGTTCCGGCATAATTATGGGATCGAATACCACATTCTGGTATGTTAACTGTTTGGGTTTGGGTTCTATGAGAGGACCAATGATTTGATATAATTGTGTATCATGAGAAATGTGAAGTTGTTTGTTGTTCGTAAATGTTGATAACATTGTATATGTTGATATATATGCATGTGATTATAATGTTGTCTTGACTTGCTTATGTTGCACTTAGTGGGATAGTCGCGAGATCCTACCAGTATATTGTGGTTGTGTACTGATACTGCACTTACTCTTATTTTTGTTGAGTACATGGCATCTTCAATCGGCTACTGACAGACCTCGCTTAGGAGATTAGTGATCGTTCGAATTCAAGGGTGAGCCAATTCTTCTGGGCTGCCATGGGTTCTCTTTCGTCTATGTCCATCATTTTCGGACTTAGACTATGTTCTATTAGTTATTAGTACATTAGATTGGGGTTGCATCCCTTCTTGTTTAGACTTGTTGAACTTTAGATGTTTTGGTACATTGACTTTCAGGTTCTAAGTTATTTTTTCTGCATTGTTTAGTTCATTGTTAGACTTTTGTTGGAGTTTATTGGAACTCCATATTTATTTCCTTAGTATGTAACTTGCTTCCGTAACTTAAATGTCTTAGTTTTTGTTTAGCTACTTGGTTTGAGTTGTAGTAGTGGTTCTCCCACCGGAGAGTTAGTGTGGGTGCCAATCACGACGGTCGGGGTCATGACAAATTTTGATTCAAAATTGTTGATAATGTTTAGATTCAAAATTCTTCTCCTAGTTTATTAACTTGCTTCCGTAACTTAAATGTCTTAGTTTTTGGTTAGCTACTTGGTTTAAGTTGTAGTAGTGGTTCTCCCACCGGAGAGTTAGTATGGGTGCCAATCACGACGGTCGGGGTCATGACAAATTTTGATTCAAAATTGTTGATAACTTTTAGATTCAAAATTCTTCTCCTAGTTTATTGAAGATCCTTTCAATTTTTTTTGATTCAAAATTGTTGATAATTTTTAGATTCAAAATTCTTCTCCTAGTTTATTGAAGATCTTTTCAATTTTGATTCAAAATTGTTGAAAATTTGAAAAGATACATCATGAATATCTTTGCTACTTAGCATTTACTATTTATGTATCTTGTTTAAGTTGATAAATATTGTATTTATACTAGATACATTAAATAAATAATTGTTGTCCATAACATGTTAGATTTGAGATCGATACATTACCGTGTGGTAATTGCTATGCAATTGATACATTTAGTATAAATTCAAATTTACGTATCATATCTAAAAAAATAGTGCATGATACATTATTATTTATGTATCTCGTTTAAATTGATAAGTATTGTATTTATACTAGATACATTAAGAAAGTAATTGTTGCCCATAGGATCTTAGATTTAAGATCGATACATTACCGTGTGGTAGTTCCTATGTAATTGATATATTTAGTATAAATTCGATTTTAAGTATCATATCTACAAAATTAGTGCATGATACAATACTATTTATATCTCTCATCTAAATTGATAAGTATTGTATTGTTACGGAATACATTAAACATATAATTGTTGTCTATAAGTTGTTTGATTTGAGATCGATACATTTAGTATAAATTAGTATTTATGTATCATGCCCGTATAATTTGATGTAGCTATGTATCATATACAAAAAAAAATATGAATATGATAAACAATGATTTAGTTATAGAATAGTACTGCACATACATAACAAATATATGATACATATATATATATATATATATATATGAGTGACACTTTTATGATTTGTTTTTGTCCTAATTTTTTCCTTGATTGGTTTGTCATGTCCATGTAGGGGTGGTTTATATTGAGTCTACATTCTAATCATCTCTCTAACATTAAAAACACTTGTCTTTGTGTATGAAAAATTACCCCAATATTCACATGGTTTTCCTATAAAAAAAAAAAGAAATGGAAAGAAAAATAAAATAAAGAATTGCCTCTTGATTAACTTTAAATCATTAACTAGAGAGAGAAAATATTTAAAATTAAAAATAAAGGAGTGATGAAGGTAACTAGTGATATAGTGGGCATGAAAAAGGGGGGGAAATAGTTATGTATCTGGAAAGGAGATAATTTGTGAAAAAAAGAGGAATTTTTGTGATTTTTTAAAACGATAGGGAATAATAGAAAATAGGGTAAGAAAAAATATATAGTTAGGTAATTTTTCCTATTTGGTATAGCAAAATATGTGAATTATACTTGAGGTGCTTATGACTTCTTATATGTGAATAACAAAATATTTAAATTAACATATATTTAAAAAATGTTAATGGCACATTGAATGATTAGATATAATATTTATTAGGGATGTTTTCTCCTAATAAAAATCACTAATAAGAAATAAAAGAAGTTTTCTCCTAGTATTATTTTCCTCCAACTTCAACACTAATACATCAAAACATGTATAATAAAAGAAACTACGAGAATTATGCAAAATTAAAATGAAAAATGGGAGTCCATTTAGATATTTATTTAGGGCACATGCAAAACATATGACAATTTGTCGTTCTCATATAATCTCCCAATTTTAAAATAAATAATGAAAATTTACTTAGGAGTTTCATGTAAAAAATAAAAGATAATTTGTGCTCCAAGACAATAATGTAGTAATTAGTATGGTAAAAGTAAATTTTGCCCAAACTTTTTTTTTGGTAAATAAATGATTTATTAACCAAAAGAGCAATGAGATACAGGAATAAAAAAAAAATAATGTGTAATGGACATAGTCCCATTACTTCAGTAGACTACTATGCAATTCCTAGCCACTTAGCATTAGAGGTAACAATAAACTGTAGCATAAACATATGTTTCATTTCCTTTTACATAGGATAGAAATTATGATTCTCTAACCAACTATTCACCTTAACATGTCTAAGAGCTCTAGCATGAACATCTTGGATGATCAATTTTGTGAGAAGCTCTGTTGGCCTTTGCTGTTGTTGAAAGACACGCATGTTCCTTTCCCTCCAAATATGTTAGATGGTGACTTCAAGGACCATTCTGTAAATTTCAGCTCTACTACTCTTATATGTAGCATTTGCAGTAGCCCATGCTAATTCATAATTCCAGCTTGCAGGTGACCGAGAGATTCCAAGCCAGTTGATAATTTTTTGCCATACTTGAGTAGAGACTGTGCAAGCAAAGAACAGATGTAGGTGACTCTCATCTGCCATAGAACATAAAGGGCAACTAGGATTCACAACCATTCCCCATTTCAACAGTCTGTCCCTAGTGTAAAATTTATTTAGTGCTGCCAATCTTAAGATAAAGATCCATCTAGGCACTCCCAAATTGTTGCACACTAATCTTCTCCATTCAACTTTTTGAAAATCCTCCCTGAGCCTTAGGTATATCTGCTTGATTGAGAATTGCTTCATCTCATGTATGTCTACCATGCTAAATTCAGCCTTTTCCACATATTTAGCCTTTAAAATTCTTTGAATTATCCAAAATGTCTACGTTGGCACTTCCTCATATAGTACCCTATTTTTACCATTATAAATGTGGATCCATTTGACCCATAAAGTGTCCTTCTTTTGGAATATGTTCCATAGTAGCTTTACTATTGCTGCTTTGTTCTATGTATGAATGTCCAATATGTTTAGCCCCCCTGCAGACTCAGGCTGACAAACTTTGTCCCAGCCAGTAGAGCTTTCTTTGAGAATTCGACACCACTAATCCATAGAAACCTTATACAAGTAGCTTCAATGATTTTAACCACTTTCTTTGGAAGAACAAAGATTTGAGCCCAGAATACTTGAATTGAGAATAACACTGATTTTATCAATTGAGTTCTCCCAGCATATGAAAGGAATTTTGTGGTCCATGACTTTACCCTTCCTAAGATCTTTTCTATCAAAGGTTGGCATTGGACTACAAAAACTCTTTTTGTGCTCAAATGAACTCCTAGATATCTTACGAGAAGTTCACCTTTCGAAAAGCCAAGCATCTCTATGATTTCTTTTTGCACCTCGCTAGTTATTCCTCCACAATACACAGAGCTTTTGGTATGGTTGGCTACCAGGCCAGAGGACTTGGAAAAACACTAAAATTGAGTAAACAAGTACTTCATTGATTCATCTCTTCTACAAAACAAGAGCAAATCATTTGCAAACCAGTTGTATAAGATTCAACCTAGCACATTTAGGATGGGAGTTAAAATTTGGGTTCTCCCCATGTCTCAACCATTTTCTTGCTTCAAAAGGTTTTGCTGGTTTGCCATTTACAATAATAGTATTGGAATACAGTTTTAACACAAGTTATTACCCACCCCACAAATTTGGGAGGAAAGTTTAGACAAACCAAAACTTGTTCAAGGAAGTGCCATTCTACCGAGTAATAAGCTTTTTGCATGTCAAATTTGAGCATACACCTCGGAGAGATTCCTTTCTTATTGTACCCCTTGACAAGATCATCACTTAATAGGATGTTATCAGTTATAACCCTACCTGGTATGAAACCAGCCTGCCCAGGGTCAATTACACTGTCCACCACACTTTAAAGCCTCTTAGTCAATATTTTGGAGATTATCTTATACAGGGTAATACAACATGATATAGGACGAAACTCCTTAATAAACATAGATTATTGTACCTTTGGTACCAATGTAACAACAGTGCAGTTTATTGCCTTATACATCCAGTTGTTGTTGAAAAACTGCAGCACTGCCTCTATAATCTCCTTGCTCACCACACACCAAGTTTTCTTAAAGAATAATGTATTAAACCCATTATATCCCGGGGTTTTCAGATCAACAATATATTTCAATGCCAATAAAACTTTTTCTTCAGCAATAGGGGATATAAGATGTAATTGTTGCTCCCTATTTAGAATATACCTATTACTCATGATTTTAGGATCAACAACTGGTAATTGTTCAGCACATATTCCTAGTAGTTGTTTGTAAAAGAATGTCATTTCCTTCTCAATCGCCTCCCCTATTTGAAGGATCTCCCTTTGCTCTCTAAGACCAATCTAGTGATTTGATTTTGTGCAATTCTGCTCCTGATACTAGCATGAAAAAAGGTAGAGTTGCTATCACCGAGGTTGAGCCATTGAACCCTAGACTTCTCTCTTAGAATACTTTCTTCCACCATGGTCCATTTTTCCAGTTCTAGTTTCAGGTTCTTTTCACGATAAAATAATTCTTGATCATTCAGACTGTGTCGAAGTTTCATTTGGATTCTCTGTAGTTGAACCTTAGTAACTTGATCATCTGCTCCATTTTTTAGTATTCCTTCATGTTCAATACCTTCATAGCTTCCTTCATCTTTTTTAACTTACTCCATACTTTCACCATGTAGGTCCCTTTAGAAGGTAAATCCCATGTCTTTCCCACAATACCCATAAATTCCTTATGATTGCATAGGTAATTAAGGAATCGAAAGGCCTAGCCTGTGTTTCTGGTGGTTTCTCAATAGTAACACTCAACAAAGTATGATCATAGAAGTGTGGATCTTTTGCTTCTACTTCAAGATGTGGTCATGTGCTCATCCAGGTAGGGTTAACGAGGGCTCTGTCAATTCTACTGTGAATATGATGTTGGGATATACTATTAACCATGTAATTGTGTTATAGTATTTTTTTATTTAATCCCTTGTAAATATTTTTTATATTATTTATTTAATATAATAAATTTTTGTTTAAATAGATCATTATGTATATATGTGTGTCCATTGCTTATATAGTAGACAATTTTGTGTATGGAGTATTTTAACTCATACACGGAAGATTAAAATTGTTGGTGCATATAAGTTATAAATTTATGTTCACGACCAAAGATGAAGTAGGACGAACATCTTGATGATCGTAGCACAAGATTAAATATAATTTGATCTTAATTATGAGAATGGTTAAATTCAACTTCTTATGCTAGTACATTTTGTATGTATTGAACGGACCAATTAGAGACATTTGTTTATGTTCTGAATATTTATAAATAAATTCTCTAGTCCACTACATGTACTTATACTCTCAATCTTGATATAATTAGTATGATCTATGTAATTTATTTTATTGTTTTAATCTATTAAAAGGTGAGACTTTTTGATGAGTCAATAAATTCCTAATAGATTAGCCAAAACTCCATCAAAACGACTCCGAATGGCCAAAAAAGGCCCTTGGTCACAGCATAGCTGTGAGTATTGCTCACTGGATCGTTTCCAATCAACCAACCAAATTTGAGGCCAATCGGAGTTTGTCAGAAAAAAACTTTTTCCAGGCATGGCATGCTGTCCGTTTTGTTTTAAAATTTCATTGAACTTTAAATATTTAGAATCCATGCAATATTTAAAAAACCTTACTCAAACTATTAATTCAATGAACATGAATCATGAATTCGTTATACAAGATCTGTTGAATGAACAATTATCAACAATACATGAAACATTCTGTTTTTAAACTTGAATTATAAACAGTGATTTATTTCAATCTTATCATTGAACAGAATATCAAATCATAAATTCATAAACAGAAAATAACGTATTTAGGATACAACGAATTCATATATGAAACAGTAACGCATCATGTCTATATCATGAATTATCTTATTACATTATTTAGTATATGTAAGAAGACTCGTGATACCAATTGTTAGAATAATTTCGTTTTCATTTAGTAGTTCTAGACTTTTAGTTTTGAATAATGTTTTATATGTTCCTTCTATAAGAAGGAATTTATTGTCTGTTTCTAAACTAATGGATGATGGTTATGATGTTCACTTTGCGAATAACTCTGTTGTTATTAAGTGTAATAACTTTTTTATCCTTAGTGCTCCCAAAATACATGATTTATTTGTGTTTAAAATTTTCCATAACATGCTTCAACAAACTGCACTAAATAACATTGTTGTTTCGAATAAAAGAAAACATATTTCTCAATTGAGTCCAACTTATTTATGGCACTTACGTTTATGTCATATTAATATAAATAGGATTTCACGGTTGGTTACAGATGGACCTTTGAGTTCATTGAAAGTGGAGGCATTACCAACCTGTGAATCTTGTTTAGAAGGTAAAATGACAAAGAGACCTTTCCCTTCTAAAGGAAATAGAGCCAATAATAAGTTAGAATTAATTCATTCTGATTTGTGCGGCCCAATGAATATACAAGCAAGAGGTGGTTTTAAGTATTTTGTGACATTCACAGATGATTACTCCAAATATGGATACATTTATTTGTTGCGACGAAAATCTGAATGCTTTGAAAAATTCAAAGAATTTAAGATTGAAACGGAAAAGCGACATGATAAACATATCCAAACATTACGATCTGATCGTGGTGGTGAATACCTTTCTGCAGAATTCATTAAGTACTTATCAGAATCAGGAATTACTTCTCAATATTCTGCCCCAGGAACACCTCAACAAAACGGTGTGGCAGAACGTAGAAATAGAACTCTTTTGGAAATGGTTAGATCAATGTTAAGTTATTCTGATTTACCTTTTATCTTTTGGGGATATGCCTTAGAAACTGCGAATTATATTCTGAATTTGGTTCCTTCAAAATCTGTACCTTTAACCCCATCCGAATTGTGGAATGGGCGAAAGCCTAGCCTACGGCATATTCGAGTTTGGGGTTGTCCAGCTCATGTGCTTAAAGGAAAAACAGATAAGTTAGAATCTAGAACAGAAGTATGCATTTTTATTGGATATCCAAAAGGCACTAAAGGAGGTTTATTTTACTGTCCTAAGGATCAAAAGGTAATTGTATCGACAAATGCCAAGTTTCTAGAACAGGACTATTTAATGAACCATGTTCCTAGAAGTAAACTAGTGTTACAGGAACTGTCCAAAAGAATAACGGGTAATGAATCGACAGAACAAATTCCATACACAGTTGTTGACATTTCTTTACGACCACGTAGTGGGAGAAATGTCCATAGGCAAGAAATTGCACCTGAGGCTGCGCAGGAGGTTGCCCTAGAGCAAACTCAAGATATTTCACTACCTCAAAGTAGTGGGAGCAATGTCCAGCAGCCTGAGGCTGTGGAGGAAGATGTTCAGGATATTCAGGATTTAGTTCAAGAAGTAGCACATCCTGTAGTGGCTATTCGTCGTAGTGGGAGAGTTATTAGAAAGCCTGAAAGGTTTACGCTCTTGGGAGAGTCATATGATAGAATCCCTGAAGAGCTTAATACAGAACCATTGAATTACGCCGAAGCAATACATGATAAAGATGCTGAAATGTGGATTGTTGCTATGAAATCAGAAATGGAGTCTATGTACTCTAATCAAGTCTGGGATCTAGTAGAACACCCTGCTGATGTCAAACCTATTGGTTGTAAGTGGATCTTCAAGAAAAAGAGAGGTGTGGATGGAAGAGTGAAAACTTTTAAGGCTAGGCTTGTTGCGAAAGGGTTTACTCAAAAAGAAGGAATTGATTATGAGGAAACTTTTTCACCGGTAGCTATGCTTAAATCCATTAGGATTCTCTTGTCCATTGCTGCTCATTACAATTATGAGATTTGGCAAATGGATGTCAAGACGGCTTTTCTAAATGGAAGCCTTGATGAATGCATCTATATGGCACAACCAGAAGGTTTCATAGAAAGTGGCAATGAACACATGTTGTGTAAACTTAAGAGATCCATTTATGGACTAAAGCAAGCATCTAGAGCATGGAATATTTGTTTTGACAAGTCGATTAAGACTTTTGGTTTTGATCAATTTGAAAATGAATCATGTATCTATAAAAAATGGGAAGGAAACAGAGTAGCAATTTTAATTCTATATGTTGATGACATTTTGCTCATAGGAAATAATGTGAGCATGTTGAATTCAGTTAAGGAATGGCTGTCATCGCGTTTTGATATGAAAGACTTGGGAGAAGCGGCTCATATCCTTGGGATCAAGCTTATGCGAGATCGTAAACAAAGAATATTAGGCTTGTCTCAAGCGCTTTACATTGATACTATTCTTGCAAGGTTTAACATGCAAAATTCAAAAAAGGGATTTCTTCCTTTTAGACATGGAATTACTTTATCAAAAGATCAGTCGCCCAAAACAACTGATGAGATAGAGAGAATGAAGGCGGTCCCTTATGCATCTGCTGTAGGGAGTCTCATGTATGCTATGTTATGTACTAGACCGGATATCTGCTTTGTTGTTGGCATGGTTAGTAGATTCCAGTCTAATCCTGGGCAAGAACATTGGACAGCAGTTAAGCATATAATCAAATACCTGAAAAGGACTAGAGATTACATGCTTGTTTTCCATCCTGGAAATCTTGTACCTATTGGGTATACAGATTCAGATTTCCAGTCAGATAGAGATTCAAGAAAGTCAACCTCAGGATATGTATTTACTCTGGGAGGTGGAGCCGTAATATGGAGGAGTATCAAGCAATCTTGTGTTGCTGATTCCACCATGGAAGCTGAATATGTAGCTGCCTCTGAAGCGGCTAAGGAGGCTGTTTGGCTTGGAAACTTCCTAAAAGAGGTTGGAGTGGTTCCTTCGGTTGAAGCACCAATCACACTTTATTGTGATAACAGTGGTGCAGTTGCTAACTCGAAAGAACCGCGAAGCCATAGAAGGAGTAAGCACATCGAGAGGAAATATCATTTGATTCGTGATATAACTCAAAGGGGTGATGTGAGTGTATTGAAGATTGAATCGAAGAACAATTTGGCGGACCCATTTACAAAAGGCTTACCTCAGAAGGCTTTTGATAAGCATGTGGAAGAAATGGGTGTTAAAATTATGAATGCATGGTTATAAGTCTAAGTGGGAGATTGTTGGGATATACTATTAACCATGTAATTGTGTTATAGTATTTTTTTATTTAATCCCTTGTAAAGATTTTTTATATTATTTATTTAATATAATAAATTTTTGTTTAAATAGATCATTATGTATATATGTGTGTCCATTGCTTATATAGTAGACAATTTTGTGTATGGAGTATTTTAACTCATACACGGAAGATTAAAATTGTTGGTGCATATAAGTTATAAATTTATGTTCACGATCAAAGATGAAGTAGGACGAACATCTTGATGATCGTAGCACAAGATTAAATATAATTTGATCTTAATTATGAGAATGGTTAAATTCAACTTCTTGTGCTAGTACATTTTGTATGTATTGAACGGACCAATTAGAGACATTTGTTTATGTTCTGAATATTTATAAATAAATTCTCTAGTCCACTACATGTACTTATACTCTCAATCTTGATATAATTAGTATGATCTATGTAATTTATTTTATTGTTTTAATCTATTAAAAGGTGAGACTTTTTGATGAGTCAATAAATTCCTAATAGATTAGATAATGACAAATTACATTAGTGAAATAATAATTAGTTGATAGAACCGTGTCTCGGACCCGAGTTGAAGACACCCCTTTATGGTTACTTATAAGTTTTCACGTGAAAACCCTGCAGGTGGATTTTAGATCCGTCACGTGAAATAAGTTAAGTAAATATAATAAAGGATTAATTTAGTCAATGAATTAAATTTTCAGATAATTTTGATTTAATTGATTGGTGTCGGTAATTCTAACACGGGGGGTTAAATAAGATGTAGTGGTAGATTTCGAAATTAAATCGAGGAGTGCAATTACAGAATTTTAGTGGAATACTTTGTAATTTATTGCGATATGGTTAATTCGTTCATTTGAGAATTATTATCGTAGTTGGAAGCCTCTATTAAATATATCTACGGTCCCTACTATGCCTGATTAATTGACCAAGTTTGAAAAGAAGGACAAATTAATTTTATTGTTGATCTTCTTTAAAGGATGAATTATTTGAGAATTAAAGATTGAGTTAGTGACAAAAATGTTTGGCCTTAAATGGATGAAAACGTTTTTTTTTGTTCTTATTACAAAAACGTTTGGCCTTTAATGGATGAAAACGTTTTTGTTCTTATTACAAAAACGTTTGGCCTTTAATGGATGAAAACGTTTTTATATCAATTTATTCTCATGATCCTCTTGATTGCTAATTAAGCTTGGAATTTATTTGGACGTTTTTCCTATTCATTCTTGAGTTGGAAAACTAGATAAATAGGCTGAATGTGGCATGAAAGAAATCATCCTTTTGAAAAACAAGTAATACTTGCCCACACAAGTAATTTGGTAGTAACAGTCAATCAGGAAATAGGAGAAGATCGTAGCTCTGGATCCTTGGCATCTGGACGACTTTTGTAGAAGTTTCAACAGGTTAGTGCTCTTCTAAATTCGTTTAATGTTATATTGTTTAGCCTATATGTAAGATTTGTGATCCTGAATATAGCTTCCGTTGTGCATATTCTAACATATGAGAATTCGTCCACGTTTAAAATTTTCCCACAGTCTTGAGTATTGTCCACCCTGTATTTGTCAACAATGTATTAAAATTCTTTACTTGAGGTTCTTGAATCTGTCTCCCCAACCTATCATCAGGATTCAGTACCGCATTAAAATAACCCATTACGAGCCATGGATTCTGAATATTGGGTTCCAGTGTCTCAATGTCTCTTTACATATCTTTCATGTCATCAATAGTATGAAGTCCATACACTTCACTGAACAAAAACCCAAGGTCTTCATTCTTTTTCTGTATTGAGCAGTGTATAAGTTGTGCACTTGTGCTGAGTACAGTCAGGTCTACAATATTGTGATCCTATACCAACCATATCCTTCATTTATCTTGGCCAACATAATTATTTGTCGAGCTCCAGTGAGGAAAAACCTTCCGTATTATGTTTGGTGCTCTTTGCTTAGTTACTCTATGCTCTGTAATGGCTAGGACTATAAAAATTGATGGAAGAAACAAAAAACATCCTTAAACTTCCAATTATTTTCAAAGTTTTTTTACAGATTGTCTATATTTCAGAGTGATCTTTAATTTCATCCTTAGATATTATATTTTTTATTGTTTGTCAACTATACTCATTTAATGGGAAATTATATGGTTAAATACCTTTATTTATGACCTAATTTTGCTCGATATACGTTTAGAATATTTTTGCCTTATTTGACTTAAGTTATGTAAGAATTAAGTTATTGGCATAAGTTGTGTTGTATCTCATTCCCTCAATGTTTTGTAGGATTTAAGATAAGCCTTTTAAGGCTTAGCTTGTTATGTTGTTGAATGCATAACTTGTGTTATATTATAATATGAAAATATAAATTTATGCCGAGTGTTTGAGGAATTGACATATATAGACAAGTGTTGCATACAATTGGTAACATGTAACCCAATATTAATTAGCAATTAATAAACAAATAAAAAAAATGGTACATATTTGCCTAAAAGTAATATCCACATTTTAAAAATTATTTTTAAAAAAAATAATAAAAGATATTTAATATTATCTCTCTTCTAACTTCCAACCATTACTCCTTAAAACTAGCAATTACTCCCTCCGTCCTTTTTTATATGTCCCTTTCTATAAATAGCTAGACCACAATACTTGTCATTTTATAAAATTTATGCATAAATTATTATATTTTGCCTATTATACCATTGATAGAGTAGTTAATTAATCTTGTCATTTATTAATAAAGTTGACTTAAGAAAACATTAAATAAGGGTAGAGGGTAAAGTTACATCATTTCTTAATGCAAGTGTAAAGTAAAAAGGTGAAATATAAAAAAGGGACGGAGAGAGTATTTAGAAATATCTCTCTCCTTTCAAATTACTACGTATTTTTAAAATAATAAAAGAAAATTAATTCCATTTCTCTTCTAACTTCCAAAAGATTATTCAAAACTCTCTCCTTTCAAATTATTTCGTATTTTTAAAAATAATAAAAGAAAATTAATATTGTCTCTATCTTCCAACCATTTAACTAGCAAAATACTGTTTAGAATTATATCTTTTCTTAAAATTAGCAAATAATATTTTGATTGTGATTATCCTTATTTCAAAGGTATTCCTACGAGTTCAGTATCTGTCAATTATTTTGTATAAATTTGTTTGCATTGGTATTCATTAATCCATATTGGATATATTCGTTCATATTCATAATAAATTGGTATACATTTATATTTATTTGCATTAATATCTCTCGAATTTTACATAGGTATACATTTGTATTTGACACATTCGTCCATATTCATTTATAAATTGGTATACATTTGTTTGCATTACTATCTTTCTAATTTTACATTTGTATTGGATACATTTGTTCGTATTCATAATAAATTGGTATACATTTATTTGCATTAATATCTTTCAAATTTACATAGGTATACATTTGGATTGGATACATTCGTCCATATTTATTTATAAACTAGTGAATTTGTCCGTGCTTCGCGCGGTTATAATATATCAATAAAGTGTTTAATTAGTAGTTAGCCGAATTTCAACAAAGTCATAAATTACTATTTTGAACTAATGGAAATTGTAAATTACAATAATCAGATATTCATACAAAATACAAAATAAAGAAAAATCACTAAAACAACATACAAAATAAAATAAAATAAAATAATACAATATTATTTTTACGACTTTAATCATCAAAAGTAGAAAAAGAAAATACGACATCACAGCATCACTAACATTTTTAGTAAAAAAAAAAAAGTAAGAAGTACAAAACAAACTTAAAACGGAAGTCTTGAAACATCTCCCCTATTAACAAAATATTTATATTAAAAATTGAGTGATCGATTAATTCTAATTTGGTCTGGTTAGTATATTTAATTAATTAAAGAATATATGAATAACACAATACATGTGTCTTGTGTTTAAATTTATTGTTCATTTTATTTAATCCTAATTAAATTATGTGTTTTACTTCATTAAATCACATAATTAAAATTATACACCGAGTGTGAGTAAGTTTTCACCGTTTGAGATCTAAACGTCTTCTCAATACTTTGTAGTTTCTCCTCCATTAATTCTCTGCTTCTTCCTCAAATCATTTAAATACGCACATAAGAATTTGAATACAAAAAGATTTATTAAAATTATTATTATTTTACTAAAAATAATTTATTCTATTCATATTTTCTTGTTTCAAATATATTACAATGATAAGTGCTTTGCTACAATCAGTTTATCTTATTCATCATAGGGTCTAGAATGGACAATATCTATAATATTATCGAGATAAAAAAATAGATCCTTCTCATTAATCATTTTAAATATTATCAAATTAAGGTTTTATCATAAAATATATATAGTGTTTACATTTTTATTTTAAGAAAAGGTCTACAAGTGTTTACGCATTATGATCTAGTATATTTAATGAATTTAAAAACAAAATAAGAACTTGCCTTCTTTTTGGTTTTTTACAAAAGGATAGTAATATATTATAATTTAATATGCATCAGTACAAGACAATAACATCGCATGACTACGCTATCATGCGGGAAGGAGGGGGGCTGATGACATAGAGTATTCGTACTACTGGGCGTTAATCGCCTAACTTATGTTTGATCGGTTGGTAGATGAACGGATAAATTTATTCAGTAATCATTTTGAGCTTAAATCTATTTGTTGTTACAAAATAAATTAATACACAATTTTATAGCATATAATTGTCATAAATCAATTAGTATAAAATTTAAAACTCTATTCGAACTAAGCAACCAAAAATGGGGGAAAAATAAAAAACCTTATTAACTTAGCATATTTGAGATCGAGAAATATCTTAAAATAGAATTGTATATTACACACAAGTCTTGATACAATTGGGATGTCATTTCCCATTAAAAGAACTTATAATAACTAACCGACATCAACACATATGAAATAAGGCGAGTCTAGATGAAACTACGCCAAGGATCTTTGTGTCCCAAAAAATTTTGGCTGCAAATCTCTATCATCTGAAATTAAAAACAACCAAATATGTTAGAATATGTTTATGAAATATTTGCATAAGATACCACTAATAAAATCTAATTTCACAAAATTACAAAAACGAACATATATAAAAGGATGCAAATCATCAAAATTGTTCTTCACTCAATGATGAGACAATGTCATCAAACAATACTTGCCTCATCCGTATGTAGAGGATGAAGGGAAAAAGTAGAGACAAATTTGGAAAAGGTAATGCAGCATTTTAAAGAAAATTATACGTGGTACTATTTAATATGAGGAAACAGATTAACGTTAATTAGTAAGTATAATTAATAGACATGATAGTGGGAGGAAAAAAAGTTGGGGAAAAGTGTTTTGATGAACCGTTACATCTTTTATGCATTTGACTGCATAACTGTTTTCTGGCTTCTCAAAAGACTTACTTTTAGAATTTTAAAATTAGAAAAATAACTAAAAAAAAAAAGGAATCTAGCCATTAGAGAGCGCCACATCACCGTTTTGATTTGATATTCAGCTTTATATATATATATAGATATATATATATAAAATTGGTATACATTTGTTTACATTAGTATCTTTCTAATTTTACATAGGTATACAGTAGCTTGCATTACTATTTTGGAATGCAATTAACGAAGTTCATTAACAAATTTAGATAATTCTACATTGTTATGTGTTCATTAACAAATTTATATACATTTGTTGGAGACAAAATAAATATTCATTATCAAATTAAATCAACGAAATTCAATATTTTAAAAAAATGTCATAAATTTATTAATTAATTATTTATTAAAAAATAAAAAAATGTCAATTTCATAAATCACGAAACGTTGCAATATTTGGGGAAGAAAATGTTGTAAAATTATAATACAAATACGAAAATTTCTAAAAAGAAAAAATCTTACATCCAACTACAAGATAAAGAATGTAGAAAATCTCAACTTTATTTAAAATAACCCAGACAATCAATATAAAAAAATTGTATGATTTGAGTTACTTATTGTGAAGAGTTACTGTTGTGATTGATCTATAATGGAAATATTTTAGAGAAGAAGATAGAAAGCCTAAATTTGAAAGAAGGAGAAAAAAAGGGGAAGAAAAAGAGAATTGAAAAATACGTAAAAAGAAAATTGTTGACAAATTATAAGTAGGGAGAAAAAAAGGAACAATAAAAGCAAACGTGCTAACTGCTAGAAAATAGAGAGAAAATCAGGAAAAAAATTAATTTTCATAAAAAAAAAATGAATGTGGCTATTTAATGTCAAATAAATATTTTAAAAAATCCTTCTTTTGCTAAAAAGTTTAAAGTCGATAATTTATTACTAATAAAGTTTATAGGTTGTCATACTATGTCATTTTTTTCAATTGGGCTAGTGTGGCCTTTTAGCCCATGCAGCTAGTTCTTCTTCCAAATCTCTTTCTCTCTCCTCCACTTTGTGGCCCATTGTGATATAGTGACCTTACTTTCAATCTCTTTAAAATATATTATATTTTGCACTAATTAATATATAATGTTTTAAAAGATTCTGATATATATTATTAGTAGTAAAAATTATGCAGAATAGCAAATAAGTAGCCTATATTTGGTATTATAGCTATAGTTTAAGAAAATTATAATTCGCGACTATAGTTTCCTCAAATTCTTGCTATTCGCATAATTTGTATAAATCCATAATTTGAATCCTGATTGTATGAATCTAGAATTTTGTATATTCTTACACGTAGCTATTTGCATACGATTTATAAAAAAAATCATAATAAATCACCATGTTTGTATGTTCACAAGCGAAATATACAAACGGAGTTTTGAAAAATTAAATGTATATATATATATATATAGCGAAATATACAAACGGAGTTTTGAAAAATTAAATGTATATATATATATATATATATATATATATATATATATAATTTGTGCATACTTACCCTATTTGTATATTTGCAACTGAAATATACAAACGGACAGAAATATACAAACCGCAACCTCCATAGAAAACATAACTATATCTATGGAGCACAATTATCGAAAATATAACTATAGATCCTTATTATATCTATTATGTTTGCTATTTCTGAAATTTTCTTATTAATATATAAAAAAATTTAAAGAATCTAAGATATATTATTAGTATGTATAGATGGAATAAAGCATATTATTAGCATTCATGTTACTGCATAGCTGAAATAATATGTATAGGTAATGTAAATAAACATGTATATTACCCATTTATTTGAGATATACTGTGTTAGTACACATATAATGCATATCATATACATATCCACTTTCATATTCTATCAATAAATTTTGATAAAACATCAATTTTAATTAGTGAGATTTAAGGATACAAAATGAAAGACAAGGAAAATGTGGGAGAAATTCAAGGAGATAGGATGAAAGAAAGAGAAAATGAAAGAGGAAAATTATGTGTTATATGTATATGAGTAAAAAGAAAAAATCTTACATCCAACTACAAGATAAAGAATGTAGAAAATCTCAACTTTATTTAAAATAATCCAGACAATCAATATAAAAAAATTGTATGATTTGAGTTACTTATTGTGAAGAGTTAATGTTGTGATTGATCTTTAATGGAAATATTTTAGAGAAGAAGATAGAAAGCCTAAATTTGAAAGAAGGAGAAAAAAAAAAGGGAAGAAAAAGAGAATTGAAAAATACGTAAAAAAAAAATTGTTGACAAATTATAAGGAGGGAGAAAAAAAGGAACAATAAAAGCAAACGTGCTAGCTGCTAGGAAATAGAGAGAAAATCAGGAAAAAAATTAATTTTCATAAAAAAAATGAATGTGGCTATTTAATGTCAAATAAATATTTTTAAAAATCCTTCTTTTGCTAAAAAGTTTAAAGTCGGTAATTTATTACCAATAAAGTTTATAGGTTGTCATACTATGTCATTTTTTTCAATTGGGCTAGTGTGGCCTTTTAGCCCATGCAGCTAGTTTTCTTCCAAATCTCTTTCTCTCTCCTCCATTTTGTGGCCCATTGTGATATAGTGACCTTACTTTCAATCTCTTTAAAATATATTATATTTTGCACTAATTAATATATAATGTTTTAAAAGATTCTGATATATATTATTAGTAGTAAAAATTATGCAGAATAGCAAATAATTAGCCTATATTAGGTATTATAGCTACAGTTTGTGAAAATTGTAATTCACGACTATAGTTTCCTCAAATTCTTGCTATTCGCATAATTTGTATAAATTCAGAATTCGTATAATTCGAATCCTGATTGTATGAATCTAGAATTTTGTATATGCTTACACGTAGCTATTTGCATACGATTTATAAAAAATTCATAATAAATCACTACGTTTGTATGTTCACAAGCGAAATATACAAATGGAGTTTTGAAAAAAAATTAAATGTATATATATATAATTTGTATATACTTACCCTATTTGTATATTCGCAACTGAAATATACAAACGGACAGAAATATACAAATCGCAACCTCCATAGCAAACATAACTATATCTATGGAGCACAATTATCGAAACTATAGCTATAGATCCTTATTATATCTATTATGTTTGCTATTTCTGAAATTTTCTTATTAATATATAATTTTTTTAAAAGAATCTAAGATATATTAATAGTATGTATAGATGGAATAAAGCATATTATTAGCATTCATGTTACTGCATAGATGAAATAATATGTATAGGTAATGTAAATAAACATGTTTAATACCCATTTATTTGAGATATACTGTGTTAGTATACATATAATGCATATCATATACATATCCACTATCATATTCTATCAATAAATTTTGATAAAAAATCGATTTTAATTAGTGAGATTTAAGGATACAAAATGAAAGACAAGGAAAATGTGGGAGAAATTCAAGGAGATAGGATGAAAGAAAGAGAAAATGAAAGAGGAAAATTATGTGTTATCTGTTGTGTTTGATTTCATAATATATTTGTTGCTACTTTCACCTGGATACATTTTTATGTTGAACACCAATTTTAGGTAAAACAGACTTATTTAACACTTTAAAGAAAAATAAAGTGAAGGCAATTCCAAAGAGATGAAACCATTTGCATTTCAACTTGTATTAGCAACAATTACAAATATTATGTAGTTTAGAAATTAAATTGATGCAAGTTGATTAATTGATCACAAAAAGATAAACACAATAACTTCTATATTTGCATAGAATTATATATAGCTTCTCAATATGAAATATGTGACAAAAAAATGATGTAAATATTCTTGTTTATAGCAACATGCAACTAACACTAAGGAGATATTTACCAATCGTGACAAGAGATTTCCGTTTACCAAACATAGCAAAAGTTAACAAATACGAAATCACAAAGTTGTTCAAGGTTTATAGTTCCGCTCACAATTTCGTATATAAAATTAGTATGAAATTAATATATATATCATTGTATAAATTTTGTATAAAGTTCATATTAGATTTCTATATCTAATATGAATCTTGCTTAAGGATTCAAATCTCGCTCACTATGCAATGTATAAAATTTGTATGAAAATATGTATATAACTATGTAAATTTTGTTTAAAGTTTATGTTGATCAGTTTCTGAAAATTTAATACAATTCTAACAACGTTTTCATATAATATTCTTACAAATTTAATATAACTTACAATAACTTGAAAACTTAAAATACAATTTCATACAACTCAACATATAATTATAATACAACTTTTAATACAATGTGGTACCACTTTATATAAACTTGTTGCTAAGATTTCTCAATAATAAGAAACTCAAAATAGTGGTTGATTTTGTTATTGGCCTTTCACAACATAGAGGGGGACATTACATTAGATAATGTGATTATTATTAGACCATCTCCAACCCCACTCTATTTTACTCTTCATTCTCTATATTTGGAGAGTAAAATAGGGAATGAGCTCTCCAATCACTCTTTAAATAACTCTCTATTCTCCATTTATAGAGAGGTGAATAGTAGTTCTCCAATTTGGAGAATTACTATTCACCTCTCTATTTCACTTTTTTTATTATTTTATTATTATTTCTATTTTGTAGTTAACATATTATTTTCCATATAAGACCATTAGTTAAATCTCTAATATTAATAATTCATTTTAAATGTAATATAACATTTTAAAAGATATATTATTTAATATATACTACTTTCATCTCGAATTAATAATGTTTCAATTTTTTAAATTTTCCTCACTTTAATATAGTTTGATTTCATTATTAATTTTCACTATGAAGAATGCACAAAATTAAAATGATAAGATGAAAATTTTAATTTAAAAATACAATACATGCCATAATAATTTAAATACAAGATAACAATACATAACATAATAATTTTATCACAACGATAATTTAGTAATCCTGTAGGTCATTTTTCAGATTTAACAACATTCGGAAAAAAATAGTGTATGATCCACATAATTAGTGTAGTTGTGATTGCGGTTGTGCTTGTTGATTTATTTTTTCAATTATTCGTAGTTGTTCTTGTTGGATGAAAATCTCTGATTTGAACAATCTTTAGCTAGACATAAAATAATTAAGGATAAAAATGCTCATTTTGAAGTCCGTAATGCATTAATAGAGCATTTATGGGAGCAATGCAATAATCTTGAAAGTAGAGTATTTATGTAATTATATTTTATTAATAATTATACTTTTATTTGAATTGTCTATTAATTTGTATATTATTTAATATTAACTAGAAATTTATATTATTTATAAATTTAGGAAAAAATAAAATTTTATATTAAGTATAGAATTTGAAAAAATAAAATTTTATATTACATCAAAATTATATGAAGTGATTATTTGGAAAAAAGGAAATAAAGGGGGTATATTATGAAATAAGAAAATAAGAATGAAATAGAAATAATAATATAATATTGAGGAGAGAGAAAAATATTCTTGTTTAGAGAGTAAAATAGAGAATTGGATTGGAGTTGGTTGTCTGAAAAAATAGATAACTCTATTTTTGGAGAGTAAAGTAGAGATTAGGGTTGGAGATGGACGTGTTCTTGGTTCAGTTTGGATTGTTTATTTGTTAAAATAAAAATCAAATCAATCTAGTCGGTTTTAAAATTTCTAAAAGGAAACCAAATCAAACAAAAAAAATAATCGTCGATTTGGTTCGGCTTGGTTCGTGTTTTTCTGATTTTTTCGGTTTGGAAGTAATATTTTTCTTGAGGATATGTGTATCTCGATAGACACAGACACCTAATCCATGAACAATCCATAGGAAAGTTACCGTGGATTGAATTAAGTAATTAAGCAATATAGTACAATTATTATTATCTGAACAAAGTGATTTAATTAAGAGAAAGTGTGACTATCTTATGCGAGGTCGGATAGGTAAAGACTAAAGTAATGGATTTTGATGGACTTGAAATTAGGGTTGTAATGGTTGAGCTAAAATTACCTAACTACACATCTTATTTTACTATAATCTCTAAAATTTCCTACCATTTTTTAAAAAAAATTAAAAATTCCCTCTCGGATACATCACTCCCCTCCCACTGATACATTCTTATCTCCCTCTCGAATACCTCCCTCCCCTCTCTGATACATCTCTCCCCTATGTATTTGGATGTCTACTGATGTATCCGGAAGACCAGTGATGTATTCGGAAGTCTAGTGATGTATCCAGAATTCATAAATTTTAAGGGATTCTTGTAATTTGGAAAATAGTAGGAAAATCATGTAATTATCTCTTAACACTATGAGATTTATGCAAATTATACTAAAATTTAAGTATTGGGCTTGAGAAAACGGTAAAGTTAAAAATTTAAGTTAATTAAAATTTAACAAAATATTTATATTTTATTTATGAATAATATATAAATAATTATAAAAGCAATATATATAATTTCTCGGTTCAATTTGGTTATTTTTTTGATTTTTTTTAGTAAAATCAAAACCAAACCAAATAGTATCGATTTTCAAAATTTAAAATCAAACAAAACCAAAACAAACCAAATATCAATTTTCTAACCGATTTGATTTAAATTGCACATAAAATAATTAATCCCAACTTAAATAGCACAGATATAATATCTAATTGCATTTTATATAGGGGTGGGGGTTGGGGGTTGGACATTGGCCTCTGAATAAGGATATAGCTAACTTTTAAATACTAACTCAACTTTAATTTATGTGGCTTACATTTTTTTATTTGTTTAAAACAAATAAAGGAAGGATTTTAAAATTCTTGGTGACAAGTCGTAACATGTGTTTCTCATTAAAAATAACATTTTAAATATAAAATATAAAAAAAAAATTAACTAACTAGTATAAAATCGATATCCTAGAAATTAAAGCAGAAAAAGTAATTAAAGAAGCAACCTCTCTTAAATTAAAATTTATTAGATATTACTTGATCAATAATCCAATATGCTACTTCCTTAGTTTATCTTTATTCATTCATACTTTATTTTATACACATCTTTTAAGAAATAATAAATATAATTATATTTTTTTTATATTATTCTTCTTAATTACGAGGGGATATTTATTGCCAATGAAATCTATATTATATATAAAATATACAATATTTTCTTAACTAACTAATATAAAATTGATATCACAGAAATTAAAGCTGAAAAAGTAATTAAAGAAGCAAACTTTCTTAAACTAAAAAGGCCAAACACATATGTAGACCCTTAAATTTATCCCTAAATTTCATTTTGACACTCCAACTCAACCTTGTTTCATTTTAACCCTTCAACTCCAATTTTTATGTTCCATTTTGACACTTCTAAGTGATGTGCCAGAGTGTGTGCACCACACTTTCTCTAAGAGAATGAAAGACAAAAAAAAAAGTATTTTTTAAAAAAATAATAAAAGATTATCCTTCAACTCTATTTTTTTTATGTATCATTTGACACAAAATACTAATTTTATGATTTCTTTATTTCTATATATGTTATTCAGGTGCAATTTTGCATTTTAAAAATCGGCATTCATCCGTTAGTTATTGTAAAAAAATAAAATTGACGGATGATCATTGATGTTTTATTAAAAAGTAACAATTTCTTTTTAAAAGTTTTTCCTATATTTTTGCGTGAAAAATAACCAACGAAAGTGCGTCGATTTTCTTTCTTAAGAAAATCAATGACAACCCAACAAAGTCTATCGAGTTTCAACATTTTTTTGTAGTGTTATTAATTAGCAATGAACATGAGCTTTTTTTACTCGTATTTAGTTGAATGAAAAATTGGAAAGCTGATATTTGAGTTAGTCCAAATAGACTAGATATGAAAATAAACATGTGGTGTTATTTAATATAATTAATTGTTTTTAAAAAAATAACACTTTCGTCGATTATTTTTTCACACAATAATGTACTGAAACTCTAAAAAAATATTACTTTTAAAAAAAATGATGTTCATCCATTTTTTTTTTTAGGGAAAAGGGTTAAAAATGCCCTTAACGTATCCCAAATGGTTCAAAAATGCCCTCCTTCCACCTTTTGGTTTAAAAATGCCCTCAACGTTTTTTTAAGGTTTAAAATTGCCCTTTTTTAACAGCCGGCTGACATGGCAAATGCTGAGTCATTAAATTAGACAAATGGCTTCATCTTATTGGTCCACCTATTTGTTTAAATCCATCCCAACGACCCGACCCATCTATGCTAAAAAAGACAAAAACCCACCCACAAACCCATTTACACATTAACCTAACATATCCTTGAACTCCATTTTAGCACGATTCTCAGCCATTTTTTTTGTAGCAGCCGCCGAGGATGAAGGTTTAGGGTTGCAAATCACAACACCTTCTAGTTATGTTCTTCAGATGATACTTTTTTGTTTCTTCAATTTTTCGCTCAGTTGATTTCATTACTCTGCGACTAAGGTAATGTTTTCCTCTTTTACATTACAGAGTATATGTTAAAAATCATGTATTTTGAATCTTTTCATGCTTTGTTTACGTTGTGTTAGTTGCAGTGGTCCATGTCCCTTTTCTTTTATTTGTCTCTGTTTTCATTAATTTAGAGTTTTTAACTGCTAGTGGGGGTCCATGTCTTTTCTCGATTATATGCTTTATTTATACGTATTATATTTTATATTTTATTACACTGAGTATTGTCTGATGTGGGCTCTCTCCTTTTTTTGTTGTGATGCATATTGACTCGATTCAAGAATGGTTGAACATGTTGATCTGATTTTTAATTATGGGGGACAATGGTTTCGAAAACCACAACTGGTATACCATAAAAAATTGATTCACCTATGGAGAGGTTACGAAGTTGACTTGTTGTCTTACATTGATGTCTGTCGAGAATTTAAAGAAAAATTAGCTTTTAGTGAAGTACAACAGCTTCTATTTACAGCCCCATCTGGTGGTTTCTATGTGATCGAGGGGGATGAAGGCATTAGAACTCTTCAGAATTTATTATCTGACAATTTCAAGGTAGTGAACTTTTTTGCAGTAGATAACTATGAAGAGGAGCTTGGGTTAGTTCCAAACATCATTCATTACCATAAATGTGACAATGTTATAGAAGTTGGAACAGATTGTGATAGTAGTGAGGAAGAGGAAAATGGTGAAACTGTGTCTAACGACTACGATAGTGAAGAGTTGAAGAGTTATAAAAAGCAAAAAGAACTTGATATCAATGAAAAATTAGACAAGTACAAGGATTTGGAGTATGGTATGACCTTTAGCAATCTCAAGGAAGCTAAACAAGTTATAGACTTCTATGTTGTTGCAAATAAGAGGGATATTAGAGTAAAGAAAAGCGACAAAGGTAGAGTTACTTATTATTGTGTTCTTGATTGTCCCTTTCGATGCTCGATTTACAAGGATGGGAAAGATCAAGGTTTTAAGATCAAGACCTTAAATCAAGAACACACATGTTATGAGACTTCTGAGAACAGGAGAGGTAAAGCTGGGATTTTATCTCAATATTTTAAGAAGAAAGTTCAGAATAATCCTGCATTAAAGATTAAAGACATGAAGGAGCACTTGGATTCTGTTTTGGATCTTGAAGTGAATGAGTCAAAATTGAAGAGAGTTAAGAGGCTTGTCTTAGACAAATTAGATGGTAGTTACGCGGATGATTATAACAAGTTGGAGGCATACGCACAAGAATTGAGGATGAGTAATCCAGGAACTGATGTAGTGATCAATTTGTCAAGAGATGCTATGGAAGAAGGCAAAAGAAGATTTTTAAGGCTGTATATATGCTTTCAGGCATTAAAGGAAGGCTGGAAAGGAGGTTTGCGACCTTTTATAGGGCTAGATGGCACCTTTTTAAAAGGAAAAAGTAAGGGAATAATGTTGGTCGCAATGGGACAAGATTCGAGTAACCATTTCTATCCACTTGCTTGGGCCGTAGTAGATAAAGAAACTAAAAGAACTTGGAACTGGTTTCTAGAGCTGCTGAAACATTCTTTGGATTTAAAGTCGGGTGAAAATGTCACTTTTATATCAGATATGCAAAAGGTATCTTTACTTTAAGTTCATTTCATCTTTTCTTAGCTAGTTTTCATGTACATTATTCTGCAACTAATCTGAATTTATGTTTTTGAAGGGTTTATTGAATGCTGTTACTAATGTATGCCCACAAGCAAATCATCGATGGTGTGTTAGGCATATTGAAGCTAATTGGAGCAAAAATTACAGAAGTGGGGAGTTGAAAAAGCTTCTTTGATGGTGTGCTTGGAGTACATATGAGGAGGAGTTCAAAGATCAGCTGACAAAAATGGGTGAGTTGAATAAGAAGGCTGCTAAGTCTTTGGTGAGCTATCCACCAGAAAAATGGTGTAGAGCATATTTTGACACCAAATGCAAAAATTTCATGGTTGACAACAACTTCACGGAGTCCTTCAACTCATGGATTGTAGAGGCCAGACAAAAACCAATCATAAAGATGCTTGAAGAAATAAGGGTGAAGGTTAGAAAATTTAACCGTTTAAATTCCATAATAGCTGATTCCAGTAGCGTTTATAATGAAAAATTAATCCATTTGATCGCGCTTTTAATCTACTTTAAATCAAACTGCTAGTTTAGAGTAATAATCAAAATTTTAGATATTTGTTTTAAGGTGTTTTAAATTTCTGTTTTTTCAGTTCATGCAACATTAGTTGGTTCATTTTTTTTGTTTTCTATTATTGTTGTATAGGTAATGATCATGTTAAGGAAGCATGAGGCCGAAGTTAAAAGTTGGAAGAATGAGTTTTCACCACATGCAACGCATCTCTTTAATGACTACATGATCATTGCCCAACGATGTAAGGTTGAGTTTAATGGGGGCTGTGGATATGAAGTGACCAAGGGTGTGGATAGACATACAATCAATATAGAACTTAAAAGATGCTCATGCAGAGTATGGGACTTATCTGGAATACCATGTCCTCATGCCATCAAAGTATTTATCCATAAAAAAATTGACCCTATTACTGAAATACACTGGTGGTATTCTAAGGAAGCATATTTGATGGTATATAAGCACAAGATCGAACCTGTTAGAGGTGAAAATTTTTGGAAGATAGAGCCGCACCATGCCATGGAGCCCCCTACTTTATCTAAGATGGTTGGTAGACCAAAGATGAAGAGAACAAGAGAGAAGGATGAGGCTAAAAATAGGCAGGGGGTTTGGTCAGCTTCTAGAAAAGGAATGTTAATGACTTGTGGTTATTGTGGTAAACCAAATCATAACAGAAGAAAATGTCCATTGGTAACAATCGTAACTTCATAAATGTGTTCCCCTTTTGTATCTAACGATCATCATTTAATTTTTTTTTCTTTATGCAGCTCAATGATAAACACGAGGACGTCTTTCAAGATGAAGAAAACTCTCAAGAATCTCATAATGTGCCCTTGACAGAATCAGAAAACACTCAAGAAAGTGTATGTTTCTTCATTCCTGTTCCTGGTTCAAGTCAGATCTCTAGCCAGACCTCTATTGTAGCAGGGCATGATTCAGACCCTACTTTATATCCTAAAGTGGTGTCTGAAAGTAATTTTAGACTTCATGAAAGACTGAAGAAGATAAATACTGGGACAAGAAAGATAACTTTCCAGGGAGATCACGATGGTATATCAATACCGACCAACCTTCCATATTCACCAAAAAAAGTAACTTGGAAAGGGAAAGAAGCAATGACTTCGAACCAGTTACAAGCTACAAGGGAGAGAAAAATTGGCAAACTTAAGCCTATAGGGGGCAAGGGGATGTAGGATTTGTTTTGTATTTACTGTCTTAAGTGTTATGTAAGGAGAAAATGAAACAATGACTCCAAACAACTAGTGTTTTTGCTGATTTTTGTACTCTTAATGATTGTTACACAACTATCGTAATGACTCTAAAGAACTGATTCTTTTGCTGATTTTTGTACTCTTAATAGTTGTTAGACAACAATCGTAACGACTCCAAAGAGCTACCTTTCTAATATCAATATTGTTTAATTGTGACAGTTGTAGATTTGGTTTAGTTGTGTGTATTGTTGATTTGGTTTACTTGTCAAAAGTGTATTTTAGTATTATTATGTTATGTGGTTGAAAGTTGCAGAGAACTTAAACAATTAGGCAACCAACACTTTGTTCTTTGTTCTCCTTGTAAATCTCCTTTTATGGCTGCTCGGTGATAGAAGGTGCATCAGTCAACTGATAATACATCACGTAAGCCATATAACGTTGATCAAGACTTTGAGGCTCCTTTGGTAATAGTATGATCCAAGAATGAATCTGTCAACATTAGATGAAATCAAGATTTTACCAGTGAAGCATCTCCTCCTCTGTCAAAGTTTAAGCTATTATATGTCTTTTGTTAAATCTAGGTGTTTACAGAAAGAACCTATATGCATTGTGTATGGAACAGAGATTTCTCAGTTTGTCGAATGTGAGAATTTGAAAAAAACTGCATTGCTTCTTATATCATCACATTTGTTTTTGTTTTCCGTTATCGTTGGTTGAGAATGTACAAATCTTGATTGCCTGTCAAGCTCTAAAAGTGCAGTATTTACTTATGCATGATAAGAGTATTTAATTTCATTGCTAAGTAAGAAGTAGTTTAACCCCATCTTTTCTTTTACTTTTTAGATCTTGTCTAGTCTTACATGGATAGTACAATGACCAGACTACTTGATATGCAAAGAAACTAATGATGCAGTTCATCACACTGAAAACTAATCTTTGAACCCCTTCTAGTTGCCTTATTGAAGAGAATTTATTTTACTAGAGCGAACAATACTTTGAAGACTAAAATTTTCAAGAGCTCAGTCAATGAGGACAATTAAATGCATTTTTCTATGGATGGTCAAAGAAAATTCTAAATGAATGACAGTAGAGTTTTGATACTTTGAAGCAGTAAATATACAATAGGAACTTCCAAAAATTTCACTGCAAAACACCTACTATCAAATCCAAACTGTAGAGTACATTGAAAGTTGACATAGAGTCGAAAGTATATACATTTCTCATCTTAACACAACACATCTTTACAGTAACTAAATTTACGAAAGGAACTGTTTTGGGAAGTCATAAACAACTGTGTGACTAATCACACCTCCAGCTGACAACCAGAGGAGCACTTGAATAATCTTGATACTGAATGCTGTCACCTTTTCTCGCTAGTCTTGCTTCGAAAGGGAGATAACAAAGAGAGGCGAGTTGTATGCAAGTGTAAACACCTCAGTTCCTCATTCATCAATATAAATAATAAACATGTAAAACTTGCAGATAACATGAAATCTTACACTTCTGTGAAACATTGCCAGCAGTTGGGGTTTCATCTTGGGAGATCAAATTCTTCAAAGTGAAAACTGGAAGAGACAAGGTATAAGGTCAGTTTATAGATATTGACGAGCAACACGAGAGAACAAATTATTGTGGATTCCACACGTGAGGCGGCGTGTTGAGAATATAATAAAAGTATGTAAAAGTGTGCTCTCTCTTACAGCTTAAACCTTTAGATAAGACGGTCACACACTTTAACACATGAATTTCAATTGTGCAGATGGGATTAGAGCTAAGAATTCAGGATTAAATCAAAGTTGTCCATTGAGTCATCTAGAGTACATACACATCAAAGAAATCTTCCCAAAACTGTGCATGATGTTGAAAGACATGCCAGCCAAGAACTGCATCCCCCATTCTTCTCAACTGACAACCCAATAGTACTAATCCCCTACCCCTACACCACTCCTTTCCAATCACAAACAGTTCTCTATTAAACTCGTTTTCTTCTCTTTGTATATCTTATTTTACTTGTCCTCTTGTTCTCTGATTTTGATGCTCCCTATTTGGCAAAAAGTAACACGCAGTGCTAATTTAAGAATTTGGTGTCTAAGACCAAAACCAAGCAAAGACACCATCCCTGCCTGGCTGCAGGCTCAAATGATAGCTGGTCATAAACTTCATTTTTGGATTTATAAGAAAACTAATGTTATATTTTTGGATAAGAACATCTTTATAATGTAAAAAGGAAATGTGTCAATCGATGTTTTCCACTACGGCTATCAAATTAAGAGATCTTAAAGATCGTTACCTTCACTAGGCAAGGGAGCATTTGTGGCACTATCATCCTGCTTCATGCTATTCATGCTTGCACCATTTGATTCTGCTCCTCCAGAGGTGTGGTTCTTTTTTCCAAACCTCAGGAGGCGTTTAAAACCTTTTGGTGATTCCTTCACTTGAGTCCTTTCTGCAGCTTCTGGATTGTTATCTACTATAACAGTGTGAATATCAGGTGCATGAGCTTTGCCAATTTCTTTAACTGTTGATCCTATGTCTGAGCTAGATGGGAGTGCTTTAGCAAACTCCAAGTTTCTGGTACAAGGGTCCTCTACAGATGAGACACAAGCATACGGAGCACGATAAACAGTACTTCCGATATTTGCAAACTTGGGTGTGTCATCTGCACAATTCGTCCCTGTCTGCAAATATTAAAGGTGGAAGATTCAATTTCTTCTGTTCCATATGCACAGCTAATTCTTCTTTTCTTGTTTTTGAGAATGACAAATCTTGATGTAGTTTCTCCATCTTTTTCTTCCTGCAATTACCTAGAGAATGGAAAACATATGAATTGAAGGAGAAGAAAGAAGAGAACTAGAGCTAATGGAAACAAAAGACCCAAAAACGATCGGGTCAAATTTTTTCGAAATGGGTTTTTAGACTAAGTGGGTCATATATTTTGAAATGGGTAAAGAAAATCCATGTCACATTTGCCATGTCAGCCGGCTGTCAAAAAAGGGCAATTTTAAACCTTAAGAAAACGTTGAGGGCATTTTTAAACCAAAAGGTGGAAGGAGGGCATTTTTGAACCATTTGGAATACGTTAAGGGCATTTTTAACCCTTTTCCCTTTTTTTTATTTATTTTTAAATAAAATAAAATATGACGTTGATTTTTAAAATGAAAAAGTGGAAATGAAGAAAATAAATAAAAATAAAGAAACCATAAATTTAGTATTTTGTGTTTAAATGATACTATATAAATTAGAGTTGAAGGATTAAAATGGAACAAGACTAAGACTTCATTTGTTTGCACTTAATGGAGGTCTGAATCTTAATCATTCATATTCAGCCCAATAAGTGTGTTTGGTTTTTAGGTTTGAACCTTAATGATTCATCTTCAGCCCATTAAATCTATTTGTTTCTTTTTTCAAAAAGCTTCTTAAAAGATCTGAAAAGTTCTGAACGAATTAGATTTGTAGGAGAATCTTAACAACATTCAAACTTATTTAATAAGTTATAAAATAATACTAAATCGTTTCTCTCGGTTTTTGCATAACTTTTGCTCCCACAACTACAAACTTTCTTCCTCTCTTTTCTCAATCAAACACCAATATTTTCCTCTTAAACTGGTAAGTTTTCATAATCTTTACAAGTTTTTTTTTTATATTAATCATTTTCTTAGAGTGTATTGATGTTTGTCAAGAACACGTATTGCAATAATATTTTAGTGTATTGATGTTGATCAAGATTTTTGAGTGAAAAAAATACTATCCATAACTAAAAATAATAATTATGTATACATATTTGAGGTATTTTTTTATAATTGTCTTAGGCCAATAATTTTATTGAGACTCTTCGATAATCAAATCTATTTGTGAGATAACACTAAAATATTATTGTTGTTGAACTAGTTGGTGACAAAAATAGTGGAGCTCCTAAAAAAATTTCATCCCAATCTTCAGTTTCAGCTGGAAAAAAAAATTAGGGGAAGAAAAGAAAAACCTATTCGTCTCAATTGGAAATTGATGGATAATGCTTACTGCTTTAGAGTTATTGATTAAAAAAATAGTGCACCCACATTTGAAGAATAGATGAAAAAATGAGATGGACTTGAAATACATGTGTTATGGGAAAGTGACAGCTACAAAAAAGCATGAATGACGTTAAAGGATCACAAGTTAGAAAATTGGATTAAGGTTGGAAAAAAAGATAGGAATTCTTTAGTTTTTCTAATTCGTTAAAATATATGTTAGGCACTGATAATGTGATACCTTATTTTTTAGGAAAAAGGTAGAAGTACCTCCCTAGACTATGACCCAAATCTCAGAGACACACTTTAACTAAACTAAGGTCTTATTACCCCCTTGAACTCATTTTTTCTTGTAATTTTGTACACTTTTTGGCTTATGACATCTAAATATCTCCCACGCGCCTCAACTGCGTGGAGTCACGGGGTGTGCCACATAAGTCAAAAGGTGTACATTATTATATATAAAATGAGTTCAGAGGGGTAATGGGACCTTAGTTTAGTTAAGGTGTGTCTCTGAGATTTCGGTCATAGTCTAGAGGGGTACTTGTGCCTTCTCCCTATTTATTATTTTTCAACTAGTATCTATCATACTCATTGAACTGTTTGATATTATATTGTGCTTATAAAATATTATTTATTCGTGATTTTTTTTTATGTTATGTTGGATCATGATATTTTTTTAATAAAAAAGTAATATTTTTTTGTTGAAATGAAATTTTTATAACATTTTATCAATATAATGTTTGATTTCATATGCACATTCAGATACTAAAAACAAATAATCTTAATCATTCAGAGTTCAGATTTAAAGACAACATCTTAATATTCAGATGTGTATTCAGATCTAGACACTTAGATCTCAATGCAAATCTTAATATTCAGATATGTATTCAGATTTGGACCTCTTAATCTTAATGAAAACAAATGAGGCCTAAGTTAGCATGACAAAATGAAAAATATGGGCAAGTTAGAGGAGTTGTGTATGTGTTTTTAATTGATTTTTGTGTTATGTCATGACATGTGAAATACACACATCCCACTTTGTTGATTATTTGAAAAGAAGTGTCAAAATGAAACATAAAAACTGGAGTTGAAGGATTAAAACGAAACAAAATTGAGTTGAAATGTCAAAATAAAATTTAGGAAAAAGTTTAAAGGTCTGTATATATGTTTGACCAATTAGATATTAGTTGATAGTATGATGAATAAGTAAAACGTGAACATGTGATGACCCAATCTAACACGTGAATTGTGACATGGGGGTGGGCGTGGGGGGGGGGGGGGGGCGTTCTCAATTTAGTAAGCAAATGTCCTACATGTAATGACTGCATTTTGTTGGAATAGTAATATATAGGCCGCCTAATAAATATCCCATCTATTTTTGGCTATGATTTTGTTATTATATACCGATTGCGTCTAATAATAGTTGTCAATTATACTATTTTAAAATGTTCAATAATATTTATCTGATTTATGAAATTAATGGATAATTCTACATTTAGTTCCTAATTTATTTTTATTATATCTATTATATTTTTAAGGACATTATATTTATTATATTCAAAGGGTGATATAGTAAAATTACATTTTTATTTATAATTTTTTAAAAAGTGTGTAAAGTTAACAGTTGACAAATATTATTGGACGGAGGGATTACTTTTTCTTATTATAGAATTTTTTGATGATTTTTTTTATCGTAAAGCATGATAGCTTGCACGAACAACTATAGACACGATTGATAAATATTGTTCTTCTTACCCACATGATTCACTTTTAGTTGTTTTTATATCTTGAAAAAATATTCTAGTATCTTACAGGTAGAGGTAGAGTCAGTATTAGAAATTTGGGATTCTAAATTTTAGGATATAAGATAAAATATTTTCGAACTCAAAACACTAGTGTGGAAAGCATTTATGTGGCTCATTCCTTATCATTGAGTCGTCAATCAATTTTGTTACGGGTTCACAAGAGAACACACACACACACACACACACATATATATATATATATATATATATATATATTTCTAATACAAATACAACATAAAACTATTGAATTCGTTCGAACCTACGAACACTTACTTACTCCAACTCTACTCGCATGCATGCAAAAGGGGAAAAAAAGTGTAGAGTAATTTATTTATTTTCTTTTTAATCTTAAATTATTAACGATTGTGTAGAGATTTTGATAAAATTCATTCACTCATAATAGAGATTTTTGATTTGACCATAAATTTAAGAAAAATTCTAATATAAATTTGAATTAATCGATCAAATCCCAAATAAAATACCACTGTGAAATATATATAAAAAAAATAACGTAAGCGGTGACGACTTGAGGTTAAGAGTAGTTGGCACCACATTCGGCGGCCTTCAATTAACTTGTCAACTTTGGTCTTTTTAGACACAATAATAATTGTTTCGAATTTGTTTTTTTTTTACTGTGTTTTATTTGGTGCAAATCTATTAATCAAATTTTAATATAAATATTAAACATTAAATAAATAAATAAATAAAATTAAGAAAAGACCAATGATCATCACGATTTAGACGAGAGGGAGTTGCGAGTTCGAATCACCAAGGAAGCAAAAAGGGTGGGAGCTCCTAGGGGAGGGTTAAAAAAAATAAAAAAAATCATCACGATTTATGATTAAGGAGAGACATTGGGTATCTTTTTTTTGTTTGTTTGAAAAAATGAGATTGTAATATAATATGGCATGTCAACTAGAAGAGAATGAAGTTTTCATGGTTTTTAACATTTCTTTTAGGATAATAATAATAATAATAATAATATTTGAATTATAAAAAGAAATAAATGTAATTTTAGATAGACTTCACAATGAAGATTTAAGAAATTAACTCATTATTGATTTTAAATTGAAAGAGTGGGTTTTTAAATGTGTATATCTCTAACTTTTTCATACTTATTTTTCACACACTATTCAAAACACTAAATAATTATAATTTCAACTCCAAGTTGGAAAATTGTTTCGAACATGAGAAAAAAACACTTTTCTCTCCTTTTCTTTTTTTTGCAAAAATATTCAGCCAAATATAATTCGATATCTTCAATTTTAATTTCATAAATAAAATAAAAAATATTTAAAATATATAATCAAACGCCAACTAAATATGATACTGTAGAGAATGAGATTATGTTACGTATAAAAGTTAACAAATAATTTGTCCAAAATAATAGTCTACATTCAACAGAGCATAGACCACAAAATTGGAACTCGTTTTTAATCAAACGTCACTTCACTAAAATTTATTAATTTTATTTGTTGACAAGTCTTAATGCATTTATACATAATTTGAAAGTGAAGATGAAAGAAACTTTGTGGAAATTGTATGCGTTGTATATTACTTCGTTCGTTCCTTTTTATTTGTTATCTTCATATTCTTGAGAATCAATTTAACTAATTTCAGAATTGAACTGAATTTGAATAATTTTAAAAAATTTAAATTTATATATTCAAAAACTATATGAAAATTTTCATAAATTGCAATCTTTCTCATGTTAATTCAGCACTCTCGAAAACTCTATGAAAAAAAAATCAATATTTTGAAATTTAAATGTTAGATTGACATTCGAGAACCGAAATGTGACTAATAAGAAAATATAGAGGGAGTAATTTATTTCTTTTAAAGAATTTATTTAAAAGTTGAAAATTTGTGACTTAATTATGACTTGTGAGTAAAAACACGTACTCACAATTTTAAGAATAGCGTTGATATCTTTATTATTTTCTTATGTCAAATAAAAAAATATTACGCATAAAAACTGCTTCCAAAATGAAGGAGACTAAACAGGAACGAGAGGATCCACCAATGATGGAGCGGATAAGTAAACCTTATTGACTAGTTACTATCAACCTTGCCATTGCGACGCTGTCTTTCTAAAACACGTCAATATTTTCGTAAATAGAGAATAAAAAATATCAACAAACATATTTTTTTTAATAAAAAGAAATCCTAAATTTATATCTTACTATTCCCTTGATTAAAAAAATATTATTCTTTCAAACTAACATTAATCCATAAGTTATTTTAGTCGATATTTTATCGTCATTTTTTTTTTATCTTGTCTTGCTTATGAGCGGAATAAAACAAAAAAAATGTTTTTTTTTTAAGTAAACATAGTCCTTACGTTTTAAAAGAGTTAAATAGAATGAGTGGGAGTATATAGCAAAAGTAACGTAGGCAATGACGACTTGAGTAGTATCATCGATAATAGAGATGGATTTAAAATTTTAAATATTTTACATCAATTTTATTATATTTTTTATGTTATGGATTTAAATCTATTATTTGTTTCAATTTTATTAATTTTTTATTTTTTTAATTTAAATAATATTAAAAATATTGAGTTCAAATAAACTCAATAAACATATGCCTTGCTAACCAAATCTTGCATACGGGAGACATTATTTTGACTGGTACCGATTGCACTAAAGTATTATTAGTCATTCTGATAATTGTGTTCAAGCTCTTACTTCGAAGTAAGCCACTTGCCAAATGTTACGTACGATAGACATTGTTTTGACTTGTATTACTTCCACAAAAGCACTATTCAGAATCTAATTATTGTTTCTAAATTTTAAATTTTTAAATGTGTACCTAATTTAATTTTATTTATTTAATTATTAGATTTCAAAACATTTAAAGGACTTAATTATTTCTGTCAGTTTAAAAAGTTTTTTTTTTTTTTTAACTTTATTTCTCATAGGATATCTATATTCATATTGAAATTCCGACGTATGAAGGAATCTTATTTATTCTAATGAAATGTTTTAAGTTAGAGCGTTCAAAATAATCTCTAGCTTATGGAATACCACAGTAAGATTAAAATAATAAGTTTCCTTACAAATGAGATGTTATTGCTAGTCTATACAATAATTAATAGATGCGAAGTCAAATATGATCAAACAAATTTGGATTATAAAAAATTAAATTATTTAATTATTATAAAATGATTTCTTGCGCATATATAACAAATATTGATTTTTAAAAACTTTTTTTTGTATTTTTACTTCTTTTATTTTGTTTTTTTTAATAAATTTTTTTAATTCTATCACTAAATTAATCAAGGCTATTAGACCTTGAGGAAGTTGTCATTTTCACTAATATATAAGTGGTAAGCATATATAGTCATATTAGAGAAAAATACCTTGTGAATTTGGCAAAATATTGGGAGAACATGTGACAAATATAATTGACTTATTCGATAAAGTGCTCAATTCAAAGGTTGTTGCAAAGTAATTATGTAATCATAGAGAAAAAGGTGAAAACTTGTGGTCCAAAGAGAGAAAAGGATTTGTGTCTTAGTAACGTAACGAAAAGATAAAAGGATAGATATATTTGTGTGATATTATTCCACCAATAGAGGAATATATTAGCTAGTATATATGGATGATAGTATTCCACGTATAAGATGAAAATTAGATATAGTACTTTAAGGTTGTAGTGGAGTTTTTTTTTATTGGTTATTAGATCATAATAATCTGTAACCTATAAATAATAGTTATTAGATTCTAAACAATACATATAAAAACAACTTCATGTTTGATATTGATAACGTTAAGCCTTTGAACATCTCGAAATTCAGACATAGACCATCACGGTTCTATTACTCCTTACGATTCTTCTTACTCACTTTACTATTTTCATTTAATTTCATAACGAATATATTTAAGTATAAATTATAAGAACCACATATTATAAGTACTAAATAACATCCTATCCCTTTTAGTTTTCTATTTACCAAAAATCCCTTAAAAATGATGTTTGCGGGATACATAGTGTTGTGCACGGGATACATTAGGTTTGATACATTCCACATAGCGGGATACATAGGTAAAATAAGGAATTTTTGAAATAAATAGGGATAAATGGATATCAAGGTAAGTAAAAAAGTGTAGTTAAGTAGTTTGTCCTATATACGTTAATAATCAAATTTAGTGAATTAAATTGAAATATGTGTTTTTATCCTAGTACTATAAAATATAGTAAGACAATAAGAAAGAAAAAAACAAAGAGTCAATGACAATATAGTGTGTGATTACTACGAGTCATGAATTGGCAAAATTAGGCCCTCTAGCTGTCTGGTTATTAATTTTGTGTATGTACCTAAATTAGGTTGCCAATAACTCCACACCTTTCTTCAAGTGTGCCATTGATTTCTGTCCATATAAATATATACACATTATCAAGATATTGGTACTCAAGTTATATCGGCGATAAATCAGATGATAAAAAAAATTATAATATGTTAATATTTTATTTATCAAGCTATCTATATATATATGATACTATTATAAAAAATTATTTGTTGAGAGATAAAAAAATTTCTAAATAAACTATATAAACAACTACATTTGGCGTAGATGTCATTGTGATTTTGGTATGAGAAGAAGAATCTTCAATTTATAAAGGTCCAAACCTTTCCTTATATGAAAGACACGAATAATTTTTTCTGGGGAAAATTAAAAGCAATTTTAAACTTATAGCAATAATTTGACTTTTCTTTAAAATAAAATAAATTCAAATATAATTAGAAACTCAAAGGCCAAAACTCTTAACAATTTTTCGACATATCCCACCCACTTCATGACTTTTTTTGTTGTTGAACATACCACACATTTTCCTTCCTTGGAGAGAAAGCATATTTGCCTTTGTTGAAAAATCTTTATGTTTTTTGATTTGATAGATTTTGAATTGAGGTTGAAGGAAACTTTTTGGAAATATTTGGGGTTGCATGTGAGCTATATTTGAATTTAAAAAAAAAACAATTAGTAGTCGTTTGACTATGTAATTTAAAGCTCAAATTTGAAATTTTGATTTATATATGTGTAGTTGAAATTTTATAATAACATGTAATTATAAATATTTATCTATAATTTATATTTTGGTATAATACATAAATATGCCCTTTAACTTGACCTCGTTTCACATTTATGTCCTTCAACTTTGGATATGCACAAGTAGACACTTAAACTTGTATAAACTTGAACAAGCAGACACATGAGTCCTACATGGCACAATACACATAGGACACCACGTAGAACAAAAAATGACATGTAGGATGCCATGTAAGACATGTGTGTCTATTTGTTCAACTTATACAACTTAAAGGGTGTGTTTGGTATGAAGGAAAATGTTTTCCATGGAAAATGTTTTCTTGGAAAACAAGTTGATTTTTGACTTATTTTCTCATGTTTGGTTGGTGAATAGAAAATATTTTCCGGAAAAGATTTTTAGTGTTTGATTTATGAATGGAAAATGTTTTTGAGAAATATCTTTTATTTTTTCTAGAGTAGAAAATAATTTTTGAAATTGATTTATTTTTTAAAAACAAACTTACATTTTTTTGGGGTGGGGGCTGGGGGCTGGTAGGGGGTGGGTGGGTTGGGGTGGTCGAGGGTAGGGGTGAAAAATTAAAATTTTGAAGTTGAAAATATTTTTTAAAAATAAACATAATTTTTTTTGGGGGTGGGGGGCTGGGTAGGAGTGAAAAAAATGAAATTTTAAAATTGAAAATATTTTTGAAAAACAAACTTAAAATTATTTTTTGGGGGTGGTGTGGGGGTCAAGGGTAGGGTGAAAAAATGAAATTTCGAAGTTGAAAATAGTTTTTAAAAACAAACTTAATTATTTTTTTTGGAGAGGGGACTGGTAGGGGGTGGGCTGGGTGAGGGGGGGCTGGGTAGGAGGTGGGGGGGGTCGAGGGTAGGATGAAAAAATGAAATTTTGAAGTTGAAAATATTTTTTAATAACAAACTTAAATTTTGAAGTTGGAAGAGAGTTTTGGAAAATGTTTTCCTTAAGTTTTGAAGGGAAGTCATTTTCCTTAAATTTGAGGAAAATGAGTTGATTTGGAAAACATTTTCCAAAACATTTAACCAACCAAACATGAGAAAATTGGAAAACATTTTCCGGAAAATGTTTTCCTTCATACCAAACACACCCTAAGTGTCTACTTGTGCACACTCAAAGTTGAAGGGTATAAATGTAATTTGAAGCCAAGTTAAATGACATATTTATGTATTATACCTTATTTTTTATTGAAAATATGAGATTTATCAATGCGACACTTTAGGATTTATCAAAAACATGCAATTGTGTAAGGAGTGAGTAATGCATTCTCCTGCACGACTCTCTCTCTCATATGCAAAGCCAGAAATTTTTTCAATTAGAATTACGGTAAATTAAATAAGATTCTTTCATTTTAAATTTAAAAAATTTGAACTTGAGTCTTGATTTTGATTTTTTTTTTAATTAAAAAGTGATTTTTCTTTAAATAAATTTTACGAGATATAGATCATCAAAATTAATCGAAGTCAAATGTGGTTGGAGAAAAATTCCAAAACATAAGCAGATACTTGTGTAGATTCTGTGATTCACATTGTATTTCCTAAGTCAAAGAAATAACAACCAATTCCCTAAGCAGCTAAGATTTTTTTTTAAAAAAAATTGTGTCCAAATGTGTTTTTAAATTTTTGGCTACAATCGTGGCTACAATATTCACTTTCAAGACTTGATAATTCGAATTTGCAATCGAAAAATAATAATTTTTAGATGTAAAATGTCTGATTAAAAATAAAATAATATTTATTATTAGTACAAATTACAACTTATCACATCCTTTGGTGATAACAAGGAGTCGTGATTGTAGAAATCATTCAATCTAGAAGTTATATATTATTTTAATAAAACAATGTTTATTAATTACAAATTACATCTCATCGCATTTATTGGTATTCTCCCCGTCCAACAATAATTGTTCATTATACTAGAAACAATTATCTAACAATATTTGTCCAGTTTAGAAAATTAAGAGATAATTTACCTTTTATGACTATTTTACCCTTGTTATTAAATACTCCACTGTTTAACATCTAACACATTTCTCAAAACATAATTTAATAAAATCAAAGGATAAAATAGAAATATTACCCCTATTATTTATTGTTTATTAAAATGTGTGTCAAATCAATACCGATTGTTGGACAGAGAGAATACAATATATAAGTCATGTATTAAATATGCTAGAGTCTCTAATTAAAAATATTAGGGGTAGTGCTAAATGACTAGAAAATTTGACCAGAAATTTTAAAAAAACTATAATTTTTATTTTATTTTAAAATAAACTGATTTTTTTTTTCATTTTTTAGTTAAAATATATTAAAGGTAAAAAGGCAATAATATTTAAAAATGTAAAATAACGTAAAATACCATTCTGGCCAAATTTTCTGGCCAAAAGAAAAATTTCAAATATTAGTATTATATTAAATGAGACGAAGGACATAGATCTGAACACGTCTTGTCGTGTTATTATTAATATTTGGCAAAGAAAGCATCTGACCAACATACTAATTAAAAACAAATTTGATTACTATTAAGTCATAAGTAAGAGTATATAATTTATTTGTGTTTTAACAATTACAATATTATTTATTTGCTCTCGAATCTTGAACTAGATTTGCTTGGAAGATTTTGGTATCCCCAAGGTCCCCATTTCACCAAATAAAGATTTTCGAATCTTTATTTACTTGTCCACTTTTGAATTGACACACCTATTAAAAAAATAATTAATAACATAATGAGCTTACCATTTTACTCCTATTAATTACGAAGTGAATGAAAAGTTCTATATTTTTCAAAGTAATTAGTCATTTAATTGAGGGTATAATAGGTAAAAAAATAAATTGTTCTTTCTTGATTTGTCAAAATGGGCAAGTAATTAGGAACAACTATAAAAGGAAAAATGAACAAGTAATTAGGGACAACTATAAAAGGAAAAGTGGACAAGTAAAAATTGGATGTGATTACCAAACAAAAATAAATAAATCAATTTTTTTTATTTATGGGTCTCTTTGTAATATTATATTTTGCAAATTTCTTGTACAGAAAGCATTAGATGATTCGTTGAAATTTTCCTGTCATAGAAATTACTTTTTCCATTTAAGAATTTTTTTTATTCTTTTAGTCCATTTAAGAAAAAAATTTCCTGTCATATAAATTACATATATCTTTAATTGAAAGTTATAAGATTACAAAAACTCTCTTAAATTAAATGGAAGGAGTATATTTTCTACGCCGGCTTAATCATAAAGCACCATGGAGTCAAATTTTATTATTCTAATAAATTATTATATTATACTATATTTTTTCATTGAAAATTTAGGTGATTGATATTTTCTACATCATAATTTATAAATACGACTATATTTCCAAGAAAATAAATTATTAGAACAAGTCAATTATAAAGTAGTAAATCAATAACTTTACATAATAAAATATAGAAAAATATATTTAAATAAAAATATATTTGACGATCTTTCCTTTGAAAAAATAATAATTAAGGTCTCAAAGTTTGGCTTTAAGCCATCAATCTTGTTGAGTCGAACCGATACTTACACTTATTAGTGTCGTGTAAAATTTTTGAAAACATTGTTATTTTTTTTATTTGGAGAAAACCCCTGCAAATTGCTACTTTTCAACCGTCCAATAATAGTTATCACATTTTTTTATATGCGATTGGTTTAATAATTCAAAGTTAAAGTAGGAATCTGAAGTTACTTGGGATTTGTTTGTCCTATTCATATAGGAATAAGTTCTCCAATCCTAGTTTAATTTAATTTCTTATTATTATAAATAGATATGTTGCGAGTTATTCTCAATATACAAAATAGAAAGAACTTGAAGTAAGATTAAAGAATTTATGAGATTATAAATAAATATTTTCCTTCATAAGCTTTTTAAGAAATTATAAATAAAGGGTATTTTTTATTTATCAACTTATCCATAATATTTTTCAATGTAATTAATATTATTTAATTTTAGAAGAAAAAATTAAAATAACAATTAATTATATTTAATTTTATAAATTTACAAGTATTTTCGGGATGGGAACATGGAGAGTAATAAAAACAGTTACTCCCTCAATTTATTTTTATTTGTCACGGTTTGACTTGACACATCTATTAAGAAAATAATTATTAATATACGTATTTTATCAAACTATTCCTATTAAATGATATTTAGTATTAGATTTTGAAAAATAATTTAAAGAATATGTATTTAATATTGAGGATAAAACATGAAAAAATATAATTGTCTTTTCTTGATATGTCAAAAAAAGTAATTAAAAATGAAAATCTATTTTCGAAATAAATGACAAGTAAAAATGAATAGAGTAAACTGAAATTTTCTTTATTTGATATTCTTAAATCTTACAATAAACACACGCAGAGGATGTCTGTCAATGTTAAGTACTCCAATAACAACATTTCAAAGGTTAATAATTAAGTGCATTAAATTCTAATTAATCTTGCACATGCTCCACAGTCCACAGCATTAATTTTTAAGCCTTCAAATACCAAGTAATATGCTTAAAGTCAATTGCATTAAATTCCAATCAATTTGTGAAATACTAATATGTTTCAGATTAGTTGATCATTTTCATTTTTACAAGTGAATTAAGCGAGTCAATAATCATTTAAACTTAAACAAATTAAGCGAGTCAATAATCTACTAAACCTAAATAAATTAAGCGAATCATATTTTCATAAGCTAATTTTATCATTACTAAAATTTTGAGTAAAATCAGGTCAAGTATGATGACTTGAGTAGTTGCCATCCAATTTACTTCCTCTATTCACTTTTACTTGTCACAATTTGACTTGACATACTATTAAAAAAATAATTAATGATATAAGTATTTACTAAACTATCCCCTATTAAATGATGTCTTGAAAAATGATTTAGAAAATAAGTGTTTAATGTTGAGGAGGGTAATTTTTTTTTTTTTTTGTATTTTCTTGATATGTCAGATAATAAAAAAAAATCTTTTTTAAAAATAAATAATAAGTAAAAGTGAACGGGGACCATTTTTTTTGTCCACAAAAGAAATATCACATGGATGGTTGGAAAAGTAAAAGGAAAAAAATATATTTATTTATGTAATGAACTAGATATACTATTTTTAAAAAATTAATTGTAATCTAAGAAAAATTATGAATATTTATGAAATTATATTATTCAACTTGTACAATTAACTAAAAAAAAACAAATCATCACACAAGTTAAAGTAAGATGATATTTTTTGGGACTCAATTTTCTTTCTAGTTCATTTAAAAAAAGAATGTCATATTATTATAATTAAAAATAATTTAACTTAAAAATATCCTTTCTATCCTAAATAAAATGAATTATAACTACACAAATATCTAAATATTATTTTAAACCATAAATTAAAAAAATCTTTCATTTATTCTTAAAACATTAATACACATCAAACTCCATGATGTCACCTGAATTAAACGAAGAGAGTAGCATATAAGACATAATAATAAAATTTTAATTGATATGGAATCATTGTTTCATTATTTAAATTCATATCATATCATATCACCATAATGATAAATAAAATAATCATACGTTAATTTTTTTTTTATCTTGTATGCTGTAGCTATCACCAACTATTAGATCTGCAATCACAATTCACAATGATTATTTTTGACTGGCCAATAAGATTGTACTTTAGAAGATTAAGCTATAATTTTGTCATAGATGGAGTAATAAATGCGAAATAAATTATACTTTTATCATTTTTAGTTTTATCAAATTATTATTCGATTTCATTTTACTTATTCATATTATTTAAAAAATATATATTTACTTTACTTGTTTATTTTAATAATTTTTTTTTAATTCTTTCCTCTTTCAATAATATGACACTTTAAAAATAGTGCAAAAGTCGACTGAAGGGAATCGACGAATTGAGTTGGTTCAAAAAATTAACGGGAAATCAATCCATTTTTATTTTTTTTAGGTTTTAAAATTATTTTAAAGAAAATCTTCGAACTTAAGAAAATACTTTAAAGAAGAAACTAACGGAGTATTTTTTTAATTAATGAAAATCGAGAGACTTCATCAATATAGTTGAAGTGCAAAATTGCAATTAAGGAGTATAAATAAAAATGATGAAAAATATTTTGTTAAAGAGTATATATGGTCGAGAGATCCCCTAATTATACAGATAGAATAGATGTTCATGGATAGATAGACATTCCATGGATTCTTAGTTTTTGGGCTGAAAAAACTCGTCGATCCAAATGAATCATTGATAAAATTATTCAATATCATTGTAAATGTAAATACCTAGGTTGGATTTCAAGTAACTACACTCTTTATGTTATATTTCTTATATACCTATTATATTTGTCTTGTTACAATACCGCATAAAGCTAAAGATTTTTGAAACTTTATCGTCCTTATGGTAAAAAAAGACTCGGTAATTCTCATGAAATGAAAAAATATAATTAAATTCCATGAATTTCACACCAATTTTTTTTTTAAAAAGATGACTTTTTTTATAATATATTGTTCATAAAAATCATACATACAATTTGTTCATTCACTTCGATTCAAATTTTCTATTAAAATCAAAACTAAATCAAAGTTAAGAAAATATCAATTAATTTTAATTTATGATTTAAATTAATTCTAAACCAAATTATGAATGCGTATTATTTTTTTTAGAAAACACGTGATAATAACTAGTAGACAAATCAACAATGATTGTGATAGAATAATAAATGCTCCTTTATTCTTAATTAGAAATATCAAGCTCGAATCTTCCATAATACGAAATCATCTCAATATAGAACTTTCTAATATCGAATACTAATTGAAAAAATAAAAAATAAATACTATAGTAGACAAACCAAAAAGGAGTGGAGAAAAAAATGAGTGGAGAGGAACTGTTCGGTCAGTTTAATAATTAGCGGACAAATTTGTCGATATATACTATGATTTATGCCACAAAAACGTCATATAAACGGGTCGTACTTTTCCACAATAAATATACAATAAATATGGACCATTTTTTATTTTACGTACAAACATTTCGTATCCACTAAATAACAAATTTTAAAAAAAAAACATTTTGACAAAAATGGAAGCTTCTATCCTTGAGAAAAATATGAACTTAAATAATAATTTATTTAATATTATTAATCTTTCTTCATATTTATTACGATCAAATAATAATAAAATAAATAAATAAAGTTAATTTTCTAAAAATAAGAAATATTTTGAATTAATTTTTTTTATGGTGACCATGACAAATAGTGGCAAAAGTTGATTTTTTTATTAAGGTTATCAAAATATGGAAAATAAAAATACAGTGAAATTCAAGGGATATAGTATATAGAGTAGGAAATTAATCGTTCTCTTTATTATTATTTATAAATTGAATACAAAAATGATTTTATGGTTATCAACAATCAACATGCCTGCTTTGTGAAAGGGACAATTTGGTCATTTAAAAAAATACAGCTAGAAGTTTTATATTTTTTTCTTTTTAATTTGTTTATATTTTTTCCGGTCTATTATATATTTGAAAATTACGGATTTTTTTAACTATAAATTACAAAATTTTACTAGTGTTATATAAAGTAGGACAGAGAAAGTAACACATATTATTTGAAATAACTAAAAAGTACTATAAATCACATTAATTAACAACTTAAAAATTTAAAAGACACTCAAAAAATTCGATTGACTCTCGAAATTCTATCAACACATAAATTGAGATAGAGAAAGAGTAACATATCTTATTTGAAAATAACGTAAAAAGTATTATAATTGATAATAATTAACAAGTTAAAATATTTAAAAGACACGAAAATTTTAATTGACTCTCAAAATTCTATCGGTGCCACATAAATTATGATATAAGAATAAACATATATTATCTGAAACTTATGTAAAGAATACTATAAATTATAATAATTAATAATTTAAAATATTTACAAATCATAAAATCAAATCAACATTCAAAATTTCATTTCTATCACATAAATTTAGACAAAATGAATGGAGTAACATATATTGGTTTTGTTCCGACACAGACTTCAATATCAAATTTAGAGAGACAAAAATATGAGTGAGATAATTTTTAAGTCACCTATGTGATATCTTTGAAATTAAAATATTAATTTTATATTTTTTTATTCAGTCTATTAAATGAATAAATTTTCAGATTTTTCTAGACGATAAAGTTAAAAGTATATTAAACGGCGAAAAGTATATAGTATATATTTTTTAATATTATTAATAATGACTATTTTAAATAAACGACAAACAACAAGATGTGTCTCCGCCTCTTTTATTCCACTGCCTCATGGATTTCTTCCCAAGAAATTGCTACCTTTTTTATTCATCAATCAAATCCACTTTTCTTTTTTTTAAATTCATGTAAAATAAAAAAATTATAGTTATTTTTTTAATTATGTAAAATTATTTAGATATATCGTTATCATCTTAAAGTTGAAAGTTGAAAGTTGAAAGTGAATGGTGCTTATATTTTAAACGTAATTCTCTCTTATTTATGTGACAACCTCAAACAGGTAGAGACGTAAAGTTATTATGGGCTTGGGTATATTTGAATATCATATGATAAAAAATATGTTATTTATATATGATAATTTTGTTTTTATATATATAGTATATGTTGAAGTCTCTTCGACTACAATATTAGTGTGAAAAATATTTTTATAGTTTCCTCCTTATCATTGAATCGTCAATCAATTTTATTGTGATTTTATAAATTAATATACATATATATTTATTTAATTTTTTAATACAAATATAAAATTTTATAAAAAATTATTGAGTTCGATCACACCTAACTCGGCCTCCAAATTGAAAGTACTTATTAAATTGCATGTCACTCTCGTTTAAATCATTTCGCATCTTTCAGGATAAATTGTGGTTCTCAAAAAATGTTAATGCTTTTTAAATGTCTGAAGTCTGAACAGTTTTATAATCATGAAATTCTATCATAAAAATAAAAATATAGAAGTTGAATTTCAAAATTAAGTTATTTTTAAAGGAAAAGCCAGAATATATTTCTCGGTATTTAAAGTTGATATATTTTTGTTATAAAAAGGACATATAAATATCCACTTTATAACTTTGATAACTTTTGAATCAAGAGGTTTCGAGTTCAAGTTTCTTTTACTCCCAATGTGATTTTTTTGGACGAATTTAAATTTAATTAGAGCTCCAATATAAATACTAGACATCAAATAAGGAAAAAAAACTATTGAAAATTAATACAGTAACTTTGATGAGAAAAAGAATTGTACTTCGTATTTCACACTTTGCCGGAAGACTACATTGTCTTTGTCGATGACTTGTTAAAATAAACTATATAGTATAATGACTTTTGATAACATTAGGAGTGGAAAATTAGAAGCTACAAAGAAATAGACTTCTGTCGATATTGAACCAAATAAACCAAATGAACTAGCTGTTTCTTGTTCTTGAAATATTTACCCTCTTTGGCTTTCTGAGCTGGTGAGTTTCATTCATAAAGATTATTTAAAAATTTTTTTTTTTGCTTGAAACCCAAAAAGCATCTATCTTTATGCATGACAAATTATTGAGTTATTTTTTTTGTGATGATGAGATTGGATTATTTGATTTTGCCTTTATGATTTGACTCTATAAAATTTAGAAAAAGGTATGAACTTTATGCCAAAGAGAGCTTTTGCTTCATAGCTGTTAAATTTTGCTAAAGTTGGTTCCTTTTTTGTGTATATATTTTCTCTACATGAATCTTTTGTTGTACAATGCTTCATCCTAGCAGCTGATAATTCTTTTTGGTTACTATGGTCTATGAGTGGTCTCTTTCTCCTTCATTACACACTTTTCATGTGGATTTCTTATCTTTTAGTTCTTTATCTTATTTGTTACTATGGTTCTTTTCCACCCTTTTTCTCTTTTGTTATGGAGGGCTAATATATTTTCTTGATGAATAAAGAATCATTTTTTTTTTTGGATGTTTGTGTGCAGGAAGTCAGGGAATGGAGATTCAGTGAATATAGAAACATAAAGGATGAATCTTGTATGGTTTAAGATGGATATTGGAAAAAATATGTCTTGGTTAACATCACTCTCTTGTTCTGCATCCACACTAGAATCTGATTCAGGAGTGGTTGAATGGCTAAGATTCATTTTCCTCTCTCCATGTCCTCAGAGGACTATGTTATCTTCCATTGATCTGTTGCTTTTGCTTATTTTCATGGTGTTTGCAGTACAGAAGTTGTACTCAAAGTGGAGGTCTAATGACCATCCTAATGACTCTGGCATTGACAAGCCTCTCATTGCACACAGCAGGGTTTCTGTAAGAACCAATCTTTGGTTCAAGTTGTCTTTGATTTTGTCAGCTATTTTAGCTATATGTTCTATAGTTTTATGCATTTTGGTTCTTGGGGGAAGTAACCGGTCGCCTTGGAAGATCATAGATGGAGTATATTGGTTGTTTCAAGCAATTACACATGTTGTGATAACTATACTAATAGCTCATGAGAAAAGATTTCGAGCTGTTTCACATCCAATGTCCCTGCGTGTGTTCTGGATTGTAAACTTTGTAGTTATGAGTTTGTTCTTTGGTTGTGGGGTTACAAGGTTAGTTTCATTTAAGGAAATTGATCCTAATTTAAGAATGGATGATATAAGTTCATTAGTTGCATTTCCTATTTCTGTTGTTCTTTTCATTGTTGCCATTAAAGGCTCGACCGGAGTTGCGGTAATTAGTGATTCTGAAACTCACATAGAGGATGAAACCAATGGGTATGATGAATCACTTGTGGATAAATCCAGTGTTACTGGTTTTGCTTCAGCCTCTCTATTATCAAAAACTTTTTGGCTTTGGATGAACCCTTTACTGCAGAAAGGTTACAAGTCACCTCTCAAGATTGATGAAATTCCTTCGCTTTCGCCACATCATAGAGCAGAAAAAATGTCTCTACTTTTCGAAAGGAATTGGCCTAAACCTGAAGAGAACTCGAAGCATCCTGTCCGAACAACATTGCTGCGTTGCTTCTGGAAGGAAGTTGCATTTACTGCCACCCTTGCAGTAATTAGGGTCTGTGTGATGTATGTAGGGCCAACACTCATAAATAGGTTTGTCGATTACACCGCAGGAAAGCGGACATCTCCTTATGAAGGATACTACCTCATAGGAACTCTCTTAATAGCCAAATTTGTGGAAGTTCTGACCTCTCATCAGTTCAACTTTCACTCCCAGAAGCTTGGAATGCTCATTCGATCCACACTTGTCACTTCTTTGTATAGGAAGGGGTTAAGGTTGTCATGCTCAGCTCGGCAGGCTCATGGTGTTGGACAGATTGTAAATTATATGGCTGTGGATGCTCAGCAGCTGTCTGACATGATGCTACAGTTACATTCCATTTGGCTCATGCCACTGCAAGTTTCTGTGGCTTTAGCCATCCTTTATACCAGCCTTGGTGCTTCAACTGTTGTAACACTAGCGGGACTTGCAGCAGTCATGGCATTTGTGGTGTTTGGAACTAAAAGAAACAATAGGTTTCAAAGTAACATCATGAAGAATCGTGATTCCAGAATGAAGGCAACAAATGAGATGCTTAATTATATGCGTGTTATAAAGTTCCAGGCATGGGAAGAACATTTTAACGAGAGAATTCAATCCTTCCGTGAATCGGAGTACACATGGTTGTCCAATTTCTTGTACTCAATAGCGGGTAATATTGTCGTCTTGTGGAGCGCGCCGCTTCTAGTGGCTACACTCACTTTTGGAAGTGCAATTTTGTTGGGAATTCCACTTGATGCAGGGACAGTGTTCACTGCAACTGCTCTCTTCAAGATGTTGCAAGAACCAATCAGGGCCTTCCCTCAATCCATGATCTCACTTTCACAAGCAATGATATCTCTTGAAAGATTGGACAAATATATGATCAGTAAGGAGTTAGTGGATAAATCAGTGGAAAGACTGGAAGGTTGTGGGAGTACAATTGCTATGAAGGTGAAAGATGGAACTTTTGGTTGGGATGATGATAACAGTGAAGAAGCTCTGAAAGATATAAATTTTGAGATCAGAAAGGGAGACCTTGCAGCTGTAGTAGGGACAGTTGGGTCGGGAAAGTCCTCCCTTCTCGCATCAGTACTTGGTGAGATGCACAAGTTATCGGGTCAGGTATGGATCTTATCCTCGTAGCTTATTCTTCTGTGTGATTGATTTATACAAATGTAAACAGGTTACCAATTACCTTTTGCTTCTTGTTGATAATCTGCATAGCCTCTATCGTGTTATTAAAAGATAATGTAGACAAATGTGTAGAGTGGAAGTCTTTTATGAAGAACAATTACAATCAAACTAGTACCTATCAAAATATATTTTTTCTTATAGGTTCACTGATGCGTTCTCATTGGTGTATCGTTTGATCTCCACTGAGTCAGGACTGTTACTGGCCAATCAGCATCAGACTAATGTGCTTCACTCCTTTTGCACCAAAGCATAATAGTCCTTGCTTCTAATGAACTTCAAACATGTAATGTGAACACCTAAAGCAAGATCTAAGAACCAAATATTATCATTTATGTCGCATTTGCTGATTTGTTACTTTCCACTTCATATTTTACATTTTTTGCTTGGTTGTCTATCTTCTGGATTAACAATCTTGAATGCAAGCACAGCCAATGCTGATCAATTAGTTTGTGTTGTCCTCTGTTTGTCCACTCTGCTGCCTCACTGAAACTATGCGGGAGATTCATACTTAATCTACAAGAACTAATTCTCCTATTTCTTAAATTATTGAGTGATATTATAAGAGAATAAATGCGTGAATATCTAATCATCTGCTAACTTGCTTTCGCGAACCCTTGTTCGACAGGTCACAGTTTGTGGTTCAACTGCCTATGTTGCACAAACATCATGGATTCAGAATGGCACGATAGAAGAAAATATCCTGTTTGGTATGCCCATGAACAAAGACAGGTACAAGGAAGTAATCCGGGTCTGTTGCTTGGAGAAGGACTTGGAAATGATGGAGTTTGGAGATCAGACTGAAATAGGAGAGCGCGGCATCAATCTCAGTGGTGGCCAGAAGCAGCGAATTCAGCTTGCAAGAGCTGTTTATCAGGACTGTGATATTTATTTACTTGATGATGTCTTCAGTGCAGTTGATGCTCACACTGGCTCTGAAATCTTCAAGGTTAGAACTCTTCAATGTCATACCTCTTGGCGATTTAACTTAAAATGGAAATTACACTGTTCCCTTCTGCTAATTATATGGGCTATCAGAGGAAAACAGAACTCTGCTATTTATGGATTTTGGATGACTAGTTTCCCCAGTAAACACATCTCATTTTTCTTGGAGGAAGATGTGAAAGTGGCAAGCTATAAGCCCAAAAAACACACCCGAAAAAGATTATTTTCAAGTTTGGCAGGCTTGATTCATGAACTCTTGCTACTTACTGTCCACATTATTTTAGGGACCAAAGAATACCGTCTCCTTCTATGTTACGCTTTAATATGTATCGAAGGAGGCAATATGATGATTCTTGTTATCTCTCCCCCTTTTGAAAATTCTTATTACTACATTCATTTTCCGTGAAATTGACAATTCATATAATGCTATATGTGAATACTTTGATTCTTTGAGTTGGTGTCTTATGTATTTTCAACCATCACACTTTGAAGCTCCGACTTATTTTCTCTTATAATGTCCATCTGAAAATTTCATGCTCTTTTGCAGGAATGTGTGAGGGGAATTCTTAAAGATAAAACCATTTTGCTTGTCACGCACCAAGTGGACTTCTTGCATAATGTTGACCTGATCCTTGTAAGTTTTGGAGTGTGGTTCTCGTCTTCCTAAACCTCTTCGGAACCAAGTGTCAAGAGTAGTGTTGTTTGGTTTCTATAAAACCTGAACTTTGTGAACTTTTTTTCTTGAAGGTCATGCGAGATGGGATGATTGTGCAATCTGGCAAGTATAATGAGATACTAGAAGCTGGCATGGATTTTAAAGCGCTAGTAGCTGCACATGAGACCTCTTTAGAACTTGTTGATGTGGAAACCAACAATGAGAGCACCGTTTCCCTCGAAGTATCAAAATCTTCTCGTGGATTATCTAAACACGGGGAAGAAAATGGAGAGGATAACTCTCAGCAGTCTACAGCTGATAGGGGTAACTCAAAACTTATAAAGGAAGAAGAAAGAGAAACTGGAAAAGTTAGTCTTGGGGTGTACAAGCAATATATTACTGAAGCTTTTGGATGGTGGGGTGTGGTGCTAGTTTTGTTGTTTTCTTTCTTGTGGCAAGGTTCTCTAATGGCAAGTGATTATTGGCTGGCATATGAAACTTCAGCAGATCGTGCCATGTCCTTCAATCCTTCTTTGTTCATTGAGATATATGGTATTATTGCACTTGTTTCTTCTTTGTTGATAGTGGCAAGGATGTATTTTGTGACACTCATGGGGCTTAAGACTGCCCAAATATTTTTCGGGAAGATTCTTCACAGCATACTGCATGCTCCTATGTCTTTTTTTGACACAACACCTTCTGGAAGAATTCTGAGTCGGGTAACTTTCTGAAAACGAGTTTGTGCATTTGCATGTAATTTTCAAAGTTTGTTGCTTAGATGATCAAATGAAGACAAGTATCCAGTGCATGTTTTACTGATATCATATTTTTATATAGAAATTTATTTACTGATGTCGAGATGTTTTGGTTATTTCTGCAGGCATCTAATGATCAGACCAACATTGATGTATTCCTCCCGTTTTTTATGAATCTCACTTTGGCCATGTTTGTCACCCTGCTTGGCATCATCATCATCACATGCCAATATTCTTGGCCAACCACACTACTTTTGATTCCTCTAGGTTGGCTAAATGTCTGGTACCGGGTACGAGCATTCCCTTTCTCTCTCTCTCTCTCTCACACACACAGTCTTGTCTTTTTTCTTGTTTGAACTCAAATCCAAATCCATTTCTTAACCTTCTTCTAAAGGCAATCAGTTCCTGAGCATTTTGCCTGAAAGGTAATGTTGATTAAAAGGGAAACTTCTTTATTTGTTCTGTCCAGCTAAAACTTTTTATTTCAAATGTGGTTAGCTATGTATTTCAGTAGTAATTTTTATTATTATTTGCAACTTTGATCAAAAGATGTGAGGCGTGCGTGCTGTTTCTTGACGACTAGATACTAAGCTCACATCTACATTGGTTGGACTATAATTTTCAACTTTTTATTCACAAGAAAAAGCTTTGGGCAGATAGACTATAGTCGAAATAACAGTAAATTCATTTCTGGTTTACAGGGATATTATCTTGCAACATCTCGTGAATTGACTCGGCTCGACTCAATTACAAAAGCACCTGTTATTCATCATTTCTCTGAAAGCATCTCAGGTGTTATGACTATACGTTGCTTTAGGAAGCAGGATATGTTTAGTCAAGAAAATGTTAACCGAGTGAACGCCAATCTGCGAATGGATTTCCACAACAATGGATCCAATGAGTGGTTGGGCTTCCGACTAGAACTGCTTGGAAGCTTGCTTCTCTGTGTTTCTGCAATGTTCATGATTGTCTTACCTAGCAGCATCATCAAGCCAGGTATGACACCCGTCCAATGGTCATTCATGGATTTTCAGGAATGCTAGTTTTGATAATCCTTTTCTATTTAGATCTACCTCCTATAACGAAAAAGGAAATGAGTATGAGTAAAGAGAATACACGTTCAGCATAGTCTTTCTATGAATAATTTGCTTGCTATCTACTTGTTTCAAGTCAAAATCCTACTTCTACCTCCGGGCATTTCATTTTTTTTTGTATCCTATCCTAATTGACAATCAGATTTTGTCAGCAAAAGTTACACGTACCTCCTTCACCTCACCTATAAATATAGAAAAAGTTCACTGTTACCCAATCTATGGGAATCACTTATCTTGAAGAACCATATCTAGAGATCTTTTCCTTCTTGTGTGAAGTAATGCATATACATTAAGAGAACGCGGAGTTGCTGAATGAAATATAGTAGATAAATCCAAGTGATGTACCTTTAACTAATTCTATGGTGAGACTGAATATAGTGGTCATAGAATTTTTTTCTATCTTAGCGATCAGGATAATCCATACAAATGGACAAACATTTAGTCATGCCTTCATCTGTACTACAAAAAGTCAAAAATTATCAACCAAGAGTACAAGAAACTTCTAATTTGGACAAGGAAGGCCAGTGGACCAACATGATTCTAGCTTCATCTATTCTTTCCTTCAGTTTTTCGTTGTACTTATCTCCGTGTTTTACCTGGAGCTGAAGTAAACTAATATTTTTCTTTTTCTTTTTGCAGAGAATGTTGGCTTATCGTTATCATATGGTTTGTCCCTTAACAGTGTGCTATTCTGGTCCGTCTTTGTGAGTTGCTTTGTGGAAAACAAAATGGTTTCTGTTGAAAGATTAAAACAGTTCTCATGCATACCATCAGAAGCTGAGTGGCAAAAAAAGGATTTTGTCCCACCTTCAGATTGGCCGAGCCATGGCAATGTTGAGCTTGAAGACTTACAAGTAATAATTCCAACTGATATTCACTAGCCTACAGATTCTTAAATTTTAAATATGTTACATTGAATCTCTGTATTGTTTATTCTACTGGTGAACAGGTTAGATACCGTCCAAACACTCCTCTAGTGCTTAAAGGAATTACTCTCAACATTAGAGGGGGAGAGAAGATCGGTGTTGTTGGTCGTACTGGAGGTGGAAAATCAACACTAATTCAAGTTTTCTTCCGTTTGGTGGAGCCTGCAGCTGGAAGAATAGTCATTGACGGCATTGACATATCCAGGCTCGGGCTTCATGATCTTAGATCTCGCTTCGGAATCATTCCCCAAGAACCAGTTCTTTTTGAAGGAACTGTGAGAAGCAACATTGACCCCATTGGACAATATTCAGATGATGAAATTTGGAAGGTAATTTAACTTGCTGAGCGAAATAGTTTACGAACTACCTCAAATGATAACGTAAAATTAGCCAAAGCATGTCTAGACTGCTGAGATTTTGGATTATAATTCTGTAAGAGCAACATACTAGTTGTTAATGAAAAAAAAGCAAATACTCCCATACATTGTTTTGTTATCTTCGAGGAATTCCTCTAACATGAAATCTTGTTCATTGTAGAGCCTCGATCGCTGCCAACTGAAAGATGTGGTGTCTTCAAAACCCGAAAAGCTTGACTCACCAGGTAACTTTTCCTCCTCTATGTCATCGTTGTGATTCTCTGCTGAATTATGCAACCAACTTTGATGCTCATTGAATATATGTATACTGATAAGTGAATACTGTTATTGGGAAATTATAGTTGTTGATAATGGAGATAACTGGAGTGTCGGGCAGAGGCAGCTTCTTTGCTTAGGAAGAGTGATGCTAAAACGCAGCAGACTTCTATTTATGGACGAGGCAACCGCCTCTGTTGATTCACAGACAGATGCTGTGATTCAGAAAATCATCCGCGAGGATTTCAACGCCTGTACTATAATCAGCATTGCCCACAGAATACCAACAGTCATGGACTGTGATAGAGTTCTTGTTGTAGATGCAGGTTCGGATTTCTCTCCTCTTACTTTGTACCGTATTTTGAATCTGGTAAATGATTATTTTATCTTTATGTGATGAACATTTCAAATATAGCATAGTCAGTAAGTTCTTGGCCTATTTGGTTTGAGCTTTTCCTTTGCCTAATTTTGTGAGTTTCATACAACATCAAGCTAGAGGCTTATGGTACACTGCCTAGTTCTTTTTTCCCCGTAAGTAGCATTTTACGCTGATTGTCTCCTTCATGCCCCCAATCCCCGACCTCCTTTCCCCGCACTATCTTCATTCCACCGTATTTTACTTACTTACCAAACACTAGAAAATAAGAAAACTACGCACACACACCCTTAGGGGGCCGTTTGGTAGCTAGTTTGGAGCGAGTTATGCAGATACTAAATCCTACATAAGTAATAGCATGTTTTATGGCTGGTTAGGAAGTAAGTTATTCATACATAAAATTAATATGGTGTTTGGTTTGCAATATACAAACCAACATAACTAATATCTGCGTAAAATAATACATAGATTCCCTCATAACTAATCCCTGTATTGTTAATACCTACATTACTCTTAACAAGCTATCAAAACGACCCCTTGATGTAGTAATTTAACCTACTATAGCCGGTTATCTGTCTTTTTTTTTTTCAGCGTTGTCTGTGTATAGAACTTAAACTCTTTTCTTAACCCCAAACATCTTATTTTCATGCAGGAATAGCAAAAGAGTTTGACAAACCATCTCATTTACTGGAAAGGCCTTCACTTTTTGGGGCTTTGGTTCAAGAATATGCCAACAGATCATCTGAGCTCTAACCACACACCATTTTGGCTTTTCTTGGTGTTTTGCTGTAGTTTGCAAAATACCTATCCAAATATTTACATTAGATTCCCAAATAGTATCATCTCCTACTAGTCTATTTAGTATATTTTGTTGAGTTGTAACAATATTGACATTAAAACTATTGTAGTTGCTGTTTCCATTAATAAAAAACAACTAGGTTATTTTATGTAGGCTGATTTTTCATCTTCCAATCCGCAAACTGTTAGAGTTGAAGATGGAGTTGTGTGTGGTTATACTTTTGCAAAGAATATTTGAAATAATGTTTTTGTTTGAATGTATCTAAATATAACTTCAAAAGTGAAAAGTGAATTGAAACACAGGTTATAAGCGTTCAAATTTTGGAGAAGTTTTTATGCGTGTTTTTAGCGTCAGTTACGTAAATAAATTGATCATAAAGTATGCTATTTTTTTTTATTATACTCATTAGTCTCAACAAGGCGTAAACCTCAACAACTCCTTGTCCTTTCCATCCGGAGGTGGCGTTGATCCAGCTAACGAGCAACTGCTTCGTCTTTACCCACTTAGTGTACTTAGGATTTAAGGACTTCTTTTCATCGTGAATTGGTTGGGCTGAAGTGAGAGAGAGCTTCTCGGTAGACGTAATCAAGCTAAGAGCTAGAAAGTTGCAATTCAGTTAAAAGCTAGTAGCACGATAGCTGTGCTGGCGCATGCGGCAGCGCCTCTGGAGCCAGTAGGTTTTGAATGACCTCCCTCTCCCTGTAGGTCGAGCTTAGTTTCAATTAAGGTCAAAATGTATAATTAAAGGAGGTGGTATATTGTGTATGGTTAACTTATCTGTGTTATATAAAAACACTTTATAAGTTCAAATGCTCAATTAAAAGTTAAAACATACTACATTTGAGTAAAAGCCCTTAACATGAATAATCGATCCTTGACCCCTCTTATGAGATACCACCTAATGCACCAATTCAACCATCTTTACGAGTGTAAAATAAAAGAGTCAATGATAAAAAAAAAACACTTAAAATATTTAGGTTTTTTCGAGTTTCATACCTGAACAATCAAGTGTGTGAATTTCCTATCTAAACTATCACCAACTATTTACCAAAATACACCAAACTATCGTTATTCTTTTTTCTCCTTGAAAATATCACCTTCATTCAGATAGATTTAAATAATTATACTAATTCAAAAAAGAAATTCACGCACGTGATAGTTAAAAGTATGAAACTCGAAAACCCCCCGAAAAAAGGTCATTACCCTCCCTTTTATATTTATTCTGAAATTTTATAAATTAGAGTTGTCCAGACTATCAAAAGGGTTTATCAAAGCACAATCCCTTTAAACCCTAGCCCCTCTTTTTCACAGAGATGGGTGGTTCACGGCGAAAGTACAAGAGATCAAGGACAAAAGTGAGAGTTGGTCTGCCGAAGAAGAACCCTAATGTGTTCAAACCGGCGTTTTCTCTTCCACCGAAGCTCCGGTCACTGGTCAACTCTCATTGGGATGATAAAGGCAGCGTAATCGACAATTACAAGTCATTCGGCGTCGTTTCGAACCCTAATTTGCTTGGTGTTCGTTGCCGGACCTCTCATATGATTGAGACTGACTCTCTTCAAGTTCCGCCGCCGAAGAAGCTGCCACCTACCTCTGATGATGATGATGATGCCGATGCGTTTGAGGATCTGGATGATTCTGGCAGTGAGGTTGAGGAAGACGGTGAGTCCGTTTTACAGTACTTTTAGTTGCTGTTTACGGTAGGAATTCAATTGTTTTAATTAACTGTGCCGACTCAATCTCAGACTTTATACCTGTTTTACTCCATTTTTTATTAATATTATTGCTAAAAATTTAGTCTTTCGGGAAATTGAGGGTTCACTATAACTAGAGGCTCTTAACACTGACCTAATGTAAGTGTAACGATACAACAACAACAACATACCTAGTGTAATCCTACTAAGTGGGGGTGTGGGGAGGGTAGAGTGTACACGGACCTTACCAGTTAGTAGTACCTCGAGGAGGTGGAGAGGCTGTTTCCGAAAGATGTAAGCTTAACGATAATTAAGCATTAATTCCTGCTGGTTGGTGTTGCAATTTTGTTTACACCAGAAAAGTTGTGCTGAGCTAAAAGTTCTATGATGTAGCTTGATTATGATTAGACTGGGTTATTGCTATAATGCTAATGTTGTTTGATATATTAAATGCATAGATTTGAGACTGTTTATTGAGTATGAAGAGCACTGACAAGATATACTATCTGGGTACTGAGATAAATATCTTTAGCTTGGTTGTTGAGTTCGTTGGAGCGTTTCTGAGCTGTGGGTTACCATAGTGGCTGGGTTTATTAGATTATGAAAGCATATGTTTTGTATTTTTTTTGCTTCAACTTCATAACTTGTGTCACCAGAAAGAAAAATACTACTATAATGAAGGGGAGTGCTTTCCTTCTACTAAAGAAAATACCTTTAGGTTGTTTTTTCCTGCTCTCTTTGAAAGAAGTCACTTTGCTATGGAACCTTTACATTGTATCTGGAATGGTATCAAGTGATAGTGGGAACTTCAATTGGAAACCAAAAGCACTATGCACAACTTTTACGTCATGGAGAAGAAGCTTCCAATTAAGTTAGTAAGGAGTTAATCTATGGAGAAACGGGAGCGAGAGGGGTTGCTAGAGGCTGCACATTAAAATGCCATTTAAATAGTCTTTTAGGATGAATAACAAATTACTTTTGCAGAATTAAGATAATGTTTGGATTCCTGTTTTGCTCTTCCAACTGCATACAGGCATGATGAATGATATAGTTGGTGAAGCATTACCTATTTTTTTTTTTTTTTTGATAACCGAGAAATCCGTCTGTGACCTGCCCTTTGGAAGCATTACCTATTATATTTATTATATAGCTGTTATATATATATTATATAGCTGTGAAGATGATCGAGTCTGATCCTTGTGTTTCTGTTTTATCATATGTGATATTTTGATTCTTGAAATCTAGATCTTAAGTCGGCACTTGGGAAGAAACGAAGGGATGGAAAAAGTGCCCCTCTGCAACCACTGACTACCATACAACGAGTTTACATTAGCAGGCTTGTGGAGGAATATGGAGATGATTATCAGGTAATAATGGGAGATTTATAAAATCATTTAGCATGTATTTGCTCTGTTGTTTTCTCACTGGAGACTGTTTTCCCCCTCTTTGCAGAGCATGTTCATGGACACAAAACTTAATAAGATGCAGCATTCTGTAGCAACATTAGAAAAACTCTGCAAAAGATATCACATGTACAAGGATAAAAATCCATTACTTGTTGGCACTTGAAGACAATCCAGGATAAATTCACATGACAATATGATATTAGCTATAAGATCTAAGACTCGGTAGGGTCACACATTCATCAGGGCTGATCTGATGGCTTTCCTTTTTCTTTTCTCTTCGCTTTTTGATTTATAAGTTTTGAATGGAAGACCTGGCGGTTGGTGTGCTTTGTTAGCCAATCTTTGCACATCAGAGTTCTTGTATTAGACTGCATTTACAGAAGTGACGGAAATGAAGTGAGCTCCCCCGATGCAGTATTTAGCTTATTTTCCCTTTCTGCGGTTGAATCTTGTGGTTTCATTGTAAAATGAGATAGAAATCGGATGGTGGCTGTGTATTATTTATAACATTACTCTCTTTTTCACCACATTTATTGAGGGAAGTTAATAGTTAATTAGTATATCTTAATTTTTTAAAATGACAATTATTTTTTATTGTTTATTTTTAATAAGCACGATGACTGGAACGAACTGGAAAAAGTAGGAGCCTCTACAAGTTTTATGAGTTCCTTTGCACTGCACAATAATTGTTCATTCTTTTCAAGTGTGATTTTTTATGTTATTTATAGCTGTGCGCTCATGACGAAGGGCACTACATGTTTTTTTAAAATTGTACTACATGTATTTTTATGATTGCTTTAATCTTTTTGACATGTTTAGAAGGAGATATCTAACAATTCAACTATAACTTCTGAAGATAAAATCATGTCACTTGAAATTTCGAAAAGGTTAAATCCTATCTTTCAAATTTTGGCTTTAAGCAGAACTATACCGTGCTGCACTATGCTCATTTTGCAAGTGAAAGTAATATGATTGAGTTGATCAACATGGTACAACTATGTTGGTTGTTAAGGGGTTGGAGTCGGATTTGGACTAGGCTATGTAAGTGTAGTAGTAACACCTCTGCCCTTGTAATTACCAAGCCTAGTTCTAGTCTGACTCTAACTCCTTAACAGCCAATACTATTGTACTTGATCAACTCGATGCTTATCTTTAGCTTAGTCCTTATCTTCAACAATTTCTTCTCTGCTCCAACTTAAAATGGAGTTATAAATGCTCAATATTTATTCTTAACCACCAAGGGATATTATGAAAATATAATCTTGTCATCCGTAATTAAAGTTTCATATTCAGAGAGAGTGAAAAAGTTCTTAATAAGAAGCGATTGATGTTGAAGAATCAACGAGTGAGCTAATAGTAAAGGTCCAAAGCAGGAGCATTAAGGTGGGCAATGGCCGCTTCCTGCCTTGCTGGTGGAATTTAGCAATTTACCGAAAATCGACACCACCCCCAAGCAAGAGTTGTGCTCTCGCAGAAAAGAGGAAATTGAGAGGAAAAAAAAAGAGAAGAATTTATAAAAGGTATGGAGATCCGAGCTCTAAAATATGTCATAAACATTTACGTGACTATGATATCATTAATGGTAAGTTGAATATTTTAAAGCTAAATTATTACTGAATAGAAATGTTGAAATTCTTTTTTAAACGAAAAAAAGAAGAAAAGAATATTAGATAAATTGATAGGGAGGAGTAATTGGAGAGTTTGAGTTCCACAACAAATGTTCTAATAAAATTAAGGCTTAAGTTACTTAATAACCCTACCAGCTCAGCAACCTGGAGTGCTTCAACTCAAAAACACGAAATGTGACAAAATTATGCAGTTATTTACAGATTCTAGCACTTTTTCAGAGCATGAACAGTAGAACCATAAAGAAATGTAAGAAAAAAATCTATGTTCTTCTCGAATTCCTCAAAAAGGGAACCACACTCATTTCGGATCCTCCATAAATATTGCTCTAAAAATGCAATATTTTTGGAGGATCCGAAATGGGTACAACAACATTTTGAAGGATCCTAGCAACATAAAAGAAAATGCAGGAGAAATAAATGCTACTCTTAATTCTAGAGTCACCATGAGACTAATATTATCGTTCAGACGCCCATAAATGCCCGACACAGAGATTCCCAATGCTCCTTAGCAAGCCGAAGTCTCTCTACTCTCTCGGTCTGAAGGCGCTCTTTCCAATACTCGGGGCAACTGTTCAAAAATGTGGAAGTGAATTAGAACTAACAGAAGCAACAAGAGCGGAAAACGTATAAACTACTCTGGAGTTGATAGACCTAATCTGACAACACATTACGGAAGAAAGAATACCTTCTACTCAGTAGAATGTTAAGCTCTTCCAGATGCACAGCACTTTCATACACTCCTTCCTGAATCACACAACAAAAAAATATGAGATGAAGGTTATATAATACTAGCACAAGTAAATCACAATTGCAGAAGAATAGCCTTTGCAGAGAAGCTAGAAAACAAAGAGATCAACCATAACCAAACAGATACTATTGAATGTTAATTTCTTTCCAACTTATGTTGATCACTAAAATAATGTTCCAAAATTTCTTAAGAACAGTATTCTTTGCAAGCAGGCACATCTTCGTATTCCTCATGAGTTAAAAAACATGTTAACTTTTACTTGTTTCAGTGACTGGGGCGGGAAATCTGCTATATATTGTTAAAAGAGGAAACAATTCCAGAGGAATAGTTTGATTTAAGTAACTTGTTCTTGTTTATCCTCTCTGACGTGAAATATCACTCAGAAAACTTGTGCTCCTAACATATTATTCACAAGTATAAAACTATGCTAAATGTTCAAGCCACTGATTAAATACCAAAAGTTTAGCTAACCTCTCGGCAGAGAGGGCATTTTTCCTTGTGATTTGCCGCTTGCAGTCCATCAACTATGGTCACTGATGCAACTTTGCAAGCACAGATATAGCAGAAGATATGACCACAAGTGAGAGATACTGGGTCAAACACGGTATCCTGCATAAACAGATGTATTTACAGCACTGTTAATCTCCACTTTATATATCCAGCATGCTAAATGGATGATAAATGATAAATTGATTACAGACTAGAGAAGAACCATTTGTCACTGTCGCTAAGAACCAGCTAACACAAAATAACAGAATTTCACACTATATTGACAGCATATGCAAAGGTTTCGATTCAATAAATTTGAAGTCTGATGATTTCATATGCAAAGGTTTCTAATCGTTAAGCAACAGTAAGATAATTTCTCTTTATTAAAGCAAAAGAGACGTGTCTTAAACCACACAGACAATCAAGTTAGCCTTCTACAGTATTGTGTTCAAGCCAAATTTTGAATGTGATACTCAATTTATAGGGATTTTTTTTCCCGGTGCTGGTGATGGGAGTAATACTTGGCTGATAACATTAAAGACAAGATATGGAAAAAGAGAGAGCACGTACCAAGCAAATAGAACAGGTCAAATCAATATCAAGCTTGATAGAATCAAAGAGCTCACAAGTGAGGGATGGTTTCCCTTCATTGAATACCAGGAAGCAACCATCAAAAAGTGCAAGAGCCTTCCCATTTTTGGCCTTATTTTCTCTCAAATTGATGTGAAAAGCCATAAGTTCAGACAGCCAGGGGGACTGAAGGATCTCAACGTGCATCCTTTGAGCTTGTGACTTGAATGCCTGGCCTTGCTTAGAATAGTGAATCTACAGATAGACAGGAGTAGTTAATAAAGGAAGCAAAACTCAGTTAATATGTTGAATTAATTGTCCAAAAGGGAAATACCTTGTCATATTTCTTAAGTATCTTACGCACGGCAATTGCGTTGATTATAGCATAGGTGACTAGATCTTTTCCTTCTTGAACTAAAGTAATATGGTTTCCTTGAATTTTTTCTTTGAGCAAGATAAGATATTTGCGGAAACCCGATGAGAGATGCAGTTCAAGCAATTTCTGCGCACGTTTATTGAAGCTGCCAACCACTTCAGACATCTCCTTAAGGAGAGATGGAAAAAAACTTCCATCACAAACTACATAAGACAGGAAAATTTATTAGAACCTTGTAGTGATGACTGATATGAGATATATTAACAAAAATAAAGACAAAATTGTAGATTTTACAAGCTTTAACATTGTTCTGGTGCATAAATTGTCAAAAAACTTCAGAAGCTTGGGAATATCTTTGCTTCTTTTTCACCAAAATCAAGCTACACTGTATTGAGTTAATCTGAATGTCGTTCTACTGCAACTATTATCAAAAACACAAAAGATAGCAAATTCATTTACCCCTTTTTTTGGGTTGCCAACTTTAAGCTACCACATACAAAATCATTTGAACATGCAACAATAGATGAAACTAAAACAACGAAGGTACTCATCAGAGATGAATCAATTTTATCTCAACATATAAACATGTATAAGCAAACAAAAAATTTATGCACTTACCAGTTTTAAAGTTGTCTTAATGCATGTATTGTCAAAAATCTCAAAAAAGGGGCAAATTAATTTACTTTTTTCTTTTACACCAAATTTAAGCTATTCTTTTTTCCAGTTTGTGCGCCACTAATTCCATGGAATACCTTCCACCCCACCCACCACAAATAGCAAGTAGCTCTAGTATTTCGTCTATGCTGGGATTTGAACCCGAGACCTAGTAATTCTTAACCAAATTTAACCACTTTGCCAGACTAATTCACAGGATAGCTGCCACCTCCCACCAAATAGATGTACCAGAAAATTCTGTCCATCAAAACTAGGGAGAAATCAGCTACTCCACTGTGATTTAAACCTAAGAACTCGTGATTCTTAATCAAATTTAAGCTACTCTATACAAAATCATTCGAAATCAACCACAGATTTACATAAATTTAATCAATCACATAACTCAACATAAATTTAATCAATCACAGTATAATTCAACATAATTTTAATCAATCACAGTATAATTCAACAGATCAAACAAACCAGAGCATTGATGCTGTGAACAACTGGAGCTATCATGAACATTATTGTTATCTGCAGACAGACCAACAACGCTTCGTGATTGATGACATTTTCGACATTTCTTCAAAATTTTCTTCAATTTCTTCAAACCTACACGCGGCAACTTCTTATTCTGGCATTGCCCTTCCATATACTCCTCATATTTCTTGCAAAACTTCATTTCCAAAATTCAAAAATTGTTCCAAATCTGAGAATTTTCCAAAAAAAGTGCGAGCACTTAATAGTGAAAAAAAATACTGAAAAATCTCCGTTTGTTTTTCCTCCCTGTTTATCTACCTGTACCCTTTAATGGCGGAAACACGGACTGTATCTGTATCCTTTAATGGCGGAAACAGGGACACATGACATTTGTGATGATCACAAATTAATTAAATTGGATGGAAAAAGAGAAAAGATTTTCGAAAGTGTGAAAAAGCTGTTAAACATTGCGGTATTTATGTAAGGGAGGTGGAACTTGTGGGCTTTTCAAGGTGGAGTTTCGATTTAAATTCGATATGATATTATAAAGGCAATTTGCCAAAATAAGTATAAGTATTTAATTATTAATTTAACAAAGTCAAATAAGTTTGTTTGGATTATCTGAATTGAAGTAGTTTTGAAGTATAAGTAATGAAAATTAGTACTTTTTAAGTGTTGGAGTTGATTTTTATAAATAGGTGTTTGATCATATTTTATTATGAAATTCATGGTCAAATATTATGAGTATGTTTGAATTCTCTGAATTAAAAGTAGCTTTAAAGTATAAGGAATGAAAAAGTATTTTTGGGCTATATTTTAATTTAATTTTTGTATTTGTGAAATTTATTGGGGGCATTTATAATAAAATTTACAAGAAAAATAGTGAAAAACAAATTTGACCACCAAAATAATAAATCTAAATCAGTCATTGAATTAAAGAAGTAAAAAACAATATGTGTGAGAATGATCAAATATATCCTTGCATGAATTATAATTTTTCAGTTAGAGAAAAATGATATATGTAAGCTATTTATAATAATAGATGTATATATAAGTCATTTTTATAACGACTAACAAGAGGTATATACTATATATAAGTCACTTTTATAACGAAGGATATATCAACTCTAAATAATGAAGTTAATGATTATATCAAACTCTTTTCCCAATTAAAAAAAAGAAAAAAAGTACTAAAATAGGAAATATGTCATTTTAAAAAAAAATTGATTTGAAAGAAATGAGTATCACCTTAATTGAGCTGGGGGATTAGTTTTTAACATTGTGCACCAAACAATCAATAAAAATAGTTTTTAAATAATAATTAGTTTTAGTGTAACTAATTCTAATTTCTACATTAGTACTAACTTTGTAGTTATCTCATAAAGTTTAAAAAGTCGGTTATTGTCCAAATACTTTCTTTTGGATGGTGACAGTGTCAAAATTATATAAAATATTACCTCTCTATTTGAAGGCTAATTCAAGATTAGGGGTCAATTAGTAGTACTTGATATAGTATATAGTACGATTAAAGAAAAAGTACTTGATATTAGTACAATGAAGGGTCGATTATATTTCATAATATGAACTCAAAAACGTAAAATTTAGATTCAATTTTTTGTGAGATAAAAAGAATGTTAATTGTGTGAGAAATGTGATAATTTTTTTGTATCATTAATTGTTTATAACATGTTTGGTCATTTATTTGGAAGTCAAAAGTGCATTTTTCCCCTTCAAAAAGAAAATCGAGTTGTTTGACAAAATAATTAGGAAAAAAATTAAAATGTTTTAAGCTATATATATATTGTTTTCAAAAGAAGAATACTTGACTCTTTCTCATAAGCATTTTTGGAATATTAGTCAAGTACAGTTCTAATATTGACAAAAATGTTTGTCAAATTAATTAGCAAAACATAAAATGCTACTCTTAATTATTTTTTTCAAAAACATTTTGCAATAAACATTATTTAGAAGTTTGACCAAACAAAAAGAATTTATTAGGTTAGTTATAAAGGAATTGTAATATATAACTTATTTAATAGATAAATAATATTAAAGTTATTATATAAAAATAAAATATAAATTATTATACAAAAAATGAATTATGCACAAATTGTTATTTAGGGATTATTTATTGTAAGTGCATTTTTATTTTCAAATGCCCTTATTATCATGTTAACATACACATTACCTATTTCATCTTATATTTGGTATAAAATAATATATAATTTTTCATATATTTCATTCTTATATTAGTTACTAGACACAAGTGTCAGTGCTAACACGGGCCCAATATCTATTATTTTTGTTTCATTTTATGTGACATAGATAAAATTTAGAGAGAATTAAGTTTTAATATGATTTTTAAATATTTTAAATTGTTAATTATTGTAATTTATAGTACTTTTTATGTAATTTTGAAATAATATATGTTAATTTTCTTGTCCCAATAGATGTAGCACAATAGAGTTTCAAGAGTCAATATATTGTTAATTATTGAGATTTACAATACTTTTTACGTAGTTTTCAAATTAAATAATACATGTTACTTCTTTTGTCCCATTTTATGTGATACATTTTTAATCAATTTTTTTTAAGCAATTGAATTTTTTATGTGTTTTTTTTAATAATATTTTAAGTTGTCAATTATCATGATTTATAGTATTTTTTACGCATTTTTTAAATATATATAAAAAATAAAAAAATAAGACAAACAAATTAAAGTAGAGAGAAAAAGTAGACAAATGTATGTGTAAGTGTGGAACCACACAGGTGAAGCAGGCATGTTGACCGCCACCTGTGTGGTTATCCACACTTATAGTTAAGTAATAGTGGTGATCCATGTTAGCATGAGCCCAATATTATTAAACATTTTTTTTAAAAAAAAGTGAAATTAGAGGAAAAAAGTTGATGCATCTAAGGGTGTATTCGATATAGAGAATGTTAATATTTTCATATTTGGTTGGTGTAAATCTTTGAAAAATGTTTTCTTTAGGATAATAAGTTTTTTTGTTCTTTCCCATTTAACGTTAACCCATCTTAGCTTTACCTCATCCCTTGAACTTCCCATCCTCATCCCCACCACCACTACATTATCCTCCATCTAATTCATCTTTCATAGTATTTGTCTAAATTATATACAAAAATTCTTAGAATAATTATTTTTACTTGTGCATGATCAAATACAAGAAAATAAGTAAGAAACTTACTTATTGTTCTAGAAATCATTTTCTAAAAAAATTATTTTCATCGTACCGAACACACCTAAGTAGTTACTGATCATATACGCATGGTTTTGCATACGTAAAGTTGAATAAATTCTTGATTCATGAATGGTGGATGATTGCCAAATGATAAATCATTTATATTAATGAAAACATTATACCATTAGCTACTAAAAATGGTACTTATACGCATAAAGTATACTATTTACGTATTGATGAAAAATGATTCATTTTTCTAAGAACGATATTAATTAGTTCATTAAATTACTTAATTATAATAAACTTATACATTTCAAATACTCTTGGATATGAATAAATAATTATCCTTCATGAGATTCAAATGAAAAATATGTGGAGTTAATTAGAGTAAAGTGAGTAATTTAAACACTTTAATCTGAATTTTTATACATTATACAAATAAGTAATTACATTTCACCAAATTCAAATGGAAATGAAAAATATACGAAGAAAATTACAACACAAGTGTTATGTGTCAGTTGGAAAGCTCAATGTAGCATATTCCATGACATTTCACTTTTAGGGTATGATTCGTAATTTAAATGAAAATGATTACTTTTTTTTTTGGAGTTAGTAATGAGGTCTAAATAATTATACATAGAGGACAACCCTCTTAAGCAAGCAAATCTTGCAATAGCATGTCAAAGACCATGATATCCTCAAATTTTTATTAATGACTAAAAACTAACATGTTGAAACTCTCCTTTCTAATATATAGATATAGATTTATACGACATTTGAATTTCACGTTAAATTTGTATAAGTTAATAGAAAATTGTATAACATAATTAAAATGTATTTCTTATATTTGATGCTAACTTTAGGTACCAATTTATTATTTATTTCATGAGCTCACCTTTTTCTTCCACAAACAATATAATAATGACTATTTAACTTTGTCAATCTAATACTTAAAGATCTTGCAATAGCCATGTTCTATTTTAATAATAATTATTATTATTAAATGCTTCTAAAATGATAGTGGTAAGAAAAAACAATTTAATTTTTTTTCTTTTCTTGTGACGTTTGTGCAATCAATTAAAATCATGATAAACAAGGAAAACTATTGGTGGCTTACTTTGACCCAAAATATAATATGCTTAAAGATAATTAATGTAACAAGACATTATAATAAAGTTTTATAAAATAGAAAACAAAATGTAAGACCAAAGTTTAATAGGATGCCTGAGATGTCTATCATTGTTAATTTGTCATCATAAAATGAATATTTCTTACCCAAGAAATGCATTAGAAAGAACTATTTGCATATATTTAAAGTGTTTTGCATTTTATGTTTTTAGTCAAAAACTTGATGAGAAAGTAACTAAAAAAAAAGGTTGAATCCATGAATGTGATTTAATAGTCAATGAAGTCCGAATGTATTACGAGATCTCAAATTTGAATTAAAAAAAATATTAGATGAAAATTTTCAATGAATAAAATTACTTGACATTTATACTGATAAGAAAAAAATCAAAAGTCTCTAACGAGACTCGGAACCGCAAAAATGTGCTACACATTAAGCCATTCGGCCACTAAGCTATTGTTCATATTGTGTTAAAGGAAATTTAAAACTTACAGACTATTTGTTGGACAAAAAATATCTATATCGATTTTTACGTTAAATAATACTTAGGAGTATTAATTTATCATGATTAAGTAAAAACAATTAAATATATTGTATATTTATTGGATTGATATGAAACCACGTATGAACCAAAATTTTCTTATATTCTAATTTGGCTTTTTTCCAAATGACTTAAAAGGGCGAGAAGAAGTGTTGGCATTTCTATCCAATATTAAAACGATTTATACCAAAAAAAAAAAAAAAAACCTAATTTGAAGTTTATCTAGCTATCTTTTTTTAAAAAAATAAATAAATTGGTGTTTGGTATTAATATCGGAGATCAATTATTCTGAATTTGCGCGGAGTAGAATTTTAATATTCTGAATTTGTGTGGCGTAGAGTTTTATTAAGAGAAATCATTTTTTATCAAAGTTTTTTTTTATATCCAAAATTCAAACGCAAAAACTCTGATTAAAAAAGTTATCCTGTCCATCGAACATTAAATAAATAAATGAAATGTATAGGCAGTTGTGTATACGCAAAGTTGCAACCGTAAGTAGTGCGTGAAAGCACATTGTTGACGACGTCTCAAGGAAATCCAAAAACACTTTACTTTTAAGTACATTCAAACATGAATATTACTCAAATTTTCAAATATAAAGCCAAACGCCTAAAAAGTTTGTACACAAATCTAACTTAAAAAAGACAGTTCGATGTATAAAATATTACGCATTAGCAGAGTTTAGAGAAGGATTGCACCAAAAGGTTGTGATGTAAATAACCACCCTAATATAAACATTAATAATTTCTTTCACCACTTGAACTCATGACCTATAAATTATACGGAAACAATTATATAATCCGCATAAATAAAATCAAAATAAAATGATAGATTCACAGTCTTGGGAGAAGTATATGACTATAGCAAAACTAGTTTTAGCGGCAATAAATATACACATTAACAAAGAGTGCTTACATTATTACATGCATTAGTTAATTGTCGTTACATCCAATGTCACTATAGGCTTTAGAGACATTTACAAAAAGTGCTAATTACTGCTAAAAATACATATTTAACAATAATTAAACTATATATTATCGTTAATTAATTGTTGTTAAAGATCATTTTTGATGTAGCGAGAATCCATTAATAATTAATTAATTATATATAGATTGTTTTTTTCCAAAAGGTTGCACGCAAAATCCCCATCTAAGGATTATGCTTTTTGACAAATTGGAAGAGTTGTTGATCACCTTTCCACCTCAGTTAATGGTGGCTATTGATTCCATATGAATTTAAGGAAAACAATTAAAATGAAAGAAGAAAGGCATTCGTCATATCACGTCAGGTCTTATAATAACGTATGCAAAATTTTATAAATTACATAATTTATATTATATGTTGATGAAGCTATGAAATGATGAAAATTTTAAGGCTTTATTCTTATCTTCAATTGATGTTTATTTTTATATAATTTTCAGACGATAATGATATATTGTATATATACATATTATTTTAAAAAAAAGATATTTACGCTCATATAATATCTACTATTTTTGTTGTTGTTGCAAAGTAGTGCCAAACATCCCTTAATATAGAGTGTCTCCACGGGGAGATTTGATTTTATAGTTTTTTATAAACATATTTTAAGTTTTATGTCATTTTTACAAGAGATCAGATATTATTTCCACGGTTTATTTAAACACATATATACTTTTTTAAAAATATTATATTTTATAGTGATTATACTTGTGAATCTAGAGATATTAATGGTTGGTCTGATAATTGACTAGATCTTAAATCAGATATGGGTGGTTGAAAAGCAACATTTTAGTGTTGAAATTGTTCCTTTCATCATAGGCTAGGGCTATGGCTATGACTATGATTAATGGCCTAAACTATATTAATCCCTTTAATTAAAAATAAAAATAAAATTTAAAAAAATATTAAATTAATCTGAATACAAACAGACCATTCTTGATGTGAAGTCCACTAAACTTGGTGCCTCCCAAATTTGTCTTTAAAAGTCTTTTATTCACCTCTTCTTCAACTTGCAATCATTTACTCAACTACGATGGTGCTAAAATGATTAAAAGCTTCTTATCCTTTACTACTACAAATTTCAAGTTTGAGTTTTGGATATGAAAAATTTCTATTAGAAAGCCTCCCCTTAATAAGCCTTATACAATACAAATTCAAATTAAGTAGAAATCGAAAAACAATCAATAAATCTATTTAGAAGTAGCCAATATGATTTCTTTCTAAGAATTTTTTGAGTTTGGATGTCACCCGAGAGGTGGAGCTAGAAGTCCGGATATGAATTCGGACGAATCCATTAGATTGTTTAAATAGTGTATTTATATTAATAAATTCATTAAATATGTAAAAATATTAAATTTAAAATTCGATTATTGTCACTTAAAATTGTTATTATAAATTTTAAAATTCATAAAATTAAAATCATGACTATGCCTCTGTGTCACCCAACGGCCAATTGGATTGTCCGATCGATAAGACAAAATTTCAAACTTACGACTTTCATTTTTTTCAAAATCGTGTGTAATAGGTCGAACTAGATTATTTTTTCCTTTGTTCAGGTGTTACCAATACAATGGCTATTTATTTGGTGTGTATAATAATATTTTGTTAACGTGAGACTCTTTTTCTAGTGACGTTTGTGGAATAGATTAAAATCATGATAAATAAGGAAAACTATTGGCGGCTTACTTTGACCCAAAATATAATATGCTTAAAGATAATTAATGTAACAATGCTGTAAAACAAGAGAAAAATATAAGAATACACAAATAATAAAGGGAGACAAATGGTGATGGAAAGTATAGAGTGGAGAATATTATTTAAACTCTTCAAGCGTGTTTCACAAGGGTGAAAGACTACCATTTAATAGGATATTCAAACCATTTTTTTACAATATTTGACAAATACATTAGTATAGTGTCTAATTAATATAATAAATAGATACATTACGTTAGAATAGATCAAGAGAAACATCCACAGTTAAATGGATTTGTAACACTCCCCCTTGGATGTTTATAGATAATGTGCCTCGTTAAAACCTTACTAGGAAAAATCGAGTGGGAAAAAGAGTACACACATCTTGTAATACGCCTTGAGTGATGCATCATTAAAAACCTTACCAGGAAAACCCAATGAGACAAAACCTTGGTTAAGGGAAAACAAGTACAACATGTATTTTACTCCCGGCCCCCTGATGAAAACTTTATTTGATATCTCGGAGACAACGCATTCCAATCTTATATCTTAACTTCTCAAATGTTGACGTTGGCAATGCCTTAGTGAATAAATCTACAAGATTATCACTCGAACGAATCTGTTGAACATTTATCTCACCATTTTGTTGAAGATCATGTGTGAAAAAGAACTTAGGTGAAATATGCTTTGTTCGGTCTCCTTTGATATATCCTCCCTTTAATTGAGCTATGCAAGCAACATTATCTTCATACAATATTGTTGGAGTCTTTGTTTGCACAGAAAGACCGCATAATTGCAAAAACACAATCTCGACTGACTTCATGAATGACTATTATCTCTGCATGATTTGAAGAAGTAGCAACTATTGTTTGCTTTATCAAACGCCATGATATAGCTATACCTTCATATGTGAATAAATAGCCTGTCTGAGATCTAGCTTTATGTGGGTCAGACAATTATCTTGCATCTGCATAACTGATCAATTCTGACTTGGATGCATTAGAATACAACAATCCCATATCAATTGTTCCTAGAAGATATCTGAATATATGCTTAACACCTTTCCAATGTCTTCTTGTTGGACATGAGCTGAATCTCGCCAATAAATTTACTGTGAAACAAATATCTGGTCGGGTATTGTTGGCAAGGTACATTAGTACCCCAATAGCACTGAGATATGGTGTTTCATCACCAAAAATCTCTTCATCATTTTCTTGAGGTCGAAATGGATTTTTATTTATATCAAGAGATTTCACAATCATCCGGATACTCAATGGGTGTAATTTATCCATGTAAAATCGCCCGAAAACCTTTTCAGTATATGTTGATTGATGGATAAATATTCCATTTTTCAAATGTTCAATCTGAAGACCAATGCAAAATTTTGTCTTACCAAGATCTTTCATTTCAAATTCTTTCTTCAAACACTCAACAACTTTTGAAAGCTCTTTAGGAGTTCCAATGATGTTCAAGTCATCAACATAAACATATATTATTACATATTCATATTTTGACCTTCGTATAAAAATACAAGGACAAATAGGGTCATTTTTATACCCTTCATTTAGCAAATATTCGCTATGACGATTATACCATATTCGCCCTGATTGTTTCAATCCATATAATGATTTCTGAAGCTTTATTGAACAATTTTCCTTTGAATTTTTATATGCTTCAGGCACTTTGAGTGCTTCGGAAATTTTCATAAAAATATTGTGGTCTAATGAGCCATATAAATAGGCTGTGACAATGTCCATTAGATACATTTCAAGCTTTTCATGAACTATCATATTTATTAGATACCTGAAGGTAATTGCATCTACCACGGGTCAATGTCAGGCCTTTGCGAAAATTCTTGTGCCACAAGTCGTGTTTTTTATCTTATGACTTTACTATTTTCATTGAGTTTTCGCACAAAAACCCACTTGTACCCAACTGGCTTGACACCTTCAGGTGTTCGGACTATTGGTCCAAAAACTTTATGTTTTTCAAGTGAAGCCACTTCTGTTTGAATTGCTTCCTTTCATTTTGACCAATTATTTCTCTGTCTACATTAATTGACAGATCTTGGTTCTAAATCCTCATCTTGTTACATTATTTCAACTGCAACATTATAGGAAAAAATATTATCCACCACAATATTATTTCGATTCCACCTTTTGCTCGTCGAGACATAATTTATAGAGATTTCCTCATTCTTATTATTTTCAGGTACATGAACCTCCTCTGTGGTATCATCATTTATTATGTCTCGAAGCTCTTCATGAGTAATTACCTTCATATTATGATCATCTTGATAATTTATTCCTTTCTTTTTTTGAGGAATTTTATCCTTGAAATCAATTGATCTACCACATTTTAAGCGTGGTCCAGACTCATTTGCCTTAACATTTTGTCCTATCGGGACATCAACTTGAACTTGAGCATTAACAGCTGGGATATATGATTTAGTAACTCGTGGAAGGTTAGTAAATGCATCTGGCAGTTGATTTGCAATATTCTGCAAATAAATTATCTTTTGAACTTCTTGCTCACATTGATTTGTTCGAGGGTCTAAATGAAAGTGAATTTCAATCTATCTCATTTTGCAACTGCGTTTGTTCTCCCTCTAATTAATGTTAGGTATACTGATTCATCAAAATGACAATCACCAAACCTTACCGTAAATAAATCTCCAGTTCTAGGTTCCATTATGATAGAACGAGATTCATACCCAACATATATCCCAAACCTTCTTTGGGGACCAATCCTTGTGCATTATGATGGAGCAATTGGAACATATACCGCATAACCAAAGATTCTAAGATGGGAAATGTTTGGCTCCTGACCAAAAACCAATTGTAATTGAGAGATGTCATGATAACTGGTTAGCCTTATGCGCGCGCACAAGTGTCACTGCATGCAAAATAGCATGCCCCCAAATCGAAACAAGCAACTTTGTCCTCATCAACAATGGTCTAGCTATCAATTGAAGACGTTTAATCAATGACTCTGCTAAACCATTTTGAGTATGAACATGTGCAATGGGATATTCAATTGTTATTCTAGTGGACAAACAATAATCATTAAATGTCTAAGATGTAAACTCACCAACATTATCAAGACGAATTGTTTTTATTGCATAATCTAGAAATTATGTTTTTAATCTTATTATTTGAGCCAACAATCTCGCAAATCATATTGTGAGTTGATAATAAACACACATGAGACGATCTTGTAGATACATCTATCAAGACCATATAATATTTAAATGGTCCACATGCAGGGTGAATAGACCCACATATATCACCTTGTATCCATTCCAGAAATGTGGGAGATTCCACTCCAACCTTAGTCGTTGCTGATTTGGTAACCAGCTTTCATTGTGAACAAGCAACACAAGAGAGTTCCTTTGATTGAAGAACATTTTGGTTCTTCAAAGTATGCCCATGTGAATTCTCAATTATTCTGCACATCATATTATAATTGGGATGATCCAACCGGTCATGCCAAATGATAAAATCATTAGAACCAGTAAACCTTTTATTTACTACGACATGTGATTCAACCGTACCAATATTTGTATGGTACAACCCAAAAGAAAGTGCAGGCAATTTTTCATGCATAGTTTTCTTCTCCGCATTTATCGTAGTAATATAAATGTATTCCACCTTTCCTTCATTTGCAGTCTCAACATTATAGCCATTTTAGCGAATAACCTTGAAACTTAACAAGTTTCTTTGAGACTTACTATAATACAATGCATTATTAATTTCCAATAATGTTCCTCTAGGTAGTAATAAAGCCGCTCTTCCTGAGCCCTCAATCAACTTTGTACTACCAGACATTGTATTAACATATGCCCTTTTCATAATCAAATGAGAGAAATATTTCTTTTCTCTTAGTATTGTATGAGTTGTGGCACTGTCCAGAAGGCACATATTTTCATTACTCGTCTTGGATCCAACTGAAGACTGAAATTTTTTATTTATCTTCATAAAAATAACATAATAAGAAGTACGAAACTTAACAAAAGAAAATTTAAGTACATGAACTTTAAGTAAGACTTTACAAACACAAAACAACATTATTCATTTCCTAGTTCAATTATCAATCTTCAATTGCGATCCCAAGAGGAGGCACCATATTTATTTCCTTTCCCTTTGAAGGAATTTTGATACAGCCTGACAAAATGCTCAGGTGCCCGACATTCATTTTTTCAGTGACCTTTAAGACCACAACGATGACAGTGATCGCCCTTTCCTTTAGAAAGATTATTTTGAGAACCCATATTGTTCTCCCTTTTGTTATGACCACCACCTCGATGATTATTATATTGTATTTTGCCCTTGCCACACCCACACACATTATCATGGCCCCGATTATTTTGTCTTATTTCAGATTGGCCGTGTGCTTCTGCCCCGTGTGCCTTCGGTAATGGAGCACTTCTAGCAGGACGAGCTTTATGATTTTTCATTAAATGGTCATTATGCTGCTCAGCCACCAGAAGGCATGCGATTAATTCATAGTATTTTTTAAAACCCTTTTCACGGTATTGCTGCTATAATATCATATTGGAGGCATGGAAAGTAGTTAGTGTCTTTTCCAACATGTCCTTATCTTTTATAGTTTCCCCACATAATTTTAATTGGGAAGTGATTTTAAATACATTAGAGTTATACTCAATTACGGTTTTATAATCTTGAAATCGTAAGTGCATCCACTCATAATGACCCTTGGCAATACCGTTACCTTGAGGTGGTCATACCTCCCTTTCAAACCTATCCACAATTCAAGTGGATCTTTCACTGTTAAGTATTCAACCTTCAGGCTTTCATCAAGATGATAACGAAGGAAAATCATAGCTTTCACTTTATCCTGACTTGATGCCTTATTTCCTTCGATTATACTATCACCAAGACCCTTAGCGATAAAATGAATTTCAGCATCAAGTACCCATGACAAATAGTTCATTCCAGAAATGTCAAGTGCCACAAATTCAAGCTTTGACAAATTCGACATGATGAAAACTGTCTCCAAAAGAAAATTGATTAGCTTTTAGCAAAAAAAGATAATCCCGAATTAAGTACGTCTCAATTGGTTAGAGACTCGTGCTGATAACGTGTTGTAAAACAAGAGGAAAAATACAAGAATACACAAACAATAAAGGGAGACAAATGGTGATGGAAAGTATAGAGTGGAGAATATTATTTAACTCTTCAAGTGTGTTTCACAAGGGTGAAGACTATCCTTTTATAGGATATTCAAACCATCCTTTTACAACATTTGACAAATACGTTAGTATAGTGTTTAATTAATATAATAAATAGATACATTACGTTAGAATGGATCAAGAGAAACATCCATAATTAAATGGATTTGTAACAAACAAGACATTATAATAAATTTTTATAAAATAGAAAACAAAATGTAAGACCAAAGCTTCAGGATGCCTAATTTGTCATCATAAAATTGAATATTTCTTACCCGTTACTTCATCCATTTTTTCATTATTTTGATATAATAATCATATTTTTGTTTTCAGCCCAAATGACTGTTACACATACAACTCTATTCTCTTCTTCACTATCATTCTAACACACACTCTTTTTTTTGCTTTACTCTTTTTTTTCTCTCTTTAAGAAGAAAATGACAATAGCAAACGCAGCCACAAAGCACTGCAACAAGGCGATGAATCCTCTAAATGTTGAATTTCCCAATTTTCCTCTCAATTGTACTTCTTTCTGGATTAAAGAAATCAAGTTTTTTGTCTGTGTATGAAGCATATTGAAACTCACACCATAAACGAGAGAAATGAAAGAGAATTCTTATTTATCAAAACTGTAAAATGAATACAATTATGCACTGCTGTTTATATGCACTTGAACAATCTACCAAACTAACTACTTAGTTGTGCTAACTAACTCTGACACTTCTAACTAACTAATTTACACGTGGATAATTAGCTACAGGTTAATTAACTAACTGTACAGTTAACAATGTTATCAGCCAATTCCAATAAAGCAAGACAGTGGTGAAGATGACGGTGGCGAGGATAAAATTGGAAAATGAGGAGAGACATTGCTGCTTCTTGAATCCCGTCTGGATGCCACGACTCGTATTCAGGTACTTTTTCTCATTTTCGTAATTAACCTCTGACTTAGTTGATTGATTGATTAATTGAATAGTTTATATGTTACCTCGAAATCAACTTGTAGGAATGGGGAATTTGGTATATCAAGCCTAGTGGTTAGCTCTCTCTTGTTACCCCCTTATGAATCATTTAGCTTGAAATTACATAAAATTTTGCTTTGCTTCAAGATTATAGCTTGAAACATAGCCTAAATCGCTCTTCCCCAAAATGCTTTACACAAGTCACTATCACAGCAAAGGTGTTTACCACCGAGATTTGAAGGCTTGCAATTGCTGACGGGAAAATCTATTGTGAAGTTATCTATCTTAATCTTTTATCTATTGATCCTTGTTCCCCAGCCTGAAAATTTGCGTATTTAATCTATGACTTAAGTACTTTTTCCCATTTTTCGTATTTAACCTCTGACTTAGGGTTGGGGGCTTAGTTGATTGATTGATTAATTGATTAATTGAATAATTTATAAGTAACCTCAAAATCAACTCGTAGGAACGGGGTTAGCTCTCTCCTGTTACTGCTTTATGAATCATTTAGCTTGAAACATACAATTTTCTTTGATTCAAATCTCTAACAAGGAGTCGAGCTCCTCCATACCACTTGTGGGACTCCAAATTGTGTTGCACCTCGGTATGATGCATATGTAGTTTAAATCATTCAATTACTTCTTTAGTAGTTCTTATGAGTGTGTCTTCTTGTTTTGTACATGCAATTCCCGTCTTTCTTTATTTGATTGGCCTGCTACCCCCAAAACCCTTTTCTCATTTATACTTTATATTGTACTTTTACGTTTGTAGTCTTGATTTAGTAATTAGTTGTTATAAGGAATCTTATTTTCCTTAAGTAGTAGTAACTTCATTCATGACATTTTCTTATCATTAATATGTCACTTGTACCAGCTATATTATTGCTTGGTTCTGCCTAGATAAAGTCATTGGAGGATGAGTGTGCACTTTTTTGTCGTGGTGTCTGTAGTGAATGTTGCATGAGTGAGGCAAAGCGCTCAGATTGTATTGCACCTAACTCCAGATTTTAGCTGCCAAAGAGAGGCTTTGACAACACTATGCTAAAGTTAACAAGTAGTGATTTCTCTAATGTAATTTTTTTTAAGTGGTTTGTTAGTTTTAGTACTTGTCAATTCCACATTCTCCTTTGTCTTTTGCTGAAGGGTTGTGAGGCTGTTACCACTTAACAGTAACAACTCCTTCATGACATAAGTGCTTCCCTGCAATCCTTATCACACTTTATTCTTCCTAAATGCTACAGTAGCAAGATATGACTATTATTATTTGGTTCTTTGTTTGTTTTTATTAGATTAATTGGGGCTTTAAAAGTAACTTGACATTACTTGTACACCGCTTGCTATATGCTAAAGTTATTGTTTGTTCTTATGTGTAGCTTACTATATGTTTAATGTTATAGTTTATTTTCCATAAATTTCTCATTGCTTTTAATATTGACACAGATCAAGGTGCGGAATTTTTCTGTCCATTTTAATTTTCTCCTGGTGCAACATCGTTGATTCGAAAAATCATTGATCCAAATCCTCAAACCGTAAATGCACTGATATTTTCTTATGACATTAAAGTTGCACTAGAAAAAAAAAATCCTTCATGATGGAATATGAGAAGCTTTGTTTCACAACAAGGGTGTTTACCGCCGAGATTTGAAGGTTTGCAATTGCTGATTGGAAAATCTGTTGTGAAGATTATCTATCTTAATCTATTAACTATTATTCCTTGTTCCCCAGCCTGAAAACTCGCTTCTTGATTTCCAAGGGAACTTAAAAGTTTCCGACTTTGGGCATTTACTCAAATCTCTGCCTATGACTGGGAGATGAGTGTGTACTTTCGTGTCATGGTGTCTGTACTGAATGATGCCTGAGTGAGGCGAAGCACTCAGATGGTATTACAGCTAGCTCCAGATTTTAGCTGCCAAAGCGAGGCTTTGACAACACTATGCTAATGTTTACAAGTATTGACTTCTCTAATGTAATTTTTTTTAGTGGTTTGTTAGTTTTAGTACTTGTCAATTCCACATTCTATTTGGTCTTTTGCTAAAGGGCTGTGAGCCTGTTACCACTTAACAGTTACAACTCCTCCATGACATAGTGCTTCCCTGCAATCCTTATCACTCTTTCTTCTTTCTAAATGCTACACTAGTAAGACATTTAAGGAATAAAAAAAGGAGGTTTATATGAGAATCAACTTTGAGAAATTTCTGGACTTAGCAAGACTCGGTTCTTTGCAATGTGAAAAATTCCAAAACCAATACCATGCTACAACTCGGCTTTGGAACCAGTTTTGCCTTTTCATATTATTTATATGCTTTCAAAATGAAGTTCCTATATGTTCTATCTCCGACTTTCAGGTTGATTGATTAGAAACTTTAGCCCTCTTATCTATTTTCCCATTCCTAATGTCCACATTAATAAGCAACATATGTATTTGTTTATCTGCAAGGAGCTTGAATCAGAACGAAGCTAAGCAGAGTGTGGTTGTCCTCATTTTAATTCAATGATCCCTTTTAACTAGAATGATCAGTTTGCTTTTGCTAATCAGTCATCATTAGAACTAAAAACATATCAATGAACCTTCTTTCCCGAATCTTTGTTGCAAATCCGTCAAAGGTAAGTCACCTTTGTATCATATCAATGTTGCATTCATTTTGTCAACATTGGAAAATAAAAAAGCATCACTTTAGAACATTCACTTTCTTCATCTTAGTGTTTCTATTTTTAATCATTTTGTCTACTGATTTGTCCCACTATTTGTGATTGATTCTTAGGTCTTGCAAAACAATGAAAATCTGATTATACAACTTATACTGTTGAATGATTTAGCATCTTGCTGTTTAGATTGCTTTGAATTAGTATGATACAGCTGATACTTTTGACACATAGTTTACACAATATGTTTCAGTTTTAAAATCAAAATTCTGATGTGATTTCATTCTCTTTGTATGTGACACCCGCATTGAGACTCACTCATCCAGTCATCTTTGAATTTCGAGTTGGTTGAAACCAACCTGATATTCATCGAGTCAGCCTCATCTTATTTGAGTGAAAGGGAAGCAAGTATGCAAGAAATGGAGTTGATATACAGCCGACATACCTACCTGTTTTACAGGTGTAAAATGGGTTGTATATGTCCAATATACAGGAGAAGTAGATGATATACACTAGTATATACACAGATATATAGTGATGGGCCAAAGCCCAAAGTACAGCAGCAGAGATCCAAAACCTTAATCTAGCCGGCCCAAACCCTCAGTACAGCCCAAAAAATGTGATTTACTTCTTTATTATTTATTGCTTTAATTGTAATTAATTGCATAATCTAGCTTTAGCTTTAGTTTGATTTAATTAAATTCTCCTAAAGATACCAATTTTCTTTTTTACGTTGATTTACTTTACCTAATAAATTTAATCAAATGCTTTTAACTTAACTAAGCAATATGACTAAGTTTATCTTATTTTCAATTTTTTGTCAAGGGACACAAACACTTTTCTTTACTTTAAATAACTTCTTTTAATAGTTGATCAATATTTTCAGTCAATAACTTAAAGCATTTGATTAATATAACTTCTTAGTATTAAGTAGACTTTTTTAAAAATATTTTTCTCAAATTATTTTATGCTTAAAATATTTCAGGTGGGCACGTCACCAGGAGGAGGGGTGGGGGACCTCTAGGCAAGGCGCCTCGAGGGTGGGGGGCCTCGAGGCACGACGCCTCGAGGCTGGGGGGAGGGGTGGGTGGGTGGGGAGTCTCAGGGCTTATATGGGTCGGGCTTATGAGCCTTAGTTTTAAATGGACTTGAAAAATTCTATCCCAACCCTACCCTAATAACGGGTTTAGTTGGGCCGGCCCCATGGGCTAAGCCCGTTTTAACGGCTCTAATATGTGGTGGTTTCCCAACTCATTATGGAGTTCTTATAAATTTTTTGAGAAAAACATTTTAGGAGCTTTGGGGCGCCATATCCATGGGCATTTACACACGAAAAATTGAATGTTTGGGTATTTCTTAAAAAATGGCCTGTAAATGCGGGTATAGGTCTTAAAATTTTTTGTGAGTATACGTGGTGGTTCCTCAACTTATTACGGAGGTCCTCAAAAGGTTTTTGAGAAAAAAAATTAGGAGCTTTGGGGGACCATATCCATGGGCTGATACACACAAAAAATTGAATATTTGGGTAATTCCTAAAAAGGGCCTATAAATGTGGATATAGGCGTTAAAAATTGTGTGAAAATATATGTGGTGGTTCCTCAACTCATTATGGAGGTCCTCATAAAGTTTTTTCACTAAACAAGTTTGGCTGTTCAGGGGCGCCAGATGTATAGGCTAATACGTACGAAAAATCAAGGAATTTGAGTAATTCCAAAAAGAACCTATAAATGCGAAAATAGGAGTTAAAAATGGTGTGAGTTACATGGTGGTTCCCCAACTTATTAGAGAGGTGCTCCATGACACCAAATCTATGGGCTGTAAATGCGGAAATGCGGAAGTAGGCGTTAAAATGGTATGAGTATACGTGTTGGTTCCACAACACATTACGGAGGTTCTCATAAATTTTTTTGAGAATAAAGTTTAGGTGCTCCAGGCGCCAGATCTATGGGCTAATACACACGAAAAATCGAGGAATTTGGGTAGTTCCTAAAAAGGGCCTGTAAAAGCAGAAATAGTCGTTCAAAAAAAGTGTAAGTATACATGGTTGTTCCCCAACTCATAACGAAGGTCTTATAAAGTTTTTTTTATAAACAAAATTTGGGTGCTCCAAGCGCCAGATCCATGGGATTAACACACGAAAAATCAAGAAATTTGGTAATTCCTGCAAAATGACATGTAAATGCTGAAATAGGTGTTAAAATGGTATGAGTATATGTGTTGATTCCAAAACAAATTATGAATGTTCTTATAAACTTTTTGAGAATAAATTTTGGATACTCCGAGGCAGCAGATCCATGGGCATTATACACACGAAGAATCGAGAAATGTGGGTAATTTCTAAGAAAGGGTCTGTATATGCGGATATAGGCGTTAAAAAAATGGTATACGTGGTGGTTACCCAACTCATTACGGAGGTCCTTATAATTTTTTTGAGAAAAAAAATTTGGGTGCTCTGGGGCGCTAGATCCATGGGATAATACACATGAAAAATCGAGGATCTGAATAATTCCTAAAAAAGTGTCTCTAAATGCGGAAATAAGCATTAAAAATGGTGTGAGTATATGTGGTGGTTTCTAGCTCATCACGGAGGTCCTCATAAAGTTTTTTAAGAAAAAATTTTTGGGTGCTCTAAGGCGTTAGATCCATGGGCTAATACACTCGAAAAATCGAGAAATTTGTGTAATTCTTCAAAAAGGACCTATAAATGCATAAATAGGCGTTAAAAATGGTGTGAGTATAAGTTGTGGTTCCCCAACTCATTACAGAGGTCCTCATAAAGTTTTTTGAGAAAATATTTTTGGTGCTCCAGGGTGCAAGATCCATAGGCTAATACACATGAAAAATCGAGAAATTTGGGTAATTCCTTAAAAAGGGTCTGTAAATGCAGATATATGGGTTAAAAATGATGTGAGTATACGCGGTGGTTCCCAAATCATTACGGAGGTCCTTATAAAGCTTTTTGTGGAAAAAATTTGGATGCTCCGGGCACTAGATCCATGGGCTAGGCTAATATACAAGAAAAATCGAGGAATTTGGGTAATTCCTATAAAAGGGCATGTAAATGTGGAAATAGGTGTTTATAAAATTGTGTGAGTGTACGTGGTGGTTCCCCAACTCATTACGAAGGTCGTCGAAAAGTTTTTTGAGAAAATAGTTTTTGGGGCTCTAGGGCGCCATATCCATTTGCTAATACACATGAAAAATCGAGAAGTTTGGGTAATACCTTAAAAAGGGCCTGTCAATACGGATATAGTCGTTTTAAAAAATTATGTGATTATATGTGGTGGTTCCCCAACTCATTAAGGAGGTCTTTATAAATGTTTTTGAGAAAACAATTTTGAGTGCTCTAGGCGTCATATCCATGGGCTAATACACATGAAAAATCGAGGAATTTATAAAAAAGGGTCTTTATATGCGAAAATATGCATTAAAAATGGTGTGAGTATACGTGGTGGTTCCCCAACTTATTACGGAAGCCCTCATAATTTTTTTTTGAGAAAAAAAAATCTTTGGGTGCTCTGGGGTACCAAATCCATGGACTAATACACACGAAAAATCAAAGAATTTGGGTAATTTCTAAAAAAGGGCTTGTAAATGCAGATATAAGCGTTAAAAAATTGTGTGAATATACGTGGTGGTTCCCCAACTCATTAAGAAGGTCCTCTTAATGTTTTTTGAGAAAAAAAATTTGGGTACTCTGCGGCACCAGATCCATGGGCTAATACACACAAAATCTCGAGGAATTTGGGTAATTCGTAAAAAAAGGACTGTAAATGCAGAAATAGGCATTAAAATTTGTTTGAGTATACGTGGTGGATCCTCATAAAAAAAAATTGAAATTTTTTTTAGATGCTCAGGGGCACTAGATCCATGGGCTAATACACACGAAAAATCAAGGAATTTGGGTAATTCCTAAAAAATGGCATGTAAATGTGGAAATAGGCATTAAAAATGGTGAGTATATGTGGTGGTTCCCTAACTCATTATGGAGGTACTCATAAAGTTATTTGAGAAAAAAAAATTGGTTGCTCCAGGTCGTCATATCCATGGGCTAATACACACAAAAAATTGAGAAATTTGGGTAATTTCTAAATAAGGGTCTGTAAATGAGGATATATGCTTTAAAAATGGTGTGAGTATATTTGGTGGTTCCCCGACTTATTACAGAGGTACTCATAGAGTTTTTTGTGCAAAATATTTTGGGTGCTATCGATGAATTTGGGCAAGTCCTAAAAAAGGTTCTGTAAATGCGGAAATAGGCGTTATATACGTGGTGGTTCTCAACTCATTATGAAGGTCCTCATAAAGATTTTTGAGAAAAAAAAATTGGGTGCTCTGGGTGCAGATCAATGGGCTAATGCACTCGAAAAATTGAGGAATTTGGTAATTCCTAAAAAATGGCCTTTAATGCGAAAATAGGCGTTAAAAATGGTGTAAGTATACGAGGTGGTTCCCCAACTCATTATGAAGGTCCTCATAATTTTTTTTGAGTGCTTCAGGGCGCCAGATCCATGGGCTAATACACACGAAAAAGTGAAGAATTTGGATAATTCCTAAAAAAGGGTTTGTAAATGCGGATATAGGCGTCAAAAATGGTGTGAGTATATGTGGTGGTTCCCCAACTCATTACAGAAATCTTCATAAAGTTTTTTGAAAAAAAAATTGGGTGCTCCGGGGCGTTTTTATCCATGGTAAAATACACGAAAAAATGAGGAATTTGGTAATTCTTAAAAAAGGGCATGTGAATGAGGAAATAGGCGTTAAGAAAATGATGCGAGTATATGGGATGATTCCCCAATTCATTATGAAGCCCATCATAAATTTTTTTGACAAAAAAAAAAATTGTGCTCCGAGGCGCCAGATTCATGGGCTAATACACACAAAAAATCTAGAAATTTGAGTAATTCCTAAAAAATGTCTGTAAATGCGGAAATAAACGTTAAAAATGGTGTGAATATATGTGGTGGTTCCCCAACTCATTACGAAGGTCCTCATAAAATTTTTTGAAAAAAAAAAATTTGAGTGCTCCAGTGCGCAAAATCCATGGGCTAATATACACAAAAAATCGAGGAATTCGAGTAATTCCTAAAAAATGGTATGTATATGCAGTTATAAGCGTTAAAAAATTGTGTGAGTATACATGGTAGTTCCCTAACTCATTACGGAAGGTCCTCATTAATGGTCCAGAACATGAGGCACTATATGAGACTGCTACAAATTAACATGAGTACTACTTTACACTCTTTTTTCGGGTCGGGCTTCTTATACTAATCCCAGCCCAGCCTCGGGAATAGTTGAACAAATGAGAGGTTGTCATGAAGGGGTCAAAGGTTGCTCAAGACCCCTTTTAACCTTGCCTGCTTGTATTATATCACTATTCACTCGCCTGTCTGACCTGTTTTCTGGTTAAAAAAAAAATTATGGCAAGCGTCACCCTTACCTACCTAGCATTACATCTTGCTAACATATTGCATGCATATTAACTTTGCCATTTAGCAATGGTGGATTAATATCCATAGTCACCTCATTTTATCACCCCCAGGCCCCAACTACAGAAAATTAGTATAGTTTGGTGTAAACATCATATAATTCGAAAGGGTAATAATGTACTAACACCTTACAACAACAATAACAACATACTCGGTGTAATTCCACGAGCGAGGTTCATGTATTGGAACATGCCTTGTGCAGGTAAAATATATCATTTTAGCAACAATACTAGGATTTGTAGATAGGAATTAGTTTGTCCTCAACTTCGAAAATTGAACTTCTTTTCCCTTTAAGAAGTTGGCATACCAGTATGCAGAAAGCTTTGGATACCTTCTTAATTCGTTGTCGTCCAAATCTACATAGTAGAGGCCATAGCTCAGTACATATCCACCAAGTAACTCAAAACCATCTAAGAAGCACCACGCGAAATACCCTCTAGTATTCGATCCATTCCTGCATTATCACGGAGAGTGAGCAAAAGAAAAGCTTTTACCAAAGCCAACAGATACAGTCAATAGCTAGTTGTTAGAGGGTACCTAACAGCATCAAGAACACTCCCAATGTAGGCATGCATATATTCTATCCTCGGCGTGTCATTTAGTGTCCCATTTCGTAGAGTCTTTTGACCTGCCAAAGCAAATCATTCTAAGCATCTGTAATACTTTACATTTCAGGAATTTGAAGAGAAGTACATAAGTAAGAATGTTTGCTGCCTAAAATCCTCATGTTAGCATCCGTTTAGTCTACCAACGGTGATTAATCCACTAATGTTGTATTTAAAGTTATTTGAATTCAATGGAACGACAAGCAGAAAATTATTCCAATCTTTGAGTACTTTAGCTCAAGAGATTGTAGGTTTTCTATCAAAGAATCAGCACCATAAATAAGGTCATTAGAAAATATCTGATTTCATCTTGCAGCGTCCCATAACTAGATCCATATCAAGGGACCGTAACACCTTACATTCGGAATTCAGAGGAAACTACAAACTTCATCATATTCTTAGAAAAACCGCACCATAACAAAAGCTAGCTGTATAACAGGCATCTTGTTTTATATGAAATGAACTAAAACATAGGTGTAAAAACTCAGAAATTGGATGTGCATAAATCAAAGAGAGGGACGCGATTGGCGAGGACTCACCATTTTCTTGAATGTAAATCGGCAGGTTTCCATAAGCTTCTTTAAGATACTCCAGAAGTTCATAAAGACCAGAAGGTATCACTGGATACTTAAGTCATGAGACAATATTTAAGCGACAGTATATAATCTCGAAATATCACATAAGAACTTATTTTATTATATTAGATGCCTCACCTGATCTGCTGTCAATGCCTCAACTGCAGAAACCCAAAAAAAACAAACATAAAATTAGCAAGCTCATTCATATCACATAATCCATCATAAGCAGATAACGAACTAGATTATGCAACTTACCGAGGACATGACTCTAGATAAGAAAATTTGGAGGCCGAGTATTGTCTAGTTCCCTTTTCAATATTGTTATTATTACTCTCCTACTATCTTACTCTTAGATTTTAGTATTACTACTTGTTGTTTCCTGTGCTTCAGTTGTCGTATTATTTTGTCAACATGACTTCTTTTGCTACAGTATTCGCTTTACATACTTGTATTTTTGTTGATATGCTTTTACTTAATCCAAGGGTCTATTGGAAACAACCTCTCTACCTTCACATCACAAGGCAGGGGTAAGGCTGCATACACACCACCCTCCCTAGACCCCACTTGTGGGATTACGTGGGTATGACATAACGGTCAGAATTCGTGAGCATTTAGTAAGAAATGGATTTCATACGTGAGACCTCTGCCGCCATGTCAGCACCGAAGTCCCTGCTATGCTTTTCAATGCTGGAAGGCCTGTCCTTCACAGATACAGTAATGTAGTGGTTTAGGCCTATGAAGTCAACTGAGCCCTTAACTAGCTTAGCTTCATATGTGGTGAAGGTTGGAATTCTTGCCCCGGCAGCCTTCTTCATTATACAGGGATAGTCTCCAAATACGAAAGGGTTCATAATCCTGCAGCAAAAAGTTAATTGTTGTAAACAAATATCTCACTTGCAAACAACAACATGCTCGATGTAATCCCACAAAGTGGGGTCTGGTTACCTAGGAGGTAGAGAGGTTGTTTCTAAAAGACCCTCAGTTCAAGAAAAAACAGTTCAAAGAAATTCGGAGAAGGAAATAATAACAAAAATGAAGAAACCACAGCAAGATACTATAGAAAGCATGACCAAACATTCTGAAGAGTAACTACAACAAAAAATACGACAATAGTAGTACAAGAAGTGGCAGATAGCAACAGAAATCTAGTAACAAGAAACTACATGAGTAATGCTACGACTACTAATAGGGAAGAAAAATACTTTACTTGCAAAGGCAGGATAAATGCATTTAACATGCTATCAAAGGTTACTTGCTTTAATTTACAGGTTACTAGTACCTTTATTTTAAATGACCCGAGAGTGTATGGAACGTTTACACTATCAGTATATAGAAGTTAAACTTTGATTGATGTGGTAGTTAATAAGGCAAGAGTTTATATGTGTGGCAAATACAATTAGCCAATGAAATCCTAAAACTTACCAACCAGTATAAAATTCATTTACTCGTTGTGCTGCAATTACATCAGCGGTTGCATTTGAATAAGGAACGGACCACATACCATATATATTAAATCCCACGAAACCACGTTGAGTGGACTGCATTTCAAAATTTCGCTGTCATTAGTAAGCACAAGTCTTGTAGTAAAATTGATCGAACTATAACCTCAGAGACTAAAATGCTAAATCATTGCGACTTAAATAATAATACAGATGAAAGTTATTTATTGCTTCTAGATTAAAATCTTTACCTTGTAATTTCTCCTGTACAATTTCATTGCAGATGAATGCGCAAGTAACGTGTTATGAACAACCATATATGGCTCAGTAGATGAATTCCCTCTAGAACAATTAACTGCAAAAGGCAGGGAACAACGTCCAGGAGGGGCGAAGCCATTATCATAACCTCCAATCGCATATGTATTGGCCTCATTAATGGTGGTCCAATACATCACCCTGTCACCAAATTCCTTGAAGCATACCTCTGCATATGCCGTGAAGTCCTTCCTAAAATCAAAAGAAAACTCTACTGTTGAAGTTAATCATATCCAAGTGTCCTTATACTCAAACTGATATATGAGTCTATCGACATTACACAATCTTTCGGCTTAACCAGCCTCCATATTCATCTTCAAGTGCCTGCGGTAGATCACTGTGAAATAGTGTAACGTGTGGTTGAATACCTGCAACATTGAAAGATATGAATGACTTTTTTAGTTTACCCGGAAGTGCAGCGTTTTGCTTTTCATTTCTTGCTATTATATGTAATCGACAAAATGTACTGAAATTTCTAAACGTTGGCATGGTCACAAAGAAATGTAGTTATGACCGTGGCTAATAAGTTCATCAATGTAATTGTTGTAAAATTGTAAACCCTTTGGATTTACAGGTCCTCTTCCACCTGAAAAGAGAACAAACACGGCATCAAAGGGGATGGAAATAAACAAAAATAATCTGAGGTGTTTTCATGTAGCATCAAGGGGCTAAACATACCAGGAATAAGTCTAGACCACGAAATAGAGAACTTGTATGCTTCTAAGCCAGTGTCAACCATGAGTTGGACATCGTCCTGCAACAAAAATTTGATGAACTCAAAATGACTTTCTTAATGAAAAAACTGATTGTATTATAATGCTACCAACTCCTTACAAAATGTAGCGAACAAACATAGTATGTTGCTTGGACTCCACAAAAATGTAGACAGCTGCACGTCTGATCCTCCAATAAAAGGTACATCTTTGGAGGTCCGAGCAACGTAGCCATAAACCACCAATAAGAAGACACTCGAAGGTAGCCACACCTAAGGAGCATTATGCTAACGTGTGAAGGACCTAAACTATGTAAGATCAATTATAAGATGCTTAAACAAATATAATTCAAGAGTAAAGCTTAAAGAGCCTGAGTCAAATGCTTTCTTTGGCATGTTGTTGAGAAAATTGAAAGATAGGAACTCGAAACTTAACAGGCATGTTATTGATTCTACATCTATAATTTGCGCGTTGTAACTGTCCATTTTATTGCTGTCTAAACTATTGAGTATTGACTATACCAAATTTTGTTATATTACGTTATAGCGATCAGTAAGAAGTAAAAGACTCAGATTAGAACAGAGTGATTGTATTCACCTTGTATTTGTGGTAAACATCACATGCTATGTCTCCATTGGCTCCACCGGAAAAACCTGGAAGCAAAAACTTGAAATATCATATGCCAATCTGCAGTTAATCTAAATACCTAATTCACAACATTTGTTTCCTGATAAAGAGATAAGTCCAAAAATAGTATATCCCCTTGATCAAATGTAGACCTATGGCTATAAGTAGTAGTATAACAATGTTCTGCACTCGGGCCTGTTGAGGATATAATTAAATAATAAAAGTGTACTTTCTCTAACAGCTTAAACTATTAGATGAGATGGTCATTCACTTTAACAAGGCCCAACTGAAGCGCGGACCAGGAGCACAAACATGAATGAACATGACTATAATATCATGTAAAAATATGACACAGAAGTCTAATTCAATTCCCAAAGCTCTCTCTCTCATAAAGGGAGGACTGCCTAAATCAATATAAACAAACCATCAATTAATCCATTCTCCAACTAATGCGAGACTCTAATCCACTCTAACAATGTGACATAGCTCTAAGTGACAAATACATGAAGTCAATCAGGCCAAAGCGAACAATACATGTCAACTATCTCTAGTTTCAAGATTATTGAAACAGAAACTCAGAAAGAGGTTGCAAAGCCAAATGATTCATTATTTAGGAGCATTACGAAAGTATTTCAAAGATAGGATTATCTTGACGTAGGGCCTAAATCAACCTAAGTTAAATGAAGTCTCTATCGTTCTGCTTTAAAAAATCAGATATGAAACTTCATACACCTTAAAGTTCATATGACAATACAGAAGCAGAATTGAAAAGATTTGAGAAACAAAACCAGCATGAGCAAAAGTGTCCCAAATACTAGGTGTCCTTCCATCTTCAAATGCTGCCCCTTCAACCTTTTTATTCAAAAATAACCAAACCAAACCAATCAAATAATGAACACTAAATCTGATTACTATCAAAAAAAGAAAAAAAAAAAACTTTTGAAACTGACTTGATAGGCAGAAGTTCCAGCACCAAAAACAAAGCCAGGAGGGAAGTCACCTCTGCTATAATTGTCCACACAAAAGACTGTCACCAGTAACCATTGGATAGAAAAAATCAGCACCAAAAAACTGAAATTGGATTGTAAATTTTGGAGCATCATCATTCTTGTACCCTCAATACTTCAGTGTCTTTTTCACTAGACTCTGAAACACCATATAGTAAAAATCAGATTTGTTTTTGTGATTTTTTCGCTCTAACTATTAGATGTTCTGTTTTTCTATATGAACTATTATCATTTATAACACATATTTCCTCCATCCCAATTTATGTGGCTCTTTTTGGATTTCGAGATTCAAACAAGTTTATTTTTTACTGTAAATTTTTCATACATCTTTTAGATATTTTGAATTGTCAATTACGTAGTTTTTACGTAGTACTTTTTACTTAGTTTATAAATATATAAATTTCATTTCACAAAATTTGAAGATTTCATGTGTAAATTGTTGATCAAATTTAAACTGTTTGACTCTCGAAAAATGAAAAGTGTCACATAAATTGGGACAGAGGGAGTATTAACTATCAACTGTTATCTTTTTAAATTTGAGTGATGGTGATATTTCAATTAGAAAATTGTTCTGTTTTTTTCTATTTGAACTATTATCATTTATAACACACCTTAACTATCAACGGTTCTCTTTTTAAATTTGAAAGATGATGATATTTCAAATAGAAAAATTGTTCTGTTTTTCTATTTGAACTATTATCATTTATAACATATCTTAACTATCAATTGTTCTCTTTTTAAATTGAATGGTGATGATATTTCAGATAGAAAATTTATTCTATTTTTCTTTTTGAACTATTATCATTTATAACACACCTAAGGTATCAATTATTTTCTTTTTAAAACTTGAATGATAGTGATATTTCATAAAAATGAAATTATTGGCGTATGCTTAATAAATAGATGCTAATTAATTAGGTTTGGTAATGAGAAAAGTTTCATCCACAATTGTCAAATTAAATTATCTTGGGGAACCACCTATATTGGATAGTGCACGCCCACACTATTTTATTTTATTTTCATTTCATTTTACTTGGCCTATATTTTTTTTTAAAAAAAAAAACTCTTAACTGGTATGAAATTGAATAAAAATGTTCGTCAATAATTTGATCCAAAATATTCATGCAACTAATAGTTTCATTCGAAAATATTTATGTTGTTAATAATTTGATCTAAAAATATTTCCATTTAGATCAAAAACATTTTTGCCTGATAAAAATTTTATTTTTTAAAAAATACATTATATTTTTATTTCTTGATCTTGTTCAAATTGAAGTAGGATAAAACATTTGCTAACATATTCTTTGATTTTAAGATTAATATGAAAAAGGGGATAACTCCATCGACTATACTTTAAAGATATTTTGTGTTTTAAATTAATGTAATAATTTTGGGAAAAAGGATAAATATATCCCCGAACTATCACAAATGGTATATCAATACCCTCCGTTATACTTTAAGGTTGTATATACCCTTACCGTCAATATTTTGGATCATCTATACCCTTAAGACTAACAGATTGACACATGACATCATCTAAATAACTAACCTGATTTTATTTATTTATTTATCCAAAAAATTTGAAAATCCACCCATTTTCTATAATTTACCCACCCATGGCCCAAATTAAAATACCATGGCATTTAAAACTAAAAATAAAAAAAACATAGCTTTTCATCTTCATTAAAAATCAAATAAAAGGAAAAAATGTTCTTCAATTCATTTTCCAAAACTCACAAACAGAAACCCAGAAGCATTATTTCAATCAAAATCAAGAAAACCAATTTCATTTTTTTTTTGTTGAAATCAATTTATTATTTATTGAAGGGGGTTAAGAAAATACTACCACCATTGATGGACTTCAAGCTTTAAAGTGGGACTACATTCAAATAGAAAATTTCAAGCTCAAATCAATTTGTTATTGTTGAAAGGATTTGAGAAAATACTATCACCATTGGTGGACAAAGCTTCAAGCTTTAAAGTGGGTCTACAATCAAATCGAAAATTTAAAGCTCAAATTGATTTGTTATTATTGAAAGGTGTTGAAAATATTTTTGAAATAGATGATGTACAAAACACCCAATAACCTAGATTCCTACTGTGCTAAATGAAGATGAAGATTTTTTTTTTTTTTGGCCAGCAAGCATAAAGCTATAAATTTAAAGAATTCGAAAGACACACAATTGACATAACTTGTCGGGGATGTTACATGTTGAAGCTGAATGGAATATGGAAGGTACAATGTTTGAAGTGAAAGTGATGAAAAAAGTAGTTTTAGTGCACAAGTCATCTTCTTTTTTGAAAAATGAGTTTTTGATTCCATGGTTATGGTCAAGGGCGGACCCACGTGTTGCTCAGGGGTTCACCCGAACCCCTTCAAAAAAAAATTACATTATATATATAAGGTGAATTTTCTGGATTTATGTGGATATATATATTCTGAACCCCCTCAATGACAAGGTGAAGGAGATAGCCCAGTGGCAGCTCCCTTCAAAGTTAAGCCTGACGTCCAGGGATCGAATCCCTGGGTTAACGTTTTTTTTTTAGTTTTTTACTTTCAGTTTTTTTTTTTGTTCCAGTTCCGATTTTAATGTTTTTTTTTAATAAAACGTGCTAAAATGTGATGTTAAACCCAAAAAATTCAAGGGTCCCAACTCCCATACTCCCATTCCTAAAAGCTGATAACTTTTTCACTTTTCAAATCCCTAAATCACTTTCTTGTTCTTCCCCAACTCAAAACTCAATTATTAAAATCATCTCCCATAATATTCTATTGTTGATTGTTTCATACTTGATACTTCATGCTTGAATCTCACATTCAATTCGAAATGAAAAATCAAAACTCATGCTTATTGCTTAAAAGGTAAAAGCCTTTTTCTCTTCTTCTTCTTTTCTTTCAATTTTCAAGAAATTAAATGGGTCTTTATTTTTTAAGGTTGTAGACTTGTAGTATCTCTGATTATCTGAAGTGGAGGCTCAAAGCTAAAATTAAAATGGTTGATTGTTTGTCTTTTCTCCAAGGTAAGCTTTTCTCTCAATTTTCTTGAAAAGTTCATCTTTCTTGATTGAATATTGACTATCTTCATTTTAAATTGTGAAATTTTTTTGATTGTTTTTTTCTATTCTTTCTTTGATAGTCGTAATTAGATTGATGAACCATTTGAATTTTGATGGTAATATCTAATGTAATTTGTAAAAAGTTATCTTTAATGCATTTAACAATTAACTATTTTGTATAGATTCATAGTCAATGGAGAAGTACTTTTTTAAAGTATCAAATTCAAGTTCTATTACTCAGAATCAACCTAACTGGGAAGAAAATGCTAATCATTTGGAAGTACCATCATACTCTTCTCAAGAATTTGATTTAAGTTCTTTAAAGGCAGATCCAGGTGAAAGAACTCAAATCTTGGAATTTCATCCAAATCACCGTGACGCTATTAGAAGAGCTTATCTCCAAAAAAAACCTTGTCAACCTCTATTAAAAGAGTTTCCACAAACAAACATTTTTGGAGATGTGCGTCGTTTTAATCATAAATGGTTTGATAAATTTCCTGATTGGTTAGAGTATAGTATAAGTAAAGATGCAGCTTTTTGTTTGTATTGTTATTTATTCAAGCAAAATAACAATCTTCAAGGCGGAGGTGAAACATTTTTGAGTGTGGGGTTTAGAGGTTGGCATAAAAAAGCTAGTTTGCAAACACATGTTGGTGGGCATACTAGCATTCACAATCAGTCAAAAAGAAAATGTGAAGATCTAATGCGACAACAACAATATCCATACATGCTTCATTTGAGAAACAATTTAATCAAGATAAGCACGGGTATCAGATCCGCTTAGCAGTTTCAATTGATGTAGTAAGACTTCTTGTGAAACAAGGCTTGGCATTTCGAGGTCATGATGAATCTAAATTATCACTTAACAGAGGTAATTTTCTTGAGATTCTTTCATTTTATGCCCAAAAGTGTGATGAAGTTCGTAAGTTTGTATTAGAAAATGCTCCTCAAAATGACCAAATGACTTGTCCAAAAATTCAAAAAGATATTGTAATTGCTTGCAAGATTGAAACAATTAAGGGCATCATAAAGGAACTAAATGGTGATTATTTTTCCTTATTGGTTGATGAATCTTTTGATGTTTCACGCAAGGAGCAAATGACGGTTGTTTTACGATATGTTGATAGAAGAGGATTTGTGATGGAGAGACTTCTTGACATTGTTCATGTTAAAAATACTAGTGCTTTATCTCTAAAAGAAGCAATTGTCAATTTACTTTCTCAACATTCCTTGAGTCTATCTTATGTGTGTGGACAATGCTATAATGGAGCAAGTAATATGCAAGGTGATATCAATGGCCTTAAGATGTTGATTAAGAAAGAAAGTAGATCGGCTTATTCCATACATTGTTTTGCTCATCAACTTCAATTAACTCTTGTTGGTGTTTCTAAAAGATGTCTTCAAGTTGGAGAACTTGTTCATTTGGTTTCAAATATTTTTAATGTTTTGGCGGCTTCTTATAAACGTATGGATGATTATCGAGAATCTCAGGAAAAAATAATTCAAAAAGCTTTTGATATGGGTGAGCTTAAAACGGGTAGAGGCTTGCATCAAGAAATTGGTATTTCTAGAGCTTGCGATACTCGTTGAGGATCTCACTTCAAATCTTTTAATTGTTTTATTCTCAAGTTTGGTACAATTATGGACATTCTTGATAATATTGTTGAAACTGCACATTCTATGGATGAAAAATCCAGGGCAACATGATATATCAGAATTGCTCAAACTTATGAGGTTGCATTCATGTTGCATTTGATGAAAGAAGTTTTAGGAATTACTAATGATCTTAGTACATGTTTACAAAAAAAGGAGCAAGACATTGCAAATGCCATGCTACTTGTTAAAGTGGCCAAGAGAAGGCTATAAGAGTTGAGGGAAAATGAAAGATGAGATTTATTTGTTGTTGAGGTTTTTGCATTTTGTATCAAGTATAATATTGTGGTGCCTAATTTTGACGAGCCGTATGTTAATTCTGGAAGATCACGGCGTAAATCTGCTGATTATACTGTTTTTCATCATTATCGTGTTGAAGTATTTTGTAAAATAATTGATTGGCAATTGCAAGAACTCAATGATCGTTTTGATGAGGTAACAACCGAGTTGCTTTATGGAGTTGCTTGTTTGAATCCGGTAGACTCATTTTCAAGTTTTGATATCCAGAAAATAATAAGAATGGTTGAATTATATCCTAATGACTTTGATGAACTTAGCATGTGTGCACTTGAGAATCAACTAGCGAATTACATTATTGATGTCCGTGATATCGATAAAAGGTTCTTTGATTTACATGGGCTTTGTGATCTTTCAAAAAGATTGGTTCAGACAAAAAAACATTCATGTTATCCTCTTGTATTTCGTTTGGTGAAATTCGCTTTGCTTCTGACAGTTGCCATTGCATCCGTTGAAAGAGCTTTTTCGGGAATGAAATTTATTAAGAATGAGTTGCGAAGTCGAATGAATGATGACTTCTTGAGCGGTTGCATGGTTCCTTTTATGAAGAAGGATGTGTTTAAGGATGTTTCAACGGATGATATTATTTTGTCTTTTCAAGCAATGAAACCTCGTCGAATAGTATTATAAACGTACTTGAGAAGTATTAGCACTGACCTCTTTTGGAGTTTGTAGTTAGCACTCTAGTCCTAGATTGACATATTGTAAAGGGCTAACTTTTTGTTTCACTATAATCACTCATGTTAGTTTCGGATTTCTTGTAACGAAACTAACTTTTTGTACCTATAAACTATATACTACTACTTCCTTGAAATTTTATTTTGTTGGCTTATTTACACGTTTATACTTTTATTTTTCGAATCCCCTAAACGAAAATTTTGGGTCCGCCACTGGTTATGGTGGGTTGAGAAGAATAAAGGGATGGTTTTTGATGAAAATGAAGAGTGGATTTTGGCACCACCCATTTTGGTTGTGGGTCGGGTAGATTTTAATTTTTGGGTAAAAAAATAAATAAAATCGGGTAAATCATTTAGATGATGCCACGTGTCCATCCGTTAGTTTCAAGGATATATACAACCCAAAAGAATGACGGTAAGGACATATACATCCTTAAAGTATAACGAAGGATATTGACATACCATTTATGATAGTTCGGGGTATATTTGTCTTTTCATGTTTTATGTTCTTATGATTGTAGTATTTTAAATTTAAAACTAAGAATTATATCACCAAATGTTTATCCTTTTTTAATTCAGAAAATATTAAGAAATAAAATATTTTTTATTTTATCAGTAAAAAAAGGATTTTATCGTTATCTAAATAAAAATTAATGATAGATTACTATGATCTTACCTTAACAATGAATTATAATATTTTTATTATGAAAAGAATGTGTGTGTTTTTTTAAAACAATAATACGTTGATTAGGAAAATGTCATTTTGCCCCAACACAATACAGTACGATATAATACAACACAATACAATACGATACATTGTCGTTGATGGTGTAATGACGTCTCACTACCCATAACGGATCCAACTATGCATATATAAGGTTTGCAATGTATTCAAGGCAAATGCAAATCCCGGCTTTTGGACATCAGGATCTGCATTTATTTTGAGGCTAGAATTCGAAAAATAAAAATATAGTGTCTACGTATCCTTGTACAATGATACGCGATCAATCTTATTTGCAAAAGTTTGCAACAGAGAAATTTGTGAAATCCCTAACTGTGATTGTAAACACAATATTGAGAAAAAAGATACTCATTGAGAAGAATGAAGTAGTAATTTATCACTATGTTTGTAGCTTTTTCCCTTCAAGAAATTAGAGTACCAATGTGCAGAAACCTTTGGATATCTTGTTAACTCTTTGTCATTCAAATCCACATAGTATAAGCCAAACGCAGATTCATACGCGTTGAATAACTCAAAACAGTCTAAAAATGACCATGTGAAGTAGCCTTTCACATTTGATCCATTCCTACGAAGTAAAAATACGAAGAAGTCAAGGGAGTACTTCTGATGAACACCTTCGCGTCTCTCATTAAATAACAAAATGTGTAATGTGAAGACAGGGAGGGGGGCTTACCTCACAGCATCAAGCAAATTGCCAATATAAGCTTGCAGATATTCTATCCGAGTTGTGTCATTTAACGTTGCATTTCGTGGTGTCATTTGACCTGACAAAACAAACAACACCAGGCTTTTTAGAATACTTGTTTTATGGTAGCCTACGCGTATAAAACAACACGATTGGGCTTGTTTGTGTGTGAATGAGAGGAACGAACCATTTTCATGAATATACATAGGTGGATTTCCATAAGCTTGTTTGAAATATTCTAGTACTCCTTGCAGACCTGGTTCTGTCACTGAATACTGATACAGAACAAATTTTCAATCGAAAAATAAATAAACATAAACAAGGTAAATTGCACACATGTCGCGAGCCTCACCTGGCCTGGAAGTGTACCACCATTTTTCACTGCATAAATAAAGAGATAGAAGCATTAAGTTTTGAGATCAAACAAAGAGAAACTGACGTTGGAATTTAAGCTGAATAGTGTCTTCTATTGTCAATTAAATGGATCACGTTATGTTTATTTTGATCGATGCATTAGTCATTTGTTCTTACATATAAATTCAAATGCTGAATCGGCAGTGAAGTCTCTGATATCATTTTCCAGGCTGTTAGAGCTGTCTTTAACGCGTACTGTCATATAATGATTCAGAGCTATGAAATCTATAGCCCCTTTAACTTGCTTAGATTCTCGTCTCGTGAATTTGGGCAATCTAGAACCAGCATTCTTCTTCATTATATCGGGATAATCCCCAAATATCAATGGATTCACAAACCTTCATTGAAGATAGGAAATTTATTAGACGTTAAATGTTTGAGATAGTCGAGATGTAAATAAGCTAAGAAACTTCTTCATCTTACCAGCCGAGGTAAAAATCATTAGCTCGTTGTGCTGCAATTACATCAGCTGTTTTATTTGTATAAGGAAGAGACCAAAACGCGAAGAGATTTAATCCAACAAAACCATGTTGAGTTGACTGCATTGGAGCGTGTACACACTATTAGCAAACATTTGGGGATTTAGTACACTAGTAAATAGTAATCGCGATGTTTAAAGAATCACCTTGTATTTTCTCCTGTAGAGTCTCACCACAGCTGAATGCGCAAGCAGTAAATTATGACCTGCTATGTAAGGCTCGGTTGATGAGTTACCAATAGGGCAGGGTCTCATTCCGAAGGGCGGGGAACAATGATTTGGAGGGCTCATTCCATTATCATAACCGCCTAGAGTGAATACATTAACCTCATTCAAGGTAGTCCAATGCAAAACTCTATCACCAAATTCCTTGAAGCACACATCCGCATAGGCAGTGAAGTCATCGCTAAAAGGAAAAACATCAACAATCATGTTATATCATTCCAAATGTGTAGCAAAACATGAACTAAACTTAAAGTACTCTGCATCACACATTATCTTTCGACTCATCCATCCTCCATATTCGTTTTCAAGTACTTGTGGCAGATCACTATGACATAGAGTAACGTGTGGTTGAATTCCTACAAATTAAGGAAAAATAAAAACACAACTCAGTCAATCAGATAAGCCATAGATCATTTCTCAACTCAGAAAAAATTAGAACTAGTGCTTATGGAAATGTGATCTTTACCATGACGGACGATTTCATCAATGAGATTGTTGTAATACTGCAATCCCTTAGGATTAACAGAACCTCTTCCATCTACATAGAGAAAAAAAATCAAGTATGAGAAAGAAAGATAAAGCTTACAACAACATTATATGTACTGAGTAATTGAACAAAAGAGCTTACTAGGAATAAGTCTCGACCACGAAATGGAAAATCTATACCCTTCCAAACCTGTATCAGCCATGAGTTTTACATCTTCCTGCAATAGACAATATTTAAAGGCAATCATATTAATCATCAATTATGTGAACTCGAAGTTAAATTGATCATGTTTCCTCTCCTGTACCTTGTATTTATGGTACGCGTCACAAGATACATCTGCAGTAGCGCCTCCATATCCACCTGATGAAAATTTAGGCATGGAACTTGTACCATTTAGCTACAATTGTACCTCTATCATAACGATCTTCGAAAATTATCTTTTTATTTAGTACAACTACAATCATAAGTGATTAAGGAGAACAAACCAGCATCAGCAAAAGTGTCCCAAATGCTTGGAGTTCTTCCATCTTCAGATGCTGCACCTTCAACCTTTCATCAAAACGAAGCACGAATCAAGTAATTACTCTCTACTGTATTAGCTACTAAATTTTGTATATCCATATACTAATCGGACTTAGCTTAGAAGTTATGGATTCACGTGAATTAGTATTTTACTGTGAACTCAGTTTTTACCGTATATTATTTACATTTTGCAAGTTAACTATTGTTATTGACGTCAGTGTATATAAGTTAAATCGTACATTTTAAATAAAAGTTACTGACTTGATAAGCAGAAGAACCGGAGCCGAAGACGAAAGTATCAGGGAAGTCTGTTCTCCGGACGCCGAAAACTAGGACCGGAAAAACAAGCATCACCGCCGTGAATATACGTCGGAGCTGGTGGTTCGTCGGAATTGTCATCCTTCTTCTGTGTCAGTGGAGCTGCCGGCAGCCGGCTCTGCTTCTTAATTGGCAATTATTAAGTACTCTTGTAGCTTCCGTAAAGCTTGTTATAGTAACATATCTCAATTTTGTCTTATACTACTATAAATTTACAACTGGATGAAAATGTTATTATAGAGCAAATTAGCAAGGCGGAACCTTAAGGAAAATACTTTATTCACGAATATTTGTATGAAATTCACCAAAGTTTTGATGCGTATCAGACATTTTCATTAAGAATATTTCATAGGGATATTTCGACCAATAAAGATTTTATGAATAAAAAATCCAGCACTACAAGATATGAAAAAATATGAGAATCCTTTTTTTTATTATTTTAAGATGATTTTTGTTAATTTTGATTTTTATTTGTGAAATTTGCATAAATAGCATAAGAGAAAAATATTGCAAAGCATTCTTTTTTTTTAAAAAAAAAAAAAAACTTTTGATAATAATAGGGTTCAAAACCAACAATGTTAGCCTGGAAAAGCATTTTCATAGTCCCTTCCTTACCACTGAGTCGTAGTCAATTTTGTTAGGAATCACAAGTTAATATACATATATATTTCTTTAATTTTCTAATACAAATACAAGGTGTACGGAAAAACTATTAAGTTCATTCAAACCCCACTTAGTTCCACTCTTGATCAAACATCCCAAATATTGAAAAGTAATTAAGTCTTTAAGACTAATGAAGAATTGACTTAATGAATTGTTAATAAAGGGCGAATATTTAGGGATTAATAACAATAAAGAATACGATTCAATTGTCAAAAACAAACGCTAGATTTAAACAAAAATTAATAGTCACTCAATGTTATTCAATAAGAAATGAATCTAGATAATAATATGAATACTTCTTTTTGAGATACTAGAATCATTTTTTCAATAATTTCTTCATCGGCATGGGACATTTCATTCATCATCACCCTTTTCACGATACGTGCATATATTATGATACCATATCAAATTAGCTTTAAAAAAAAAAAAGAATTATCTGAGCCTTATAAGAAATGCAAAATTTTATTCATTCACCAAGGTATGATATTTCATTTATTCATCATTAACTATCACTATATACAAATCGTGAAGGACTAAACCACTAGAATTAAGTACAAAACTTCAAAACAGGTCATGATCAGGTTTAATTTTTTTAAATTGTTTTTAACCTAACGATGAATTTAAACGATACTATACAATAGAATTCAAATAACAATCAAAATAAACATTGCATTGAAATAAAAAATAAAATTATACTACATTTTTAAATAATTTTTTTAATATAATTTGAGAATACTCCAATTAAAACAATTAAAACTCAAAACACTTTAGAAATAATAGATATTTACACATTATAAAAATCATAAAATTTATACTGTGCATAAATTCCGACACACATTAATAGTAGTCTTGTGTTTCTATATCATGCTGATTTGATAACCTGCGAAAAGTATTAGGAAATTGAAATAATTACTTTTTACCTTATCAAATTTAGTTCAATTTTTTATGGCTATTTAACATCACTAATATTTTATATTACTATAATATCTATCATCATTGCATAGAAGTTTATTATAAACTCATTTTTGTTATTATTGTGGTTGTGATCATACTAGACAATAATAATGTTTTGGTGCTACATGAATGAGTCGATTTAGCAACACTTATTAGTGGAAGCAATCGAATATTTAATCAACTTTACACACTTTTGTCTAGCACTCTCTTGCTCTTAAGAGAGAATTTAAACAAGAACAACTATCCAAAATACAAAATGCTCAAAATGGGTTGAATTATTGGGTCATTAACCCGCTTAAATACTATTGAAAAAATTACTTGACTGAGTACTTTTTAATAAATAATTACTGATTTTAGTGATATTTTTTATTTATCATCATTCATAACAATATTATGGTATATATGTATTATAAATGTTTTAAAATATATTATGCTTCTTTGGTAAAAAATAATTGACACAATGTTGTATAAGTGTATTAAAATATGTGATAAATGTACTATCCATCAATAAAACTTGTATTATATGATCTTTATAAATTGTTCTATGTAATATATATTAAAACTGTATTATAAGTGGAGGAAAATGATATTACTACTAATGGTAAATATTTTCTTAATATAACATATTTATTTAAGTTTTTCATTATTATTTGGATTGAAATGGATTGAATTGAAATGAGTTATAAACCGGGTCATAGCCCCCATCCTAATTCTTACTATATTTTAAATTTAAAGTTTGTTTTCTTATAAGTACCTAGTAAAATGTTTCCCCATTTGGATTTAATTTGATATAGGTTATTTAATTTAGTGGGCCGGATCGAATCAAAAGAGGGGGGAGGGGGTGAATTATTTAGGAGAAAGTCGGTATTTTTGTTTGATTTCAGGAATTCCATCCATAATAATAGGGACATATTTGAATATTTACATAACGGCAGGAGTATATTTGGTTCAATAGTATAACGACAGACAGACTTAACTAAGATACTCCAAATGTCAATCACTTCACTATTAGCATTAATCCTTATTACTCTTTGCAATAATTAGCATAAAAACAACTAACATTTGAAATAATCTATGTTGCTCAAACTCTTCAAAAATGGCAGCGGACGCATGTCGGATTCTTTTTGGAGAATCCGACACGAGTGTAGCATCGAAAGTGAAGAGTCCGCTCAACTTAGAAATAATACATCATTATTGTGAAGATACAAATGAAACCACAAAATACTTATTGTGAAGAATGAAGTACTTCATCTTCAATCTGAAGAATTTCACTATGTTTGGAGGCTTTCCCCTTCAAGAAATTAGTGTACCAATGTGAAGAAAGCTTTGGATATCTTGTTAACTCTTCGTCATCCAAATCCTGAACCATATGCATCCAGTAACTCAAAACAGTCTAGGAACGACCACACGAAATAGCCTTTCACGTTTGATCCATTCCTAAAACAGAAACAGAACATCATGAATATCGTCTAAACATAATTACTTCGTAAAATTACAAGCATGGCCAGAGCTGGAGGGTGCAAGGGTGCCGGAAACATATATTGATGTATAGTAAGATCTTGAATCCTCTTAGCTTCTTCGTGTGTTTACTTCTCTGTATTTTGAATCCTTTAGTAAAAATCCTGACTCTGCCAGTACTGGACTTAAAAGTCTAAGATGACTAGTTGGCATGTGGAGATTACACACTTCTGATCATTTAAGATCACTAGATTGCAACGACGAGATGCTTAAATGCTTGATCTATGTGTTTTAAAAAACGTGTTGTGTGAAAAAAAAGGGCTTACCTCATAGCATCAAGCACAGTCCCAATGTAAGCTTGCAGATATTCCACCCTTCTTGTATCATTTAACGTAGCATTTCGTCTTGTCATTTGACCTGGAAAAATAAATCAGAGCGAGCTTTCTCAGACTTAATTACTTTAGGCGAAAAAAGCTTCTAAACCAACTTTCAAAAGGCTTAGAAATCCGGAGTATGACAAAGAGCGAGAGAGAGAAAGAGAACCATTTTCGTGAATATATATTGGAATATTGCCATAAGCTTGCTTGAGATATTCTAATATGTCTCCTAGTCCCGGTTGTGTCACTGGATACTCAAACTGAACAAATTGTCAAATGAAAAATTAAATAAAAGTTATATAAACAAGGCAAAGTCATCATAGATTCATGTATGTTCGCAAGACTCACCTGATCTGGTGGAGAAATCTTCTTCGGTGTCTGTACAAATTCATAATGTTACAAAAAAACAACATAAGAAAGACGTTGAAGTAGTGATTTTTTTCATGTCACGCTAATATATAAAGGAGAACGAAGCTGATTGACGTCAGCAGCTTGGTAAAAGAAGATTACCTTGATCACCAAGCTTAAGATGACTATTATGTTTAACTGTCAATCGAACAGATCAAGTTAAGAGTAAGTCGTTATTCTTACATATAAGTTCGAATGCTCCGTCAATGGTGTAGTCCCTGATTTTACTCTCAAGGCTGCTGGAGCTATCTTTGACATGTATTGTTTGATAATGATTCAGGGCAATGAAGTCTATAGCGCCTTTAACTTGCATAGACTCTTCTCGTGTGAATTCGGGCAATCTAGACCCAACATTCCTCTTCATTACATCAGGATAATCGCCAAATATTAAGGGATTGGCAAACCTGCATTGAAAATATGAATTATGACAACATTCCACAAGATCAGCTTGGTAAGAGATGCTAATAGACCAAGAAACTTCTGCATTTTACCAGCCTACGTAGAAATCATAAACTCGTTGTACTGCATTTATATCAGCTGTTTCATTTGTACAAGGAAGTGGTCGATATGCAAAGAGATTCAATCCCACAAAACCATGTTGAGTTGACTGCAGCGACACACTCACATTATCAGCAAAAGTTTGGGGCTTAAGTATAATAGTAGTTAGTTCAGAAGGTGCTACCTTGTATTTTCTCCGGTATAGTCTCACTGCGGCTGAATGAGCAAGCAGTATATTATGAGCTACTATGTATGGCTCGGTTGAAGAGTTACCTATGGAACAGGATTTAGCTCCGAAAGGTGGGGAACAATGATTCGGGGGTGTGATCCCATTATCATAACCACCTATAGTGAACACATTGACTTCATTTAACGTAGTCCAATACGAAACCCTGTCACCGAATTCCTTGAAGCACACATCCGCGTAAGCAGTGAAATCATCGCTAAAAGGGACACACAAACAGTTTTTACACATTCAGTTAGATGTAAAAGAATACAGTAGCCAAATCATGAACTAAAATTAGAAGTACTCGATCTTCATCACACATTATCTTTCGACTCATCCATCCACCATATTCATCTTGAAGCGTTTGTGGTATATCACCGTGACATAACGTAATATGTGGTTGAATTCCTACAAAATATAATCAGACAAGTGATATATCATCTATTACTAACACGCGGACATTTAAACTTGAAATTGAAAAAGTAAGAACTAGCACATAAGGGGATCTGTTTTTAACCATGACGGAGGAGCTCATTGATGAGATTGTTGTAATACTGTAACCCTTTAGGATTAATCGAACCTCTTCCATCTACATGATTAAACAAAAACAACGAATGAGACGAAATATAAAGCTTATTACAACCTCATAGATACGATTGTACGAAGTAGTTGGATAATGTAGCCTACTTGGAATAAGCCTCGACCACGAAATGGAAAATCTGTAGCCTTCCAAACCCATATCAGCCATGAGTTTTACATCTTCCTGCAAAGAAACAAGCAGTCTAACTGATAATCAATTACATGAACTCAATGTTGAACTATCTTCCAGACCTTGTATTTATGGTATACGTCACAAGATACATCCGCGTTGGCTCCTCCATATATACCTGAAAAATTTAGTGTTAGTACAATCTAGTGTCATTTGTTGCTGCAGTACGAACAGGGCATAAACATTTTCCCATACCGTACCATAATAATCCTCGAAAATTATTACTTCCTCTATCCCAATTTATATAACTCACTTTCCTTTTTAGTCAATCCCAAAAAGAACGATACATTTCTATATTTACTGACAATTTAACTTTAAAATGATCATTTACCCTTAATGAAATAATTTAGACCCAAGTTTCAAAAGTCTTTCTTTCTTTCTTAAATTTTGTATCAAGTCAAAGTAACTCATATAAATTGGGACCGAGGAAGCATATGATTTAGCAAAGTGAAATGTGATTACAAATCTATTAATTTAGCCTGCGAAAACTACCATAATAAGCAAGCTAAAAGAAACCATATCTTCATATTCTGAGATTAGTAGAGTAAACCACAAGGATTGAAGAGAACAAACCAGCATGAGCAAAGGTGTCCCAAATGCTAGGCATTCTTCCATCTTCAAATGCTGCTCCTTCAACCTTTCGATAAACGTACCACATCGTCAAAGGTGGAGCCAGGATACCGTAAGGGGGTTCAGATGAATCGTTTTTGTTAAAAATTTACATTATATACAAATAAAGTTAAAATTATCTTTTATATATATAAAGTAGATGAATTCTCCGCTTTCTTCGTGTGTCAATTACCTCTTTATATTTTGAACCCACTTAGTAAAAATCTTGGCTCCGCCATTGCACTTTGCACAGAGTTTAGCATCTACTTTATAGGTATTTGCTAATCAGTAATCAACACTATACATCTATACACTGAAAAACTCATGTATGCACAAATATATTTTCTAGTTATCTTATTAGCGTATTTATTGTGTAAATTATGATGCGCGTGAACGTATGGTCTCCCTGCATAACTAGGGATTTCATGTACTTATTATCTACATTCAATATAATATTATTTGTTACCACTTATATTCCAAAAGCCTCTGATCGTTACACTTGGTTAAATATTAAGTTTTTATCTAGAGGAAAAGGAATCAATTCACATCTAAAACATATGTTTTAGAAATTCTAGATGCGTCTTTGATAAAAAAATAATATTCTTTTTATCTCAATTTATGTGATGTAGTTTGACTTGATACATTTTATCCTTAATGAAATGATTTATAACCACACAAATATCTATTACTTAGTAGGCGCTTGGCCATGCGATACCATATCACGATATGGTATCGTGAGATGGAATCAGCGTTTGGACATGCGATTTTACGCTGATTCCATCTCATGATTCCATATCATGAGAGGTGATACCATATTCTCCAAAAACCATGATATGGAATCACCATGTGATTCCATATCATGCTTTGAGATATTTTAATACAATAATTGATCCATGAGTTTATATTTTGTTAAAACAACCCCACATTTATATCTACTAACCATTTGTTTCATATGTAAATAAAATTTATAATCACATCATTACTTTTTAAAATTATTATTCTCACCGACATAAAATTTATTATTCTCACCAACATATAGTCACTTTAACTCACACCTCACGATTGTGAAACTTTTCAACATTCACTTGAAACAATTAACCGGCATGTTAAAATAGTTGCCGAGGCAATTAGCAAGATGGCACCAACATTTATACAACCAAAAAATATGACTGGTGTACATTCCAAAATTCGACATAATACTCGATTTTGGCCTTGGTTTAAGGTAAAATTTCAATCTCATTAATAAATTTATTTTATGGCCTTAATAAGTGAACATTTATATTTTATGTGTAAGTTATTAGTATTTAGTTACATATTTCCTATCAACTTTGTTTAAAGAGATAATATTTATTTTATGACTTTGCATTGTCTTGGAAGCACTATTTTTATTACTCTTACAAGAAGTGCATTCTATAATGCTTCCAATTTATTTTATGTTCACTAAACTAATATTGATGTATTTTTTATTTGATAGGATTGTGTTGGTGCGATTGATGGAACATATATAGAAGGGAAGGTTCCTAAAGCGGTGCAACAAGCATATCGTAATCGCAAAGGAAGAACATCACAAAATGTCTTATGTGCTTGTGATTTTGATATGCGATTTACCTTTGTTGCTACTGGTTGGGAAGGTACTGCACATGATAGTAAAGTACTTGAGAATGCACTTGTTGAACCAACGTCACAATTTCCATTTCCGCCACATGGTAACTTTAAATTACATCCTTAGAATAAATATTATTTATTTACACAAAGTTGTCTCATTTACGTCACATATGCTTTTAGTAATTCTTTATAAAATATTTTTTGGTAGATAAATATTATGTTGTTGATGTTGGTTTCCGAAACACAAAAGGATTTTTAGCTCCATACAAAGGACTACGCAAGTTCAACGTGAGGAAATTGTTCGTATTATGTGGGAGGATTATATTAAAGACTAGTACACTACAATTTATGTTCAATTTTTTTTTTATTAAATTAAAGTTAGATGAAACAATTACTTAAATGGAGAACAAATAACTTTATAATAATTTATTATGCGATGTTATAATTTTTTGTTTATTTGATAAGATTGAATAAACAATTGGGGCTATTTTAATAGTTTTACAATTTATGAGATTTTTATGTTTATGAGAAAATATATAACACAAAATTTTCATATCGCATGTCCAAACAAACCTTCAATTTCATCTCATGATTCCATATCATGATACCATATCGCATGGCCAAACGGGCCCTTAATTTAGACCACAAGTTTCAAAAATGTATCCTTCTTTCTAAAATTTCATCTCAAGTCAAAAGTATGAGTTACTTCGATTTCACACCAAGTTTAAGAAAGAGAGGAAGATTATTGAAACGTCTGATCTAAAATAAGTGATAGATTAAAAGGAGCATTTTTAAAGTTAAATTATTACTTAATAGTAAAATATGTCATTTTCTTTTTTAGACCAATTAAAAAGACAGACCAAAAAGGTATACTTTTCACATACATATAGCAATATTCTGTGAAGAAAATGTTGGATTTAGTTGAATGCATGCTAAAAATTAAATAAAACAATCACATAATGATTGATGGTTTAAAAAAACTAACTTGATAGGCAGAAGAACCGGCACCGAAAACGAAAGTATCAGGAAAATCCGATCTGCGGACATCACCGGCGCCGGAAAGTACTATAACCGGCAAGTTCGCTGCCGCTGCAATAATAAAAACAAGTAGTATTGCCGTGAAGAGATCCCGGAGCTGCTTCGCCGGCGGCATTTTTGTAATTTGTGTGCTGGGCTCTGCTACTATTCGGCATCTCTATATATTATTGTTTTCCCAAATTTTCAAACTGCAACAATAATTAATTTGCAAGTGGTCATTTGTTTATGGAGAAAATGTATTAGTGGCAGCCACCAATAATTCTCAACTTCTCCATTAATTATTAATTTCATTTTCAAAATATTGACAGTGTTAAAAATATCATTTTACTTGACTAATTTAAATACTTTCAATATTTGTGTTGATTTTTTATTAAGAGTTCAATATTGAGGTCACTTGCTATATCATCTGATAGATAAGGGGTGTATCTAAGTTTAGTTTTAGAGTCCGTTTGAATTGACTTAACTTTTAAGTCAAAAAATAAAAAGTTGAGGCTTTTGGTTTTGTACTTATTTTAAGTCATCTTCTAGCTTATTTTAAGTTATTTTTGATTTATTTTAAGTTATTTTTTATATTTATCAAATACTTTCAGAAGTAAAAAATTGACTTAAAAGTAGGTTTGACTAACTCTTAAGTCAATCCAAACACCCTCTTAGTCAGATATATAAGAGTGTTTTTAAGACTTGTTAATAGTTCGAGGACGAAACTAATAATTCGCTTTGAATTTAGGGTGTTTTCAATGTTGATGTATTTTATTATTATATTAATATGAGATGTAGTGCTAGTATTATTATTATTTTTATAGTTTGTGAATAAATAAATTTAAAATATTAAATTAGTCTGATTCAATTTAATTTTGAAGATTAATTAAATTGTCTTCCATGAAGTAAAACATAACATATAAAAATGAACATAAATACTAACATTCCTCTATTTCAATTAAGTGTATTACTTTTCATTTTCAATTCCGATTATGCATTTAGGGTCTGTTTGGAAAGTCATCAGGGAATTGAAATTGGTGTAATTACTACGGTAGCAATTATCAATCTGGTAATTACACAACTTAGTAATTACGCTGATTTGTTTGTTTGCCATAATGTAATTACATTATAATTACAAGTGTATTGTTTGATTGCACAAGTGTAATCATAAGGTTATATTGAATTTTAAAAATAAAAATTAATTCTTAAAAATTAAAAAATTATATTAGACAAATAAGGATCTTTATAAATGATATTAAATTAAATATTTACGATATATATTGTCTCTTGAAAATATATTAATTAATAAACATATGTTTTTAACTAATATTATAAAAAATAATTGATTTATATTTTCATTAAATTAATTATAAAAACTAAAAGTACATTATTTCCATGAACATCATGACATGCATGTTTGACAAAAAGATTAATATCATAAATATAATGTCATAAAATTATAAAACGTTTGACAAAAAGATAATCTATCAAGTCTAACTTAAAAAATAGCACTTAATGTAAAATATCGAGTCAATACTCCTAAAACAAATGAAATGGAAAATATAACATAAGTTCAAAATTCAAAACAAAAATTTAACATCTTATGACACATTTCAACATAAAATACATAAATATGATTTAAAAGAAAAGAAAAACATAAGTTCATAATCTTTATTCAAAAATGAATTCTACTTTAATTTAAAAATTAGCAACTAACAAAATTATACTAGATGGTTTTTTTAGAAGATACAAAAAATTGCATGGAATCACATAAAGTAAAAGTTGAGAATAAGAAGGAAATGGTATATAAATGATATTAAAAAAATATTTTTTTAAATAGTATTAGAATAATAAATCAAAACAATTTAAATTAATAAAAATAAAAATACATTAAAACGAAAAAAATTAAAACAAAAATAAAAGAAAGAAATTAACAAATAAACATCTTGTAATTACACCATGTAATTACCATCAATTCACAACCTCTCCTTGTGAATTGGAGAGTGTATTTACACTCTACCAATTACACCGAATTACTTGTTGATCAGGTAATTACATGCCCAACCAAACAGGACAGACAGTGTAATTACATCAAATCCAACTACCAGGGTGGGCTTTTCAAACAGGCCTTTAAAGAACTATGCATAATTTTAATATAAAATCAGAGTCAATAATCAATATAATATCTCCTTGATTTAAAAATGTCGAGATTCGTTTTTGATACTTTCTTTGTTATAATATATTGATTTAAGTCATCTACAATCAATTAAAGTTATTCTTATTATTCACTTAGACACTTTAACTAGGACTAGTACCTATTAGACACTTTAATATTAAATAAATATGTATCTATGGAACATAAATGGAAACTAACTTTAAAAATAATGTGCATGTGATTCTTGAAAAAGTCACAAATAAAACTATGACATGTGGCATGTGGGTTCAATCTAATCATAAAAAAAAATCAATTTAAGAAATTAAAAACAATTTCAACTATTAATAATTCAAAATGTTAATCAATTAAAAGAAGAAAAAGAAAAATTTGCCCCCTCCCCAAACCCAACCCAGCTAACCCTTTGGTCTTTCTTCTTTCCCCGGCTCACGATTGTCACCCTGTTCTCAACTCCACCAGCAAGATCCATTTTTTTTCTTCTTATTATAAACTATGGGATTAAGCATGATATAAATAGTGAAATTAACATAGGCGTATGTAGGAGGGGATCACTGGGTTCACGTGATTTCATGCTCCTCTCCTGAAATCATATATAGTAGTATTATATTTTAATTTTTTTTATTAAATATAGATGTGTGAACCCACAATCGAAATATCATATAATGCAATGATGATTGGGTTTACCTCTTAGTAAGATTAGAAATTTGAATTTTATATCTATCTTGTATTATTATTTTTTCTAAAATTAGGTAACGCCTCTCTAAATGGTTATTGGTAGCACTTTTGACATTTTAATTAATTAATCATTTCAATTTTGGACCTATAAATTTAAAATTTTAACCGTTGTCAATGATACAAACCTAAATGTCAAACCGATTAGATCCACCTTTTCATAATAGTACATCCATCATTCCAAAATCCTAGATACGCCTCTGGTGAAATATTATGACGTATGTGTAGCTTAGCGGAGCGACGTTTGTGGAAAATAAATTAATGTTAGTGAACGACGGCGAAGAGAAATCGAGAGTGGTCAAGTTATTTCTGTAGAATTCTCTAATATCACTTTAATAAATTTAATGGGTTTACATTTTAATTTGAGTGATGATGTTTGGTTAAAATGACCAGAAATAGGAAACTGACGGACGTCGGCCCAACTTTTTAAACTCCAATATCGAAATCTTCTTTCTTCTTACAAAGTTAATTCGTAGATTCAGTTTTTCTTAATATGAATGAAGTTTGAGAACGGAAAATGGAGGAATTTTTAGGTGTTCAATAGGTACTAGTTTTGATTGGATGAATTATGCTGACAACTTTAAGGGTCGTGTATGATTTCAGCCTAATATATTTGTTTGATTTGGCATGTGTGTTGGTGTCACACTCATCTATTCTATGTCCGAATGGAACTTTTCCTCGTGAATTGCCTTCTTCGAGACATGATCACGGGGCGGGATTCATTCCCCTTCTTGCTCCACCAATAAGCTTTTGTAATAATAGTAGGACCCTGTGTTAGCATCTTAGGAAGTTTGGAATGAAGTTTTAAAAAGTTTTTTAAAAAATGAATTAAAGATATATAGAATATGCATAATATTTTTTTAATCTTATGTTCTTAAATACGTAATTATATTTCAGAACAAAAAATATTACTGAATATAAAAAATAACTCAAAACAGTATGTATATACAAAGTATACCACACTTTGAATTGCTTTCACAATACCTATCATTGTATTAAGGACATAGTTTAACTTGCACAGGCACACACAAATATAAGTATTCGATCGAGAACCGAGTGTACGGTCGAATGGAAATTATGAAAGATCTGAGTGCAAATTATATCAGAGACAAGAAAATACTAAGTGAGTTTTTCATCCGTCCAAACTCCAAACCTTAGTCGATGCAATTATTTAGTAATATGTACTCATTGAAATAGTTGAAATACATACATACAAGTGGATCTGACCACATCGTTATCAAGAGAGAAAAAGAACTTGACTAACATCAGGATTTCTTATAACTATCATCTTCTAAAACTGGTAAAACACAATATCACTACATGAAAGAACCTAAAATTTGATAAATTTATAAGCAATATCTTTCACAACCCTATATGTGCTTTTGAAAATACTTCAAATGTATCTAGAGCCTGCTTTGATCGACTTATTTTTAAGTGTTTTTAAGTCAAAATAATAAATTAAAATTCCTAACTTATGACTTTTGACGTATAAACTATAAGCCCATCCAAACAAGCTCCTAACCGTCATTAAGTTTCATAAGAGGAGCATTTTGTATAATGTCAATATCATACAATAACTCCGTGCATTTCATAGCATGACGGATCAGGTTAAACTGAGCTTGGTGTGGAGATAGGTTTTTGATCGTGAGCTAAGTGTCTCACGTTACGACTCATTTCAGATCATAAGGTCGAGCTTCAACCGAACATTTTTTCTCTCTCTCTCTCTTCCCCAGATGAAATGACTATTGCATAGTCAAAAGTCCTACGAGCTTCATTCCAAATGGTAGATTATATGAAAGCATAGCAAAGAGACGATAATGGAGAGCTCATTAGGCCCGCCATTTTCTCAATCGAAAATGAAAATTAGCTTCCTGAACGACAACCATTCAACGGGATTTCACATTCACTATAAGTAGAAGAATCAAATGAAGAAGAACTCGTATAAATATAAATACTTCATCTGTTACACTCTATAATGCAAATATGGCAAATAACTATTGTAAGCAATCACAACATAGATAAATCCCAAAACAGCCTAAAATGGCAAACAATAACCAAATGCTAGTCACAAAAACACCAAAATATCAGTTCAAGTTAACACGATTACCCCATAATTGGTATAGAACCAATTCAAGTATATAATGGCCAATCAGTCCATGCTCCAGAAACATGGCCATTCTCACAGACATAAGCTCGAACAACTGGTTCTCCATCATCATGGTACCCAAAATACCTCCTCAAACAGAAGGCTGAATGCAGATCCCATGTCTGTTTTGCTGAGCAAAACGCACAATTCAGATCGATCTTCTTCCTATTGCCATCATTAATCGTCCTCCATACCCTTGACTGCTTGAAATTCTTGAAAATCCCACGAAATAGCATGTAATTCCTCTTCTCCTCCATGTGAATACAACCAGGCCAATCACATATGTACAAACAATCCCCTTTGAATCTACTCGCTAGTAGCTTATTCCCCTGCTCACGGCTCAAATTCCATACCCCAGAAGCCAAATGTGAACAGGGCGATCTGTAAATTTTTCGCCTCTTCGCAAGCCTGAATACAGCCCAAAAAACAAATTGCTACCAATTAGTCATACAGAAATCAATACATACATCAACAACAACATACCCAGTGTAATCCCACAAATTAAGTGGAGTTTATGGAAGGTAGAATGCACGTAGACCTTACCACTACCTTAGAGGTAAAGAAGTTGTTTCCGATAGACCTTCAGCTCAAGTAAAATACAGTCCAAAGCAATATAGAGAAAAAATATAACTAAAATGAAGAAAGTCATGACAAAATACCATAGATAACATACAAATCATCCTAAACCAATAGTCATTACAAATAAAATATAATCGACGTGCAAACAAGGGTATGACCTAGTGGTCAATGAAGTGGTTAAGAACCATAAGGTCTCAAGTTCAAAACTCAACAGAGACAAAAACACTAGGTGATTTTCCCATCTATCCTAGCCTTGGTAGACAGAGTTACCTGGTAACTGTTGCTAGTGGGAGGTGGCAAGTATCCTGACGGCTAACAACATAAAAGAATACATGAAACAATGCTCAACTATCTAACTAACCTCCTACCCTTAGGAGTAAACAACGCTCAACTATCTAACTAACCTCCTACTCTTATCAGTTGTCTGATTAAAAACGCTCAACTATCTAACTAACCTCCTACCCGAATATGTGAAACAACGCTTAACTATCTAACTAACCTCCTGACCTTATCGGTATCCTCCATAGCATCCTATCTAAGGTCATTTCCTTGGTAAGATGAAGCTCTGTCATTCAGTATTCTCCATTGCGTCCTATCAAAGGTCATTTCCTTCTAAGGTCATTTCCATTCAGTATTCTCCCTAGCGTCCTATCAAAGGTCATTTCCTTGATAAGATGAAGCTATGTCATGTTCTGTCTAATCAATCTACGTCGACAGAGAGGTAGACACATTGTTTCCGAAAGCAAAAAACAAATACACATACATAATAGCATGAAAACTACATAATGCAAACACATAAAACAGAGGATGTATGTAATTTTACCTTGTGGGGGTCACCACTAGATTTGAGGGTTCCTCCTCGACGACCTCAATCTGATTTGAAGTCGATTCAGAAGCATCATAAACAGTATCAAACATAAGATCATCAAACAAAGACCAACCACAATCAGCAACTTCAGCAGAATCACTCCGATTATTATTACTCGATGAAGAAGGCATTAGCTGGGTCTGCAAACTATCAGATTTAGGCAAAACCCTACCCAAATAATTCTCATCCGGGCCAAGTTCACGTTCAAGCCCAAAATCAGAATTCTCCAGAAGAACACCAGCTTGATGAAGACCCGGACAGCATACAGCTAGCTTGTAAAGCGAAGACCACCCACCCAGAGGACACGAAGACGTCGAAGAACTTACTAGATCGGAAACAACAGAAGGAATAGTTAAAGAGCATTTCGATTTGTAGCAAATAGTATGAATCAGAAATGCAAATTTCGTAGAAACACAAGATAAACGAGTCCAGTTCCTTGGATCATCTTCTAGCTTGAAAAATATATTGAGAACCAAATCCTCAGAGAGTTTTGAGAAAAACCCATCAACTATACATGAATTCGACATCGAAAAGATGTATAGAATCAAGATCTTTGCCCAATCCAATGGAATTAAACACCAAATTTATTAGCATCAACACTTGCAACAAACTCAAAGAATGAGAATTTGGTTTGTGATTTTGTGGGCAAAAGGGGAAAGCTTTTTTTGTAAGTTTGTGGAATGTGTGAGGATGGTTTTCAGTGCCTGGTTGTTAGTTGTTTTAACAAAGATTCCTTATATTACTTTTTTTTTTTTTGCTATATTAATTAATAGATTATACTATATACTTGGCCAGTGAGTTATGTGATTCTTTCAAAAATATTTTATGTATATATTTTGGTAAGTGAGTAATGTGATTCATTTCACACCTCAGGAATTTCAAAAGTATTTTTTTATATATATATATATTTGGTAAGTGAGTAACGTGATTGTTTTCTCACCTCAGGATTTTCAGAAGTACAATTCTAGGAAATATTATACTATATTATATATGGTTTTTTAAAAGAAGTACAATTCTAGGAAATATTATACTATATTATATATGGTTTTTCAAAAGAAGTACAATTCTAGGAAATATTATACTATATTATATATGGTTTTTCAAAAGCAGTACAATTCTAGGAAATATTATACTATATTATATATGGTTTTTCAAAAGAAATTTAGGGCCCGTTTGGCCATGCGATATGGTATCATGATATGAAATCATAAGATGAAATTGAAGTTTTGTTTGGACATGCGATATGGAATTTTTGTGTTGTATATTTTCTCATAAACATAAAAATCTCATAAGTTGTAAAACTATTAAAATAGTCTCAATTGTTTATTCAATCTTATCAAATAAACAAAAAATTATAAAATCGCATAATAAATTATTACAAAGCTATTTGTTCTCCACTTAAGTAATTGTTTCATCTAACTTTAATTTAATAAAAAAATTGAACATAAATTGTAGTGTCCTAGTCTTTAATATAATCCTCCCACATAGTACGGACAATTTCTTCACGTTGAACTTGCATTTGTCGATCATGTGACCGAAAAGACGAACCAACATTGTTACTTTGAGCCATTTGTTGGTCAATATCATCCGCAACTATATTTTCATGCTCATAGACCATAAATATTTCATCAATACTTTGGTATTCTCGCAAATAATTATGTAACACTGCACAAACTATGACAATTTTCATTTGTATATCAATATCATAATGTTCATGCTTTGTTTCAGTATTTTAAATCTATTTTTCCAAGCTCCAAAAGTCCGTTCAATCACATTGTGCAGAGATGAATGCCTATAATTAAACAATTTTTTGGCATTTTGAGGCTCTCTTTCACTTCCTCGGTAATCTTGCAAATGATAGCGCAGTTCTTTGTATGGAGCTAAAAATCCTTTTGTGTTTCGGAAACCAGCATCAACAACATAATATTTATCTACCAACAAACATTTTATAAAGAATTACTAAAAGCATATGTGACGTAAATGAGACAGGTTTTTGTAAATAAATAATATTTATTCTAAGGATGTAATTTAAAGTTACCATGTGGCGGAAATGGAAATTGTGACGTTAGTTCAACAAGTGCATTCTCAAGTACTTTATTATCATGTGTAGTACCTTCCCAACCAGCAACAACAAAGGTAAATCGTATATCAAAATTACAAGCACATAAGACATTTTGTGATGTTCTTCCTTTGCGATTACGATATGCTTGTTACACCGTTTTAGGAACCTCCCCTTCTATAAATGTTCCATCAATCGCACCAACACAATCCTACCAAATAAAAAATACATCAATATTAGTTTAGTAAACATAAAATAAATTGGAAGCATTATAGAATGCACCTCATAAAAATAGTGCTTCCAAGACAATGCAAAGTCATAAAATAAATATTATCTCTTTAAATAATGTTGATAAGAAATATGTAACTAAATACTAATAACTTACACATAAAATATAAATGTGCACTTATTAAAGCCATAAAATAAATTTATTACTCAACAATTGGTTGGTGTGAGTTAAAGTGACTATATGTTGGTGAGAATAATAAATTTTATGTCGGTGAGAATAATAAATTTTAAAAAAGTAATGATGTGATTATGAATTTTATTTACATATGAAATAAATGGTTAGTAGATATAAATGTGGGGTGGTATTAACAAAATATAAACTCGCGGATCAATTTTTATTAAAATATCTCAAATCATGATATGGAATTCCCATATAATTTCATATCATGGTTTTTGAAGAATATGGAATCACATCTCATGATATGGAATCATGAGATGGAATCAGCATAAAATCGCATGTCCAAACACTGATTCCATCTCACGAAATCATATCGTGATATGGTATCGCATGGCCAAATGCCTACGTAGGTATCATGTTGACTTCAAATTGATTGCTTAAATGCCCTTTGAACTTTTGAAAGAGACATAAGGGTATCTTTGGCATGAAAGGAAAATATTTTTGAGATAAGTCGACTTTGCTTATTTTCGAAAATAATTTTCTTAATGGAAGTAGAAAAAACAAATTCTATAAGTGAGACTCTTATCCTTCTCACCCACCTGACGCTCCAACCCCTAGTCCTTGACAATCCTACCCCGCCACCTCTCGAGGCCCCACTCCCCATTTCTACCGTTTACTAGATTATATCTAAATGCTTTTCAGCTACTATTTTTTTAATTACTTACCAAATTCTAAAAAATAGATTAAAAATGGTCAAACACATATGTAGACCTTTAAACTTGTCACTAAATTTCATTTTGGCACTCCAACTCAATCTTATTCTACTTTAACCCTTCAACTCCAATTTTTATGTTCTATTGTGGCACTTCTAAGTGATGTGACAGAGTGTGTGCATCACACTTTCTCTAAGAGAGTGAAAGACATTAAACAATAAAAGATTATTGTAATTAGGGATATTTTTTAGCCTTTTTCATTAAAAAAATAATAACAGATTACCCTTCAACTCTATTTTTTTAATGTACCATTAAACACAAAATACTAATTTTATTATTTCGATATTTCTATATATGTTATTCAACTGCAATTTTGCATTTTAAAAATCGGCGTTCATCCGTTAGTTATTGTAAAAAATTAAAATTGACAGATGATCATTGATTAATTTTTTTTAAAAAAAGTAACAATTTCTTTTTAAGAGTTTTCCTATATTTTTGCGTGAAAAATAACCGACGAAAGTGCGTCGATTTTCTTTCTTAAGAAAATCAATGACAACCCAACGAAGTCTATCGAGTTTCAACATTTTTTTGTAGTGTTATAATTAGCAATGAACATGAGTTTTTTTTTTACTCGTATTTAGTTGAATGAAAAATTAGAAAGCTGATATTTGAGTTAGTCCAAATAGACTAGATATGGAAAAAAAATGCGGTGTTATTTAATTTAATTGATTGATTTAAAAAGAAAATCAACACACTTTCGTCGATTATTTTTTCACACAATAATGTACAGAAATTCTAAAAAAGAATATTTTAAAAAAAATGATGTTCATCCATTATTATTATTTTTTTAAAAATAAAAGATATGACGTTTGATTTTTAAAATGAAAAAGTGGAAATGAAGAACATAAATAAAAATAAAGAAATCATAAATTTAGTATTTTGTGTTTAAATGATACTATAAAAATTATAGTTGAAAGATTAAAATGGAACAAGGCTAAGTTAGCATGACAAAATGAAAAATGGGGACAAGTTAGAGGAGTTGTGTATGTGTTTTTAATTGGTTTTTGTGTCATGTCATGGCATGTGAAGTACACACATCCCACATTGTTGATTATTTGAAAAAAAGTGTCAAATGGAACATAAAAATTGGAATTGAAGGATTAAAATAGAACAAAGTTGAGTTAGAGTGTCAAAATGAAAATTAAGAACAAGTTTAAGGGTCTCCATATGTGTTTGGCCTTAAAAAATCAACTCATTCAAAGAAAACATTTTTCATGATAAGTATTCTGCTTCGTACCAAACACTAAAATAAGTTTGTAAACGATTACAAAACCAAATCTCTCACTGCTATTATTTTGAAAAGAAAAAAAGATAAAGAAATGCAGGCAACTTATGACCCACTTTCCCCAATAACGAACCTCATCAATATTGGGACGTCTAGTTCCCATTTGCCTAAAATCTCACTCATTCTCCTCCACATATATATATTATTCTCTTCAATGAAAAGAACAAACGTATCTTCACATCCCAGTTTTCCATATCAAAGATCACATACTTTAATATTGTCTCACCTTGCAACGTATCGTTTGAATCAAATTCTTGAAATTGACTCTGTGGCATCATCACCTTATTTCATAAACAAAAACAATGGATTACTACGAGCAAAGCTAAATAATACCCCCTCCCTTCACTTTTACTAGTTCACGATCAACTTTGCGCACCCCTTAAAGAAAAATAAATGAAGTGCATATGGATCATGATACCCATGTTAATTGATCACGCCCATAAATGAAAAACAATTAAGTAGCACTGAAGAAATGAATACCAGAGCCATCTGTAGACGACCAACAATAATCTGCAAAAAAAGGAAATTAAATTCTGTTTTTCACAATATCGCGCAGTTTAGAAAGGCTGTAAAATCTACTATATTGCAGTCTTTTACCAAGTCTTAAGAGATACAAAATTAAGTAAAAATAATTATTACAGTCTTGACATGATTCAATGACACAGAAATATTTTGATGTAAGCAGAGCAACAGACTCCTCCGGGACTGTGGACCGTGCTGCTCAAACACTATGATGGCACCCTCAATCACTGATGACTCCAACAATCTTACCTGTAAAAAAAACACGGGAAAAAATTAAACAAAATGATCAAAATTGAAAAATATACGACAAGCCACAGAAGTAAGACCTGGACAAACTCCGGCTACGGCTCCTACTCCGGCTTGGGCTTCTGCTTGGAGTGCGTCTTTTGGGGCTACTGCTGGGAGTGCGTCTTTTGGGACTTTTGCTCAACGGTTTTGAACGCTGTAATTAACCAAGTCATAATACAAAGCAATAGTTATGTAGACAAAGGAAAGAGAGAATACAAAAGGCCAGATAAGCACAAAAAAGAGAGGACATAGAAAGACAAAACGGATGATCCCAATATGTTTGAATTTTGAGGTATACCATTTACTTCAAAACATAGATTTGACTTACAGCTGGTGCTGGCGATCTGGACCTTGATGGAGATCTGCAAAATTTCCAGAAAGAACTTAATTTAATATCCCAGTACCGCCACTTATCAAGTTTCCTCCACAACTGCTTTGATTTCACTTCCACCTCAGCATGACCATAATGAAAGTAGCAATTTGGCAGAATCCAGAGTGGAAAATATGGCAAGTATAAAGCAATGCAAGTTACACCATTAAGACTACGTAATATTTTAAATTTGTGCAGTCACAGAGACCAATTAGCAGGATACCAAAAGAATGAACTAGTCTTTATTTCGCTTTGTTAGAACATGCTTCTACCAAAAAATAAGTGGTGATCCAAATTCAGGTGGCAGTTAGTTCCCCAGTCCAGCTCCACCATAGAATCCATGATCTTCATGATCCCAATCTAGCACCCATGGAACATTTCACGATGCTCATTAGAATAGAGACATCATAAAAAGACCCAAAGCTGCCATCTAGAAAACATCGTACCTCCACAACAAAAAGAGTTGCAGGCAAGACCATTATCCACTCAAGATCCTAATATGCAAATCCACAAACCGCCGCACATATCCAAAATCTAGAAAAACAAACAAGGTGACTTTTCATACTTATAAAAGAATGATAAAAGACGACACCTTGATAAGGCAGTATGCTTTCCCTAGAATACAGTTCCAAAAATAATTAAAGGAAATGAACCAATTCTCCGCTTAAAACACTAAACTTTTCTTCTTTTTTGCTCAGTCCTAAACCTTTCCAATTTCTAATTTAGTTTTAACAGACATGCACCTATCTAGGTGACCAGTTTCTACTGAATGGTTACACATTGATCAGCAAACATAGTTGGAAAATCCTGAAATAGCAGGAAACAAATGAATATGAATTCTTGTTTCATAGGGGAAAGAAAAATGAAGAAAAGAAGTGAGAAACCATATTTTTCATAATCATTTGTTCATTCTAATGGTTTGATAATGCCATTGCAAGTTCTAAACCCCTTAAAATCCTTCCTGAAGCAGAAGAAAGTAACATAAATGTAACTATACATTGTCCCACTAGAGTATGCAGAACTACACATTACCAAATTAGATTGCCGCCAGAAAATGCAACCTTTGCAAAGTTGTATTCTACAACTTACCCTAAACCATAATACCACCATTTGACAAATTACCAGAAGATTGTGTTGAAGGGACAATATAATTCAAACAATTAGGATTGGATTTGGAGTTTTATGCATGATATATGAGACTAACAGCTTCTCATTGCTATATTTTTTAGAAAGAAAAAGGGGAAAGCATTAAGGACAAGTTAAACAAAGAAGACTAAAGCACCAGGGAGTCTATGCCATTTCCATGTGAGCTTTGCAGTGAGCACATCAAACTAACAATAAGATAGAAGATAAAAGGCAAAGTAATCAACTGCAAGAGCATTTTAGATTTAAAGATCTTACATCAACAATAATTCAAGTACGAAGAACAACTTGAGAAATTGAAAGAATTCTAATAAATAATAAAGAATAAAAAGATTTGCAGTTTATGTAAATATTAACCTTGTACTATGTAATGCTTTTATACCCATCCCGCCACAAGAACAGAAAGAGAAAGCAGAATATTACCTTGAGACAGGACGTCCTTTTGACCCAGAACGAGACCGAGAAGACACAGACCTTGAACGAGATCTTGAGCGCTTTGAAGACTTAACTTTAGGAGATTTGCTGCTAAGACAGATATTAATAAGGCCCTATTTGCATTAAAGTAAAACCACTAGTCCAGACATATGTGTAATGTGTTAGACCTTTTGCTCTTGCTACGACTTCGGCTACGGCTACGGCTTCGACTAACACTCTTTCCTTTGGAGTAAGAACGGCTCCGACTGCGGCTGCGGCTTCGACTGCGGTCATATTCCTTAACCTGCAGAAGATGGAGGATTTTAGAATACCAAAAGACGGCATCAACATGATAATTGAAGAAATTGAAAAATGTATGTGTCATACTCGAATTGTCGCACGAGAAAAGGCATTCCGAAACTCAGAGTCATCAAGCTTTTTGATCTATACACATGAAAGGATAATATTAGCTGCACCTCTTAGTTGTATAAAGGAAAAAAACAAATATTGTAAACAGCATCAAGGTGAAGGAAACCCAACTAAAGGGAAGGAGAAAAGAGAAGATGGCTTACAGCATATTTCATGTCATCATAGTTTGTATAATCAATTATACCAGTGGTGCCTGAAATTCCAAACAAAGTTGTCAACATCAGAATAACTTATGGAACAGAAATGACAAAGTAATATGAAGATCAAAATGCTTCCTACAGAGTTAAAATAAGCATTGTGCACTTACAAATTAAGGCAAAGAATGATTTTGTGTGCCAATATGGGATCAGAAAAGTTTCGGAATAGTTAGATTACAATAGTTTTTGGTGAACTTGGATTAGAAAAATTTATGGTGAAGTTTTACAGAAAACTAAAAACAACTGTTGCTTAAAACAAAATTTGTCTTTTGCAAATCGCACCAAAATGTTTACTGAAACCAAAAGGAATCAAAAAATATAAATAAAAAAGATTCAAAAACCAAGTTTTCTCGGCTTCATCAAATGATATTTGCTTCCACCTAATTTTCATTCCCTTAAAAAATAAAAAGAGGACCCTCCAATATGACAAGTTCTGCACATGATCAGAAAGAGTAGAAATAAATCATAGAGGAGAAAATTGTGTGGGAACATTTTGGCACACTAGGTTAGCCTCTAGTTAAAGACTTCAAACAGTTGTACCAAAATAAAATTCAAAAAGAAAAGGGGAAAGAAATCCCAAGCAAAACACTATGCAAGCTAATGGGGTCATCAGGTGCATCAGATTAGCCTAAACAAATTTATCCAACCACCCACCCACCCATCATTAGGCAGCACCGTCGATTACCAGCTTTTAATTTGTCTTAAGGGATGATATTGTCCCCAGAAAAAGTGGGATAAATAGCAGGATCATAATCCAATTTAAAAACAAAATTGTATTAGTAGAGCAAAAGAGGACAATACATGGGCAAGGGCAAGACATTCTTAAATGGGAAGACAACAAAAATGAACATATTTCTTCGTCTTTTTCACCATTTCTTCCTGAGAGCAGAACTTATCTTGCCCTCACCCAGCCACCAACCAATGATGCCCCAACACCTATAGGTTTTTGACCCACCCCCGCCCTCAAGCTTGCAGCGACACTGGTCCCCCCCCCCCCCCGAGGAACCATAACCCACCACACTTGTGCTTCTTTCCTACTCGGTGTTTCTTTTATATCTTTAGTTTGCCATCTGTCCTCCCAATTTTTTGCTCCACCTGCATATTTTCCCCTCCAGTTTGTCATGATCTTATCCTGTTTTCATCAAGTAATATTATTATTAATATGTCGATGATTATTTCCTCTATATTTTTCTGAAGAGACGATTTCTCCTATATTATTTTTCCTTCTATAAACATTTTTCTAGACAAAGAAAGACTTATCAGCTTATATAAGAGAAACCAAAAGCGAGAAACCTGAAAACCCAAATTATGAGTCATAGATCTCCTATGTATTTTTCCAAATTCATCAGATATCCCAGGTATGAACCCACAGTTATTACCAAAGCTCTAAACATGGAAAGAATGACAGTAATAATAAGCAATGATAGACTTGCACCCTTAATATACTACTTAATCATAAACTCACTACTTTACACTATGATATAAAGAAAAGTTCATCCTTAACCTATTGCTAAGACAGGTCAACCACGATAAGCAAGAAAAGAAATAGTGTGTTACTGTAAAATTCTCCATCTTTTGGTATACAGTTTGTATACAGGGTCTTTTTCCAAATCATCAGTACAATTGTTGAGTACCATTGTAGGCTCACATCAGAAACGCATTGCTTGGTGTGTCATTGCAGGTTCCCATTCCACATGGAGGAGTTAGGTATGCTAGACATTTAAATCATTATACCAGTTCAAAGAGAACAAATAAATCTGTCTTTCGCTGTTTAAAATCTTACCACTCCCATCACGGAAAACTTGGGAGAAACAAACATCCCCAGCACGACGCATGTGATCCTACATAAGAAATAAAAGTTACCAACATTCAGAAATTACAGAATAATTTTTGAGGGGGGAAAGGAGGATCACTTTCTTGGTATGTCCCTATTATTCACAACTCAAAGACAGAGACTCACCTTGAGATCCTGCCACGATGCTGAATGGGGTAATCCTGTAACTAACACTGAAATACAACAAAAGATATCAAAACATAAGAAAGATATAACATGTATTACAATGTACAAAGCACATAAACCATAAGACACACCTCGAAAATCAGAACGTCTGGACACTCCTCCACCACGCTGACCACGGCCGCCGCCACCACCACCGCCGCTGCCACCATAACGATCATTTGATGATGAGTTACCACGCCCGCCATGTGCAAGCTCAACCTGCCAGTATGAGCAATTGTAATAGAATCAACATCCAACAAGGAAAATACAAGTAACCTTATGTAGATTATATGCTACTATAAGTATGACTGACCCGCAGACGGTGCCCATCAAAATCATAGCCATCACGACCACGAATAGCATCTTCAGCATCGCGAGCCTCTTCAAACTGTTAAAAGTTTGCCACCAATAAAAAGGTCAGAATAGCTTTTTAAAAGACACAGAGCATCCTGATCTAATGAAATCCATCTAAACCAAGGCATCTCAAACTCACCTCAACAAAAGCATAACCAGGGGGTCTTGGTGGAATTTTCAGCTCAATATGAGCTATCGGGCCATACTGCACTCACACATCAAATTTTTTATAAGTTTCTAAGAGTTGAAATCTGTTAAATTGTGATAGAACAATTACACATTTGCACAAGCCTGACAAAAAATACTCCAAAAACTTAACAATGATACACCTCAATCGCAAACTAGTTGAGATTGGGTATACTGAATTCCCTATATCCATTCCACTCTATTTATACCCATTTCACTCAAAAAAAATCTTTTTGTATTGAAGCATAATGAAATGATATCAAAGATCGTAGGGATCCATCTCGAGTATAAGCACCTTGTGAAACAGATCTTCCACTTCACGCTCACGAACATCACCAGGAAGATTGCCAACATAAAGTGTCCTACTCGACCGACTCATTGTTCCTGAAAAGGAAAACTACTGTAAATTGACTGACAAGAACAAAAAACAAGCACTTCCTGCAGATAATTGAAAACAACACTAACTTAAAACAATTCATACATTCTCTCTAGGGGCAAAACGGGAAAAGAAAAAGGAGAAAAATCTTCAACTCTTGTAATTATTCAGTTGCAAAGCCAATTTCAGTCACAAAACGTAGCTTGATCAGCTAGAACAGTAAACAAAGCAACTTTGCACAATTTTAGTGACATTAATTTATACAACCCGGACATTTTTGCATTGACAAGCAAGGTAAATGGGAAAGAAGGAAAAAGTTGAACTATATTTAGACGATGTAATGATGATTATATCAATTAAAGCGAGAAAAAAAAACGATTTATGTAACCTCCATTAGAGAACATACCTGGGAAGATCGAGAGCAGAAAGCTTAAAGAAGCGGAAATTTTGAAGATTAGGGTTTTAAGAAATAAAGTCGGGCGGGATATAGTGAAGAAAGCAGCATGTTCCTCATTTTTTGCAAACCACTCCTTTATGTTTATCTTTTAACACTTAGACCCTTGTAGTAAATCTTTTTGAAATTTCCACCAAGTAATTCTAGTTCATGAAAAATAATTACTACTCCTTCCGTTCAATAATACTTGTCTACTATTGACATTGTACACTTTTTAAGAAATTATGAATAGAAAGGTAATTTTATTATATCGATATTTAAATATAATAAATATAGTGTCTTGAAAAATGTAATAGAGAAATGACTGTATAATTAATGATAAGGGTAAATTAGGAACTAAGGGTAAAATTATCAATTGATTTCATAAAGTGGATAAGTATTATTGGACATCCCAAAATAGTATAGTGGACAACTATTGTTGGACAGAGGGAGTAGTGTTTATTATCTCTATTGTGATTTGATCCCGAGACTCCATGAATCTCAACGCATTTCATTAACCCTTAAATCCTATTCTTGGATGCAATTGAATTCATATTTAATGAGTAGAATCATAAGAAAATATTATTAATACTACTAATTTGTATTACTTATAATTTAGTATATTAATACTTGTAATTAGTGATTATTTAAGATAACTTATGGTAAAATGTTCACCTAAAAAAAGGTTATTTGGAGTATAAATTATATGATGTAATTTTGTTTAATGTAAAATTGCATTTGATAGGAGATATTAGGTTTAGATAATAAATAAATAAAAAGGATGCAAATAGATAGATTTTATGTGTATGATACTATTATTGTGAGTAGCTTTTTAATTAGGGTTCATTTCAACTTTAAAACTTAAAATATACTTTATGTCTGTATTTGTGAGATCAAGAATTGTGCTCACTCTTTATTAGTCTTTTTTTATATTATAAAAAATTGTTCATATTTATAATTTTATGAGTTTATTGATATTATTTCTAGTGTTTTTTTCTTTTTGTTAAGTGGCTATTTTATATATAAATGAAATTGATATAAGTTTAGAGATGTCATGAGTTGAGAGTATTGGTTGATAGTTGACCAGTAATGTCAATATTGTAATTAGAAACTTCTCTAACAAAAGTAGTTCTTGAAGTGTCTACTTCAACCGCATATGTTGTAAATATTGGAGAAGCTTCAAAAAATAAAGGGAGAAGGGTATGAGTTATCCCTGAACTTTATGATTTAGAGTTGATATACCCTCCGTTTAAAAAATGGCTCATATATGCCCCTGCCGTTATAGAAATGGCTCATATAAGCCCCTTTATTTAATGAATTAAAAATTCATTTTTTTATGCTTTAATTTGAGAAAATGCCATGTGGTTCTTAAAATACCCCCACCCAATAACTTTTCACCAACCCGACCCAATTGAAAACTAGAAAACCCCACCCACTTAAATAAACCTAACCCATTTCATTCTATGGTCTCCACGCTCGACATGAAAAAAATCAAAAACTTGTTAGGGTTTCAGTGAGCTCTAAATTGGCATCAATCAGTCTCAATATCGTTCAAAATCTTAGGTAAGTTTCGATTACTTTCTTCCCTTTTCTTTTAAGGATCTTTGGTGTTAGAATTATAGGGTAAAATGTGAGAAAAGTGTTACTAATTTTGTTCTTGATATTCTTTGGTTGAAGTGATATTCCTTTGATGTTATGTGTTTTATTTTGTCCATTTAATGATGCAGGAAATGGACATATTGAATTGGTTAAATTGTTTCTGCCGATAGGTGTAGACGTTGATTTGCGAAGTGATGTTGGAACACCATTTATATGCGTTGTAGATCACAGCCAGGAAGATGCGATTAAGGTTTTGGTAGAACACCATGCTAATTTTGATGCTCAAATAGGAGATCATAATATGTGTCCTCTGCTAGCAGTTGCGACAGTCGATTCTTTTCATTGTCTCAAGGCAGGGGATACTGTCAATGTTAAGGTTGGTAAAGGAATGTGGTGTGGTGAAATAACTCATTTGCTCGTTGCTGCTCGTAAAGGTTATGCAGAAGTTGTTTAATGCTTACTATAAGTTAGAGCTGATTTTACTATCGCTAATCAGGATGGTTACATGCCAATACATACTGCAGCTACAAGTGACAATCAAGAGTTTGCTGAAGTTTTATTGTCCGTCACACTACAGATTCAGAGTGTTCGCGAACAGACTGTAGACGGAGTCATTGCGTTTATGAAATCTTAAAATTCGAGAGAAAAGTTTGTAGTTATTTTTCATTTGGTTGTTTAGTTGGGTTCTTTTCTTCACTCCCTGATGCAAAAGGTTTGTAAATTTTTGAAATATAGTAGTACTTTGTAGGATCAAATCTTTTCTTAGAATTTAAATGCTAGATTTCAAGGCTATATTATGTGACTAAACTTTCTCATCACACTTGCAGTTTTGTGACTTACGTGCAATTCACTTTTGGTTCATTGTATTGATTTATGACAATTTTTATCACTTTTGGTTCATTGTATTGATTTATGACAATTTTTTATTCACCTTATTTGGTCTTATGTAATGATTTTGTCAACTTTTGTATTATTTAGTAATGAAAGAGAATCAAAAGCTCGAGGTAAAATGATAGAGAATCATCAATGACTCCTTGACATTCCACGTTAAATCAAAAATTCGAGGTAAAATAATTTATTCTACAATTATTTAAACTTCAGAAATGCTTCTCATTTACCAAGAGCTCGAGGTAAGATCACTGATCTTTCATCTTCGAGATTGACTCCAAATGAATATACGGCATTATCTGAACTATCTAGAAGTTCAAAGAAGTTCGTGAACAATGTTAATTTTAGTCGTAATTTAAACAACGCTACCAATCAAAGCACATAAATTTACTCTCTCACACAAAATACAATCAACAACAATTACACCAGATGCAGTAGAATATAATTCTCAATTTTCATAAAATTATCTTAACACAAGTTACCAATAAAGAAGATTACCCTTCTGGTGGTTAAACCAACCATAAATATCTACTATATGGTTAGCAATAAAAGAAATTGTTTGGATTTACATAATATAATACTATCCAAAATAACCACCTAATGTCAAAAAATGGATCAACTACACAATGACTTCTAAACTAGATAATCATCAGTATCCACGGGCCACTTGCCCTTCATTGCCATTTACTTCACTCTTTTCTTCTTTACTTCAGCTAGTAACTGACCAGTCGTGACTGTTTTCTTGCCCTTCCAAGTAGTCTTCTTTGGTGAATATGGTAGATCTGAAGGGGTCGAGATTCCTCTCACATCCCCTTTAAAAACAATCTTCTTGCTTCTCAGTCCTTCAAATATTCGAGACCTCTTTTCCATTTTTGTTTTTGTTTCAGAAATTACCATTGGACGCAATGTTGGATCTTCTTCATTTTCGATCTCAGGACCATAGGCAATCGACTTTTGACTGCTTGCTTTCTTATTTCTTTCATGTGAACTTTCACCGTCTTCATGGTCCTTCAGCCCAAAAAAATTATTGTGATTGACATAAACAAACACCTTTTAACTAAAAGAAAAAATTAAGAGAGATTACCTTATAAAATCCCTTAACATTGTGATTAAAATCACCACACTTGTTGCATCTTGTCACGACCCGGGAGCACCCCCTAGTCGTAACCGGCGTACTCGACCTCGAAGAGGTCTAATACAAGCCTCTTAGCATTCATTCATCGCATAGACACTAAAACCATAAGGAATTAAAAACTTTCTTTACCAAGAAAACATTTTTTTAAAAAAAAAAATAGCAAGCGGAAGACTTTCTAGACTTTATACATGATGTCTCAAAACCATCTAATACTTTAGAGTACAAAATTCGAGACTAATCCCATACACAACTTAAACAATACTAAAAGGACATAAAAGAACATATTGGGTATTGTCCTCGAATATATGAGGACTCACTAAGTCTTCATCTTCAACACTTAGAAACCTATCACATAGCCATGACATGTCATCATCTCCAAATCCCTACACTTTAGTCCAAAAAGGGAAAGAAAGGGGTTAACACAATTAAGTACTAAGTATGAAGACCATGCAAAAACATGCCAAAAAGGACATTTGCAATGAAGTAAAATGTTTTCATATCATTTGATAAAACATTTTCCTTTACAAGTATAAGAGACATAATACAAGTCAACATTAACATATAAGACCATAGCCAACCATACATATCCTCAACATATGTCCATATACAACCCATGATTAACTTTAAAAGAACACATGTCATTTCATTACCATAGGACCTCTACCTAATATAACCTTAAGACACACTTGAGTAAGACAAGAAGTGACAGCCCATACAACCTCTTCAAGCACACTTAAGTGTTCCTCAAGATTACCTTAGATAAGGACATTTCCTTTACAACATAACATCAATAGACCAACATTCTTTAAGAAACCATTTTGGAGACATTCAAGCACATAAGGGGACTTTCACATAATAGTCGTTAGACTTAGGGAACTCACTTTAGTATCTTCAAAGCCTACTTGTGCCATGTGTAGATAGCATCTCTTCCGACTACCTACACGTTGTAGAACCTATCCAATAACTAGAGTGCACATCTCACATGATGGGAATAGGCATAACCGACATAGACCATACTAGCTAGGTATGGAATTCAGAGTCTATCCTACTCCGTGGAGGTTGTTCTACTTGCCAAAGGTAGAACTAGTAAGCAACCCATGTAGGCACATGGTTTAGGAGATGTCCAAGGAAGTTAATTGTGCCTAATCTCATACTCAACTAGGCCACCTTCCTAACCACATCCACTCGGTGCTAGCCTTGTTTCCCATAGAGTATTCAATCACATATGTACTTAGAGAGGGTTCATTTTCTAGTTCAACCAACTCATAGTACCTCTTCCCAAGAAAAGCCCCATTTCTTAGTCATGGCCAATCAAGGTTCATAAGGATAGCTCATTTGACTTTCTTAGATAAGGATTATTATGCCGTTCCGGCTCCATCCATCTCTAAGTCTATCATCTCACTCAAGAAAGGAACTTCGCCCTAAGGCCCATCCTTCAAGGTTATACATTTACTTAGGAAAGTTAGACTTATGAAAGGGCACTATTTCTTAGTTCTGCCGATTCAAGTCTTGGGCCTAGAATTCCTCTTTTAGCATTTATAGAAAAGGCACCATTTCTTAGTTCTAGCCCATTTCACACATTCATGCATTCAAGACTTTAAGTAACAAGGAGGGACACTTTAGTCTACCAACCAAGTCACAACATTTTCATTTAAGGATACTTCATAATCCAACATCATTTCATATATACATCATGAGAAGTCATACTTTAACTCACAATGCTATCCACTTTACATATGATCATCACAAGATCACATAAAACTCATTCTCATCATACCTTCACATATAGCTTCACATAAAACTTTACATATAACTTCATATAGGACTTTACATATAGCCTCATATGTGTATAGTAATACAACAATATAATAACATTCATATAATGCCCTTCATGGCCTCAATTCACAATAATACAACAAATAACCACCTCCACCAAAAGTGGATCAAACCAATCAATAACAATTATATCAATACTAAGAGATTAAACCATCTCACCATTCTCCAAAGCCATAACCAACATTACTCAATTCCCTACTAATTCAACATTATTCATAAAGTAGGTCAACTTACCATCCTTTCAAAGCCACCTTCACCATTCTCATGACCAAACAATTCACAATAGAAAGCATAGGTAATCATGGTATTCAACTATACCATTTAAGCTAAGCATAAGCCCATAATCAACATGAAGACAAATTCACAATTTTTTTGCCCATTCAAGGCCAACATCCCACATCCTTCAATTCAATAAAAATTCTTAACAATTCACATATATAATACCATATATGAACAACCCATACCATACTAAGCACAATTTTTATAATCATCTACTCAAAATTAATACACCCACTTTATGGTAAAATTTAGAGAATTTGAGAAAACATGGGTTCATGGGGATTTCTTTCTAAAAACCATTAATAATCATTAATAACAATATAAATCATCATTTAAAACCCTTTTTATGCAAGAACCCATGCTAGAATCGAAATTAGGACTTTAGGATTTTTGAAGAACTTTGAAAATACTTTGAATTAGCTCTTTGATTGAAAAGGGAATCAAAGATAAAGAGTCTCCATACCTAATTATTGAAAAAGCCCACAAAAATCGTTGAAAGAAGCCTCCAATTTGAAACCCTAGTTCTTCCTTGAACTTGAGAGAAATATTTGAGAGAGGGAATGATTTTGGAAATTCTAATTGGAAGAATGAAGTTATAACCCTCGTTTAAATGATCTAATATACCTAAAATAATAAAAACAACTTAAAAATAAAAGCCCAAACTACCCCTCACTTAGTTGGACCCTTTTTATTTTTACAAGTTATTAATGCATAAAATCCATGTGAGGCTCTACTTTATCCTACTTCATTTTGAGGGGCGTTACACATCTCATTAGAGTTCCTTTTCTTAACTGCTTTCATGCCCCCTTTCTCAAACTTGCCTCATCAGTTTTTCTATTCTTTTCATCTTGAGTCTGTTAACAAATTTTACCATTTCTAGAGGTTCTATTGCTTGAGCAGGGTTGATTTTCCAGAATTGAGAACCCCTAACTGGTTGCAACTTTTACCTGTATGTTAACAAATAAGCCTATTTTATGTACCAGTAATGAACCTCTTTCAATGGTTCAGTTTTTTTATGCAAAAGTGCCTTGATGGCATGTTGACATGGTATTCCACCCAAGTCTCATAATCTAGAAGTGTATTTCTTCAACTCCAAATTCATTGTATGTGTCTCCATCTTTCACTTCATAACAACTCAACTGTACAAGTGGTAGCCATTAATCGATAGCATTGTACAATTTCATAGCCGTTGGACTGATATCATTTGGCCATTTTCTTCCCATTTTTTCACTTTACACCAACATATTCATCACCTTCACTCGAATTTCCTCCAACATTTTAATGATTGGTTTTTGTCTAGCTTCAAGTATCCAACTGTTGAAAGACTCGGTGAAGTTATTGTCTACCATTACATTCTTACATTGAGTATCAAAATATGCCCTACACCATTTAATTACAGGAAAATGAAAAAGATCACTAGTTAAATCTTCATCCACCTTTCCTAACACCTTCAAAGTGCCTTTGAATTCTTCTTTATATGTATTCCATGCACACCACCACATTAATTTTTTCTCTTCACCACTTCGCCATTTCTTACACCAGTTAGATTTTATATGCCTCATACATAACCTATGGTGTGCTTCTGGAATAACATTAGCTACAACATCCAACACGCCCTAAAAATCGAAAAGAAAAAAATCACAGTAAGAAAAAAGATAAAGAAAAGTCAATAAGAAAAAATATACTTTAAAGCTACCTTTTGCATATCAGACATAAATGTCACAGTTTCACCATTTTTCAGCTCCAAGAAAATCCTCAACAACTGAATAAACCATGTCCATGTTCCTCTGTTTTCATTTTCCACTACCACCCAAGCTATTGGGTAGAAATGATTCATTGAGTCTTGCCCAACCCTTACTAATAGTTGCCCCTTACATTTTTCTTTGAGAAATGTTCCATCTAAACCAATTATAGGTCTCAAACTTTTCCATCCATCCTTCAAAGCCTTGAAGCAAATGTACATTCTCAAAAACCTTCTTATGCCTTGTTCAAGTGCATCTTTAGAGATATTAATTACCATATCAGATCCTGGATTTGATTGTCTAAGTTCTTGACCATAAGCTTCAAGCCTATTGTAGTCATCTTTAAAACCGCCTTCCAACTTATCAAGAGCCATTGTTTTGGCTTTTTTTAGTTTGGATTTTAAGACATTCAACTTGAATTTTTTTTCAAGAATTTCTCTCATGTCTTTGATAGGGTATTTTGGATTGTTTTGAACTTCATCCTTAAAATAAACAACCAGGGTATGATAAGTTGCCAATGGATTAACAAAAGAATCACCACAAGTATGCTTAGGATTCAATGTTTTGACCTTAAATGTTGCTGATTTTCCATTCTTAGATATGAGAAGAGTAAAGGGACAACCATCATAACTCTCACACCTAATACTTTTTGTATCTTTTTTTTTTTTTTTCAACTTCTTTTTGTTAGCCATAGCATAAAAGCTAACAACCTGCCTAGCTTCTTGAATAGTCTTAAAGGTCATACCCATTCTAATTCCTTAAACTTTTCAAGTCCATCACTCACAACTCTCTCTTTTTCATGTTCATAAAGTTGAAGCACTTCAACATGATATTCAACAATTTCACAGTTATTGCCCATTTCATAAAGAGCATCATCCTCCACATCACTATAATCACAATCAGTTGCAGCTTCAACATTCACAGAATATGATTCAGTATGATCTATGATATTTGCGGCAAAAAACTCTCAATTCATGAGCATCTACGACATAAAAATTTATTACCTTGAAATCTTTTGAAAATAAGTACTGAAGAGTCTTAATTCCATCATTATCTTCAATTACATAATAAGTACCAAATGGACCAGTGACCAACAATTGTTGAACTTTCCTAAATCCAAATTTGAAAGTAAAACCTTCACACAAATTATCATGACAAACTAAACAAGTATTATAATACCAGGTGTGCTGAAATTTTATATTGTATCCCAGCTTTAGAGAAATTACCCAACTGCCCCCATAGTTGAAAATAATATCCACTTCTTCAATCATCCTTCAAAATGACACCTGCAGCAAGCAAATAACTTAGACATAGGGGACCACCTTAACATTTAACACCAACCACCAATTGAAAAATGAATTTTAAAATCCAAAAGGGACAATACCTATTTAGGGACCAACAAAGATTCCATCTTTGCATACAAAGAGATAAACTCATGTATTAAAGTAAGAAAATAGACCTTCCATTGACAGAATGTCAAGGGAAAAGCACATCGGTAAACTCAATTACACTTTTATCAAATTTTACCCTATAATTCTAACACCAAAGCTCCTTAAAAGAAAAGGGAAGAAAGTAATTGAAACTTACCTACGATTTTGAACGATATTGAGACTGATTGACGCCAGTTTAGAGCTCACTGAAACCCTAATAAGTTTTTGATTTTTTTCGTGTTGAGTGTGGAGACAATAAAATGGAATGGGTTAGGTTTATTTAAGTGGGTGGTGGGGTTTTCTTGTTTCCAATTGGGTCGGGTTGGTGAAAAGTTATTGGGTGGGATATTTTAAGAGCCACGTGGCATTTTCTCAAATTAAAGCATAAAAAAATAAAATTTTAATTTATTAAATATTGGTCTGTTAAGTAAAAGGACATATATGAGCAGTTTCTATAACGACAGGGGCATGTATAGGCCATTTTTTAAACGGAGGGTATATCAACTCCAAATCATAAAGTTCAGGAGTAAATCAAACCCTTTTCCCAAAAATAAATGATCATTCACAAAATTTCCCCGAGCGCTATCTTCATCTGTTACTCTATTTTGTTTCTTAATACATGATTGAGAGTTGAAGTCTCCAACTTCTGCATTAAGCATCTACATTCAAAGACGATGTTATTATAAGGTAGATGATTAGTTTAAATCATGAAGATGACATCACTTGATTCGATATTTATTCTTCGTGGCTGAGGTTCTTTTTTTTTAATAACTTCAGTCCATATAGGATGGTAAGTAGACTACTCTGAATTGTTGTGCATACACAAGATTTTATAAATTCCGCTATTCATCTGCTATATGGTCTCTAATCACCTCACCGATCTCTCCTTGCTTAGGTTGGTGACTTGGAAATCATCTCTATCTTTGTCATAATATTCGTTCTTTTGAGATATTACGATTATTTTTTTATATATAATATATTTTATCTTTAAAACCTATAAAGGTAAATTATATGTCAATTATTGATAAAAAAAATTCATTAAAAATAGCAACAATTAACCTTTCTTCTCATCATATTAAATAAATTTAGTTATGGTCGGAAAATTTCACTCTCATTCTTTTATGTTCTCATACAATTCATGTGAGTTGTTAATTAAAATAATGTATTCGATCTATACATCACGCTAAAGTAATGTATCCAACCTATATATCGCGTAAAATGATGTATTCGAGAATTCGATACATCGCGTAAAGTGATGTGTCCGATTGATTCATCGTATAAAGTAATGTATCCGAGAATAGGAGAGAGTATAATTTGTTGTAATTTTTTCAAATTGTAGGAAATTTTGGAGAATATGATAAAATAAGTTGTGTATTCAGGTAATTTTTCCCTTTTTGTATTTGCATCTTTATTTTAAACCAGTTTTCTGACACGTGCGTTGCACATGATTACCAATTTCAAAAATATATGTTATAGTAAATAGTATCGCTTATTTAAGCGAAGATTTGAATAATAAGCTTAGCAAAAAATAATATTGCAGATTCTTTTGTGAATGGTCAATGTGGATCGTCATGTATAACTCTTATTCACGCAAACCTATGAAGATGGTCAATGAAAAAATTTATTAGTTAAATGCAATTATGTATATATTTATTTCAATTTGTGAGGTTCAATCATGTAATTAATCTTATCTCACTAATATTACCCTATAGATAATATTTATTTTATATTTTTATTGTCATTTAACCAGATGTGTTTTGCATGTGTTCTACGTTAAATTCTTTAGATGTCATATGAACACGTGAAGAGAATAACTACATTTTATATATTCACATATTTTCACATTTGTTGTGAGTTTTTTTTTTAAATTAAAAAGAACGCGGAAAAACATTTTAAAATAATACATTTTGAAATTAGAAGATCTCATTAACTTGATAATACATTTGTGAAATATATAATAATTTAATTTAAATACAAATACCTACTCAAATATAAATAAATATTTGCATTAATGAAAATATTTATCTCATAAAATTAGCTATTAAATAAATAATAAAAATTAAACTAATACAGACTTCAATTGCGTTATTCCAAGTTATATGAACTTTTCTTCGTTTAAAATACTTAAATATTAAGTAATAGAAAATAAGTAAAATAAAAGGGCAATGTTTATATAGTAATAACTATTTTGAAGCAAACTTCCTGAGAGTCTAAATCAGATAAATAGCATTGATAAATAAAATCATTCTTTTGTCTTGAGCATCAAAAACAAATCGCGACAATTCTCTAAATTTGGAAAAAGATATTCAAAGGCATATATCTTCATCACAAGAGAAATTGTCAACAAAAACAAATAAATTTAGACTACATCATGTTAACTTCATATATTGGAACATTACATACTAATGTATATATTAAGCAAAAAAATAATTATTATATCATCAAAATTATATTATTTTCCTCAAGTACTCGAGGTTATGGAATATACCCTCTTAGGATAGAACGACTTACTTCATCGGAATAGTGGTACCTTATATTCTGCTAAACTTCGAACTCACTCAACGACAATAAATTACACAAAAAAAATTAAAATGCAAGAAGAAGAAGAGTAGAAGATTAGAAAAAATTATGGTTGAAAAATGAGAGGAAGTCCCTCTATTTATAGTCAACAAAGGGTAGTAGGAACAAATTTTTTTGTGTTTTATCTAAAAAATCATGACATTTTCGAGAAGTCACAACACTTTGGAAAAGTCACAACTTATTGAAAAAGTCACAACTATTTGGAAAAGTCACAATTCTTTGGAAAAGTTACAACTTATTGAAAAAGTCACAACCTAAGTTAGGAATATTATAGTAATTTAACATTCAAGTTAGGAGTTCATGTTTTTAAGGTAACTAGTTTTTCGAATTATCAATTCATAAAATTTAAGCGATGATTTCAATAATAAGGTTTGCACAAAATAATATTGAAGATTCTTGCAAATTTCCTGACAATATAAATTACATAAGTAACATTGATAAATAAAGTCATTCTTTATATTGATCATCAAAAAAACAAACCATGACAATTCTCTAACTCTTGAGAAGTTTAATAATTTTGGAAAAAAATATTCATAAACATATATCTACATCACAAGAGAAATTGTTAACAAAAACAAATGAATTTATACTACAATAAGTATTGAATTAATACAAACCTCAACTAACGTTATTACAAGTCATATAAACTTTTCTTCGTCGAAAAATACTTAAATATTAAAAAATATTAAATCAGTAAAACAAAAGGGCAATGCTTATATAGTAATAACTATTTTGAAGCAAACTTCCTAACAATCTAAATCACATAAGTAGTATTGATAAATAAAGTAATTCTTTGTCTTGAGCATCGAAAAAATTAATCGTGACAATTCTCTAACTCTTGAGAAGTTTAATAATTTTGGAAAAAGATATTTAGAAGCATATATCTACATCACAAGAGAAATTGTTAACAAAAACAAATGAATTTAGACTACATCATGTTAACTTCATATGTTGGAACATTACATACTAATGTATATACTAAACAAAGAAATATTATTATATCATCAGAATTATTTTCCTCAAGTACTCGAGGTTAAGAATATACCCTCTTAGGATAGAACAATTTACTTCATCAGAATAGTAGTACCTCATATTCCGCTAAACTTTGGACTCACTCAACGACAATAAATCACAAGAATATTTTAAAATGCAAGAAGAAGAAGAAGAGTAGAAGATTAAAAAAATTGTTGTTGAAAAAATGAAAGGAAACCCCTCTATTTATAGTCAACAAAGGGTAGTATGAACAAAAAAAATTTGTGTCTTATCTTAAAAGTCATGACCTTTCCGATGAGTCACAACCCTTTGAAAAAGTCACAACTTATTGAAAAAGTTACAGCTCTTTGGAAAAGTCACTACTCTTCAGAAAAATCAAGTCATGATCTCTCCGAGAAGTCACAATCCTTTGGAAAAGTCACAACTCCTTTGAAAAGTCACAACTCCTTGGAAAAGTCACAACTCATCGAAAACTCACAACCCTTTGAAAAAAGTCACAACTCATCAAAAGAGTCGCAACCTAAGTTAGGGATATAAATTTAACATTTAAATTAGGAGTTTATGTTTTTAAGGTAATCTATTAGGAGTTATGGATTAAAATGATTATTATTTCATACATTACTAATTATATCAATTATGTGATCTAAATGAAGTATTAATAAAAAAAATTTAGATGGTATTATGGTATATATAAAAGATCAAAATAGTCCAACCCAAAGACCATTTTGATCAGTAGAAGATGGCGAGCGGGAGAGCAGTAGAAGCCCTTCGAGCTTACAGATCAGTGTTGAAGGCCACTCACAAAGCCTTCGCCGGAGATACTTTCATGCTCCAACAATCCGCCGCCGAGGTCAGAAAGAAATTCGAGGAGAATCGCCACGTCTCATCGGAGGCTGATATTCAGAGGCTATTGGAGGATGCAACTGAGGCCTCTTCGTTCATATCTACTATGATTATCCAAGCCAAAGCTACACCTTCCGGTGCTTTCGGTATAAACCCCCAAATCTCCATATTATTGTGTTTATCAATGTCATTTGCGGTTTTTTTTATATTATGCTCTGGCGCACACCAGGTGTTTGTTTTATTGCTTCAAAGACATATTTTTCCCTTCATTGAAAGCATATGATTTAGATTGATGTGAAACTGAAACCGCAGCCGCTACCTTTGGCTGCGCACCGGGTAAAACCCCGCTCCTATGCAATAGCTCGCAAACCACATAGAAGAGGTAACCCGCACAAAGCAAGCCTGGTGCGACGAGCTCGACCTAGGCAAACGCATGTTTCATGATGACATTTTTAACAAGATTAAAATTACATACTAGAGCTTAGTTCAATGACTTTATGTAATACTGAATGTGGTTGTGTTATTTGTTAGAGCTCAGGTCAATATGTTCCTAGGTTGGTACGATAGCTTACGACTTTCCCAAACCTCTAAACTGCACAATTGTAAAGAACAAGTTCAAACAATAGCTATTGCATTCATCATCTTACTTTGAATGGTGCTATCTTTTTGTTTCATTTTTTTGTGGTTTTTTAGCTTAGACCAAATACTAACTATATTGGGGACTTCTGACTTCAATTACCTAGATAACTGCCATAGTAACATTTAGTGAAATTTTTAAAACTAGACTTAGTTCCATAACATAAAACTGTGGCTGGATCAGCCTAAGTGCAGTCTCTGATATTTGTAACAGTGTCTAGTCGATAGTGCCTAAACATTAAGTTGGGACTACACCACTAGTAGATAATGCCTATTCACACTCTCTAAAGTTTTAGTGCCTAGGCACTCTCTAATGCTTTTAAATCTTTAGCAGCGCGTGGGCACCAGTTATTTGGTGCCAAAACACTTTATATTTAGAGTATGCTAATTTTGTTTAAGATCTTGCCTCCATAACCCATCAAAAGGAAATTTCAGTAAGACATCTCCAGTCTCCACTAGTAAATACATGACCATTCAGAAGTGTGTTGTGTACTTTTCACTGAGACACATCTCTTTGGAATTGTCTGATTGGTGATCTATAATTGGCAAGTTACAAACTTTCCTTTTCTTAAAAAAAATAAAAAAATTGGCAAGTTACAAACTTTCAAATATTACTTTTGTCAACTTGTGGTTAAGTCGAAATACCATAAGTTTGGAGGCTCTTATTCTAAAGAGCCTTGGGAACTATTCGATCTCATAAATGTAAAACTCAATCATTGTTGATTACCCTCTGCAACATCTTTTCACCGGTCAAAAAACAATGTAAAAAACTCAAGCATTGTGTCTTGTGAGTGTTGCCTAAATCCATTAGGAATCCTGTCATGTCAAATAACTTATGAAGAGTAGTGATTCATTGTATCTTGGTTTCTTACTTTCTTTCTGTTTACCATCCAAATTTCCTTAATTTGCAAAGTTATCAGTTACACTTATTGAAAGTATGTTCTGTAGAGAGAATGATCAAGGTAAAGGGATTAGACTATTTTGGTCCTTTATATGTACCCCTCAACAGAAATAGTTCTTAATGTATATAAAAAGTGTATAGTTTGGGTCTCATACCCTTAAACTATGATTCCTCCTTACATATCTGTTAAATTAAATGGATTTCAAAGCACAAGAATTTCCAAGTTCCAGTCTCAAAAATTGAGGCTCAGATACGACATTTTTCTTGGACAAAGTTCAATTCCCATGTCTGCAAAATCACTGGTTGCATATAAATTTTGCCAAAATACTGTGTTGGATTGTTTCAGTGCCCAATTTTGTTATTTGAAGAAGATTGAAAAAAGCTGAACGAAAGTTTATCATAATTCCCACCTGATTTTGGATAATCATCCTCATCCTTTTTGTGTCCTTTGGAACTGCAGGTTCCTCATTCCCAATTTTCTGCTCCCATGTTGAGCAGTTCAAAGGTACCGGGTTATGACCCGGTACTTTTGACGTGGAGTATAATTTATATGTAAAAAATCACGAAAATTGCAATAAATGATTGGGTATGAACCCATAACTTTAAGAATATAATGGGTTCAATGCTAAATTTTTTTAATGTGGAACCCATAAAGCAAAAGTGTTGTGCTTTAATTAATGTGTGGGGAGTCTAAAGGAAGAAGAATACAAGGGAAATCAGAAAGTGAAGGAAGCACTGGCAGTACGTAAGTAAAGAAAGAAGAAGAAGTGGACTTTGTGGAACTCACAGCAAAGCTAGAAGTACTACTATCAAATTGAATTGCACCATTAAGTTTAAACATTGTTTTAGTTTTGTACCATTAGTTTTAGGACATGAGATCAAAGATGTCCACTTTTTACAAACATTAAGAACCATTTCCTTTAAGTGGTGTAAATATGAAGGACCAAAACAGTCCAACCCCCGTACATTAAAGGACCATTTTGATAATTTTCTCCTGTTCTGTATCTGCTAAGTTTCCTGATGCTCTTTCCTTGCATTGATTCACTTCTGCTGCTTCTTTGACAAAATATTGGAATGTTATTTGCTGCAGTGGTGAAGCCTGAGAAAGAACATGCTGGAGCAACGCTTGAGATTCCTTCTGAAGAGATTCTTAAGAATTCTGCTTGAGCATATTCAAGGAAGCTCAGAGCATTTAGACTGCTGTGCTAGCACTTTTATCTTTCATTAACCATAAGTTTGTCTTTTGAGTTTCTCCACTTGGAATTTTCTTGGAGATTCTGCTTTCTCCAAGGTCATGACGTTTCAGTCTTTCCTGTTTTTGTTACATTTAGGCCATAATTTAGTGGATATTGCATCCATCTATCTATAACTCTCTCCTTTGTGTCGCGACAATCACCTTAGAAAGCAAGCAAATGCAGCTTTTGCTTAAACAGGGCTATTGTGAATTTGTGATAAATGAATAAAAGGTTAGTTGGACTGTGTGTGCCACTAAATAGAGTTTAAATTTTATTTATTGACAGTGTAAAATATTTGCACAATGAGTGTAATATGCCTTGCTCCAATAGGGTATGATCCCCTTTTGCACCAACTAATGCACAATGTTAACATTTACCTATTATTGGCCTTTATGTGATCCAATTGTGTTAATATTTTTTAATTGATCAGTGGATAAAACTCACGAGAGGATAATAGTAGCACAAAGATCCTCGATCTTTTGCCTAAAGAAATCACTAGCATATAAAGTCTTAGAACTCATACATGGACTGATGGACATAACTGCTATACACCTTTCAGGTTCAATCCTGTTGACAAACTTCTACTTGGTATACTTAGTTTTTAACTGATCTCACCCTGTAAATAACTTTTTTATGTCACACAGAGAAGTGCTAACCCATAAGATTGCTCCTTTTCTGCCCAAAGAAACTTTCTTGTATAGGAACATTACTGCCATTCCCCTTATAAGATGATCATTGACGAGATCTTGAGGCTTTTGGTTCAATGGCATAGGTAGTACAGAATGAGATCGTAGTGAGTGTACTTTCACGAGTTTGAACCTGGTGGCGTTTAGGTAGCGAGGGACGAGGGTAGAGGTACCACCTGTTATCCCTGAGTTTTGAAGATAAAACAGTGTGTTTCTCAGTTATAAAGATAAAAGGAAGCATGTTGACAACAAATTACTTGAGAGTCTGTCCATTCAACAACTCCAAATAGGCTCTACAAGAACCTTGCATTGGATTATGCATTGTCAAAAACGGGGAATGTTAGTAGCTCAGTTGGTTGACTCCCCCCTCCCCCATTTCCCCTTCCCCTATCCCCAATTTTGAGGGGGGTGGAGGGGGGGTGGGATGCATTGTCAAGAACCATATGTGCAGTGAGATTGCTAGAATCTCGTAAGGCTCATTAAAAGGGTCAGAAATTATTTCATTTCTATTGTTCAAACTCTAGACTTCTGGTTAAGGATAATGATCCATCCATCCCCCATAACCCCAGGTGTTGGCATGTTTCTTCTAATAACAACAATGATCCTTCCCTTGAATTCCAGGCTTCAGATCCCAGGGCAGGCCATCAATAATAGAAGAGTCCGGAATCTAAATGACGTGAAAAGGACGAAGTTGACCAAAATAAGGGACAAAATCAAAGTTAACGATATATGGACTATTTCTCCTAATACACTCTACCAAATGACCCCCTGTTTACTCAGGATTTTATGATGGAATGTTTTCCCTATTACCTCTAATTAAAATACTATAAGTCATGAACTACATGACTTTCAACAAATTAAGCATAGTAATTACTCCATTATGTTTTAAAACTTGAACGACTGCATGCTTAAAACCTTTATTTACTTTAAAACTATTGTTAATCTTGATGTTAGGTGTTCATACATGAACTTAATGCGTAAATACAAAATTATTGTATAGTTTTTTCCTCCTTTCTAATTGTATGAAATATTTCTTGAAAGTAATTTCTTCTTTGTTAGTTAGTGAAAGGAACACATACTGAAAACGAAACTTTCAAACCAAGTGCAATGTTTCATTCGTACTTGAACCTTTGGAACTTCAACTAATTCGTATTCACGTTACAGAAAAAACACTCCCCAACGTGATTTTTTTTAACTCTTAAGGCTCGAATTTTGAGATTTTCTTATCGAGAGTGGATAATCATATTTATCTTATGAATATGATTGATAACTCATATGAATCAATCAAAACCAAGCAAGAAAATTCATACGTAATTGAATTGTGTATTCTCTACGATGGTTAGGGAGTTACGTATCTCTCTCAATCATTCAAAATCATGAAGAATACATCAAATACATGTATTAAAAGATACCTAAAATTATACCCATATAATTTATTAATATTATATATATTTTTTATATTTATTTTGTGATTGCATTTTAATATTTCACACTCGAAATTTATAACTAATAATAATAATAAAAAAAAACTATTCCCTGTCCACTGAAGTCAAACTAGATCTGTTATGAATATTTTAAGCAAAATGTGTCTGATTGGGTTTGAGGATGTTGACAGCTCAATAGGAAACTACACCAGTTCATACATAAGTTCTTTTTGTTACTATAAGATTAATTTCATGGATAATTACTTATCATTTAATTAATCACAAACAGGTGTAAAAAATTACAAACAAAAAATGAGTTCAGTGAAATAATAAGACCTTAGTTTAGTTAAAGATGTGTCTCTAGAATTTCGGTCATAATTTAAGGGGGTACTTGTGTCTTATCCCTAATTTATGTGATACTCTTCTTGTTAATTTGTCCTAAAAACAAATCATTTCATATTTAAAATTATGTAATTTGTAAATTCTATATTTTACTATCAAGTTTTCTATAATCACATAAATATTTTGATATATTTAACATTTCTATTTAAAAGAAATTCATTCATAAGAATACAGATGTAGAAATAAAATATATTAACAATTATTAAGTAGATTATGATTTGAGTAATACTTGAAAAAAAATACTTTCTTTATTTTAATTTGTTTGTCTTATCTTTTTTTATTTTTTTAAAAAAGTGTTTCTTTTTAAACAACTCTTTAATTCTAACTTTTAACATGGCATGTTTAATACGACAAGATTAAAAGATATTTTGTTACATTTTACATATCTTTAGTTTTAAAAGTACGAGATTAAAAAAAAAATCATACCCCTTCGGTCGAACAATAGTTGTCCAATATTGACTTGACACGTGGATTAAGAAGCAGTAAATGATATGAGTAATTTTACCAAATTATCCTTATTGAATATAAGTCATATAAATATTAAAAAATGAACAATTTTTAATACTCCCCCGTCCAACAATAGTTGTCCACTATACTAAAAATAGTTGTCCAACAATATTTGTCTAATTTAAAAAATCAAGAGATTATTTATTTATAAAGTCAAATTTAATAAAGTCAAAGGATAATATAGGAGTAATATTACGTCTATTATTTATTGTTTCTTAAGGGGTGTATTAAGTCAATAGTGGACAACTATTATTGGATAGACGGAGTATCAAGGGTGAAATAGGCAAAAATGATAAATTATTAATTGATTTTATAAATTGAACAAGTGTTGTTGGACATAATATAATAGATAAGTAAAGATAGACAACGAAAATATCAATTTAAAGTCAAATAAATAAATTGATACGGACGAAATAATATTTGTAGTTGAAATGGACAAAATAAATAACTTTATGCTGAGAACTTTTATTTCACTTTTAATTAAAATTGAAGTATAATTAAATGGAGTAATACTTTATTTTTTAAAATAAAAAACTCATGTCCAAATGGGTCCAAAAAAGTTAATGTAATTGAAAGGAGTGATTAATATTTGAAGCCCAGCCGCATAGGTAGGCGAGTGAAGCGCGTGAATATACAACTGGGCCGCCTTAAAACGTGGGGCACAGTACACCGACACGTGGAAGACAAAACTTGAAATTGAAGGTTCAGTCAATTTTCAGTGGGCCCCCAAAAGCGTAATTGGGCCCACCCTACTTAGGCCCAACTAAAGATCCATTTGCTCAAAGCGTGGTCTAATCCTTCCTAACCGATGGTGACATCACATCTTTGATTTATTCCTCCTCTTTTTTGTGTCTTTCGGAAATAACCTTTCGAAAATAATCTTTCAGAAACCAATTTTCTATATTTACGAGGTAGTGGTAAGATTGCGTTTATTCTAGTCTTTTCAAACTTCACTTATGAGATTTCATTGGATATGTTATTGTTGATGTTTTTATTATTATATTGTTTACCAAAGGAGGAACTAAATTAATATATTAGAAAGACTAAAAAAATAATTTCTCCTACTTTATGTGGTTAATTTAATTGTCTGATAGACTAATGAAAGCACACACAATTTTGTTTTTCAAAATTTAAATCGAAAGTGTCTGAGTGAATACTTTATTATTTTTTAAACCAAAAGAGTAAGTGATATTTATTTTAAAAAGATATGGCCATGCATATTGCGAACAAATTTAAAGTGTTAATTAGATCAATATAGGTCAAGTCATTTCAAATTAGAAATTTAGAAACCACAATATTCTCTTGGAGTTGATCGACAATATGATATTATTAAGAGAAAAGGAGATCTTTCGGACATTTATAAATTGAATAGATAAAAATGACTTTGTCAGATTTTTTATATATATGAAAATGAGGACGTCTTAGTTCTTATATGTAAAAAAACAAACATCTTTTGTAAAAATATTATAATTTTTTTTAAAAAAATAATAATAATGTAAATAACCTATAAAATTAATTTATCTTTTTTGTTAGTGCTCGACAAGAGTTGCTAGCAAAATCAAGTTTGAAATTCCACCAATTATAATTTATTAATATAATATAATTTTACAACGAATAACATCCAACTAATTACCTTTTAGCATATATGGCTACTTTAGGGGTTTGAATTACATCAATTTCGTTATGTTTGAAAGGGTCTTTAATCTTGTGACTCACATGCTGCTTTGGTCTATGGAAGACTGATTCCTCCCCTCGGAACTCTCATCTTTTTGTTCTCTTAATGATTCGAACTCATAACATTAATTAGACTGACTTCTAATCGATAGTTATCTATATTTGGTTCAAATGACAACAAATATAGCATGATGAGAATTTGAAATTAAATTTTTCTTTTTTCCTTTTTTCTTTTCAATTATTCCTCGCTGACATCGACTGATCTTTAAACAATTTAATAAGACATAATTAGATCCAAGACGAGCACAACCGTCATCACCAGAAAAGAACTAGCCTACTAATTTTGATCCAAAAAAATAAAAATAAAAATTGAAAAATCCCATGTGTAGGATTTAGGACCACCTAAATATTAGGAATTAAATAAAGCAAGAGAAGCAAAGCAAAGCCCCTTTCCCATGTGAGAGTTTCCTAGGACGTGCATAGTTCCCACTTCCCACCAACAAACACGCCATATACTCCAACCGTCTATTTTTAGTTGTCATAGTTTCTTTTTCTAGAGTTTAACTATAAGAACGTTGATTAATATTTTACGATATATAATTTTCATCATATTGAAATGTAAAAAATTGCAATTTATAATACTTTTCGTGTAGTTTTTTAATATTTAATTTTTTTGTTTAAAATATCAAATTAATATAATCTTGTTTAACATTAAAATTAATCAAATTGACTTATAAAAATCGCAACATGACAATTAAAAGTGGACAAATGAAACATTAATTCTTCCTCCCATCTTCCTTTACTTGTTCCTTTTATTAAAAAAATAAGTAAATATTTTTTTAAAAAAATAAGAAGGTAAAAGGAGTCTTTAATGTTATTCTCTTATCCATATGTGATTAAAATATGTCAAAAATTCATTATTAAAGGCTGGAGTTAAGAAAACATGATATATTCTCTATCTCAATTTATGTGATACATTTCGAATTTCGAGATTCAAATAAATCTATTTTTGATCATAAATTTTCACATATCTTTTAAATATTTTGAATTGTCAATTATTGTGACTTATAATACTTTTTTATGTAGTTTACAAATATATAAATTTTATTTCAAAAAATTTAAAAATTTTATACATAAATTCTCGATCAAACTTAAACTGTTTGACTCTTAAAAAAATGAAAAGTGTCACATGATACATGAAGAGTATGCCATATGTACGTGTATTTGAGGGTGTATAGAACATGAAATCAAGAAGGTTAATGTAATGTTTTTGCACATAAAGAGATTTCCTATATATATAATTAGAAATAGGACCACATCTTTAATTATAAAAGTGGAGTATATATTTATGTGATATATACATTTATGTAATGTCACGTAAAGTGAGTGTTGAATTGGGCCCGGAAGAGGAAGTGATCCCCCGACACTAAAAATTAAAATCCCAGAGAGAAGCTAAGAACACGAAAGCTATCTCAGATTTAAAGTTTTGATGATTGAAAAATATTATATGAGAAACAATTTTCTCACATGTTTCAAATAAAGAACTGATAGTGATTGTGATTGCCAAACGACTATTGAAAAATCAAGCCCTTATCATATCTAACGTAAGAACTGGATTACGTAAGTATAATCCCGCGTGAAGAAGATTCCACGTGCATAAAATTCCAAGAGGAATTAAGTTTACTGATAAATGTGCAAATAAAGAGAAAAAAAAACTAAAGATGAAACGATCTTTAGAAATAAAAAACTTCATGCGAAAATCAAAATAAATATAAAAATTAAGCCCAATTGAATTTTGCACTTCATTTCTAAGTTAGAGAAGAACCTAATTCTGAGTGCATTAGGTTGACAACATAAAATAATAATAAGAACATTTTGGAAATTGCATGTCAATTTTCATACAAACAATCCATGATAGTTAGAAAGATTGCCTCTCCAAATCACCTAAAACAATATTATAGTGAAAGTAAATGATTGTTGAATAAACAACATATAAATTATATAATATGGTTGGTTGGGTGCATAATATGTCTGACTTTTTCAAGAAAAATCGAGCGTTAGAATTACTCAATGCATTTTTCCTTCATATTTATTCCACCAAATGTTCACCTTTGAGTAGCTATTGGTTTTCCAATTTGGGCGGCAGGCAGCCACATTCACTTTCACTAATTAACACCTAAATGCCACTTGTTGCGTCGGATCATTTTAAAATAAGTGTTACTTTAATTCATTATACATAACTAGTAAACATAAGATATAGTTTATTAAATTATTCTTATTTAATATATATAAATTAATTTTTCTCTCTAAAAGCCTATGCATATCTACTTTAATGTTAAGGACATAATTGGAAATTTTTTACAAATTATTATCTTGAATTTCGAAAGCAATTATTATTTTTGAGACAATCTTTTTTTCTTTTGTGTGGATAGTTATTACGTATTGTTTCATAATGTATCGTATGGTATTATATTGTATTGCTTTAATGAATACAATGTTTGAATAGATTGTAGCGTTCTCTACTATTACATAATGCCACACATCTATAATTTAAATGATAACATACAAGAAAAGTAAGATGCATGTCTATCTATTATAAAAAAAACTTATTATTAAATAATAAGTAAAGACAAAATAAGATAATTATGCGATCACACCAAATCGATTGTTACTTTTCTTCATTATCTAATGATAAATTTAAACGGTACAATACAATAAAATTTAAATAGCAATCAAAACAAATACTATTATATTTAAACCAATAGTTTAATACAATTCAACGGGTACCAATACCATCCAAACAAGATATGTTTTTTTTAAACGGAGGGAGTACAATTAGTCGCACATTAATTAATTTCTTAAAAAATGCAAATTAGTTAAAACCTACTTTTAAGTACTCTTATTTGGTCAAACTGATCTCTTTACAACTGTTGGATGTTTCTTCCATGAGTATTATGTTATTATTATTCATATATATATTATTTTTGGAAAATGAGAGAGAGTGAAAAAAGAGGATCACTTTTTGGAAAACTTTCTTTATTTGACTTATTATAATAATAATTATTATTATTATCTTCCTTGATCTATTTACAGTTTGGTATAAACCTAATTACTAGTATATATCTCATGAGTAAATAATTAATTAATGTTGATAACTAGTGTACATATACTACATAATTAGTAATTAGTACAAAAATTACACCTAAATATGAGTAAGTACAATGTAGTAGGAGTCGGTAAAAAAAATTGTATAGTAAATACTTCTTATGTTTTATATTTAATTGATTTATGTTGACTTGACCTTTTTATTAAAAAATAATATATATTAGAGATTTATTTTATGAAATTAATCTTATTAGTTATTCTAAAAATCTAAATTTGATCATTAATATTGTATGTAATTATTTAATGATAGAATAGTACAAAAAAAATTCCTTTTGATATGTTAACATAAAAAAAAAATGTGTAAGTGTCATGTTATTAATTTTTGGCAAACTTTCTTTATTTGACTTATTCTAATTGTCTTCCTTGTCTATAATTTGGTATAAACCTAATTACTAATAGTACATCACAAATTAATGTTGATAATAGGTGTGCATGTACATAGTTAGTACTCCCTCTGTCCACAATTGTTTGGCAGATATACTAAAAATAGATGTCCAAGATTAATTGTCAATTTAAATAATCAAGAAATAATTAGTCACTTTTTTCCAATTCTGCCCTTAATAATTGTGTAGTTCAATTGAAAAGTTATGTGGACTTTTGGTATTCTTGATATAGTAGGGTTTGAAAGCCGTCATCCTGGATTTTCTTTCCGTATGCCGGGGAAAGTACCTCACCCCCACATTAGTCAAATTACACCTTGTATTAAATTTTCCTTAAGGGATGTGCATGACCTTACCCTGACAAACAATTGTGGACGGAGGGAGTAGTTAATACCAAAATTTCACCTAACTATGAACTAGTACACTATCATTTCCTTTTTAATTTTCAAATCTCATTTTTCGAATGTGAATTTTAACTAATATTTTAAGATATATCTTTTCATCAAATTAGTATGAGAAAGATTAAAATGTTGTTCATATATTCCTAAGATACTTAGAAAGTTTAAAGAGTATTTTCAAAACTTGAAAATTAAAAACAAGTTGAGAAAATAGAATCAGAAGCATATTAGAAATAATATACAAAATATTTTTCTCAAAGAATAAAATCGAACCCACTGAATGCACAGTGTCCCCTTAAGAAAATTATTCCCCTCAGGTACTCGAAGTTAATGAAATATATCCTCCCAGGATAGAACGTTCTTATTCACAGGTGTATCGATACCTATACCCATGGTGTCAGCGAACCACTCAACGACAGTAAAATACACTTAGAATACCAGATTTAGTAGTTGGAGAAGAAGTCCAGAAAATTGGTTGTTATAAAATTAGAGGAAATCCCTATATTTATACATAACAAAGGGTAGTGTGAACATATGCTTATTGTGCCTTATCGGAAAGGTCACAACGCTTTGAAAAGTTACAACCCTTCAGAAAGGTCATAACCTTTCATAAAAGTCACAATTTTTAATAAAATTCACAACTCTTGATAAAAGTCGCAATTTTTCATTAAAGTCACAACTCGTCATAAAAGTCGCAACTCTTCATTTTGCATTCACACCTTTTAAAACCCAACATAAAATTTATAGAATTTTTCATATAGTTTTAAACATCTAAATTTTAAATTAAAATATTAAATTATTCTAATTCAATTTAAATAAAAAAATTAATCAAATTAACTCGCGTGACGCGAAATATGACAAGTAAAAAAGGAAGAGTATCTAACGTAGGAGGAGTAGGCAAAAAAATAATCTTGAAATCCCCTTACATAATCTTGTGCAAGTACTATTTCCTTCATTTAAATTTATTTGTTATTTGTCACAAATTTAAGAAAGTAACTTTTTTTGAATTTTGCTGTTCTAAACATGTCACATGAAAAGTAAAAAATAAAAAATTATTATACTAAAAAGGGAAAAAATATTCTTTTTATTTTTAAAATAAACTAAGAAATTAGGATAAATAATTAGAATCGGAGGAGTTTCATATATAAAAAAAAGTTTATGGTATTCAAAAACTAATTCTTTCGTTGCCCAAATTAAGTAGTTTAAGTTATATGGAGTAGTATATAACACAACCGTCCCCAGCTCAAACCATGAATACATTTGTAATGGGTACAAAATATATTATTTTTAAATGTTTCTACCTAAGATAATGAAATTAACAAATATAAATAACTTCTCTAGTTCTCTATGACATAAGAGATTATAAGAAAATAAAAACATAAGAAAAATATATTCTCTTAAATATATTTATTTTTATGTACATAAGAGAGAATTTGAAGCTGAAGCAGGTACCTCTTTGTTGATGTCCCTATTTTAACAAAGGTATTTTTGGGAAAAAATTAAAAAAATATTTTAATTTAATTAGTTTACAATTTTTTCGAAATTACGTGACCCACTTTAGTCATGCCTTTTTAGATTTAAATTCATATCCTTTAGTTATAACTTTTTATATTTATTAAAAAAGCACATAAGGAGTATGAAAGTAGGAAACATAATTAGATCTATATATCGAGCACCACTTTAGATTAGGGTTGATAACTTGCTTAAATATCTGATATAACTTTTAAGTAACTACATAGTAGGGTATAATTAGTGATTAAGAAGAGAAGAGAAACTTTGTGCGAAGAAAACAAATTTAAAGAAACTAATTACCAAAGCATAGGGAGTGAATATGTTAAAAGAAAAATAGATTTTGGGTACTTACATTACAGATATTTTTTTGAGTACCTCAAGTGAAATAATCAGGTACTATTGTTGTAAACAATTGTTGAAATATAATCAATAAATTATTGAAAAAATTACTTAAATACACAACTTATTTACCATATTTTTCAAAATTTTCTACCATTTAAAAAAATTATAAAAATTTCGATTTTCTTCACTCACTCTCCTATTTTCGGATACATCACTCTTACACGATGTATCGGGACATATGTGTCTTGTATCAACAAAGGTCAAAGGTAATGTATCGGGATGCGATGTATCGGGACATTGAGTGATGTTCGGGACATTGAAGGATGTATCCAAAATTCTTAAATTTTAAGGGATTTTTGTAATTTGAAAAAAAAAAGTAAGCTTATAATGTAATTAGCTCTTAACACTATGAGATTTGTGTGATTTTTACTAGATTATTTTTCATGATTGAGGTCATGTTGATAATACTATTGTTAAGAACATTTCAACTGATATACGTGTATTTTCAAGGATTCGACAAGCTATTTTAATATAAATTAGAAGCAAAAATAATTTAAAATAATTTATAGCAAAAAACTCAATCTTTTACAGGAAGAAAGGATAAAAATATTTTCAAGTGTTGGTTTCGTTCTCATAGGAATGAATCAATTTTATATATATATAGGTAAGATATCGAGAACGTTATACTAACTAAATAACGGTCACAACGTTCCAACGATAAAAATTCTAAAACAAAGGACAATAAATAACGTGCATAAAATTAAATTTAATTTCAATAGAATTTATATGGAAATAGTTTGGTAAGCACACATAAATTTATACTTTTTCCTAGTAAGGTAATAAAGATTTTATTTTATTTTGCAAAAATAAATTTGAATTAGACCCCACTTTTATCTCGTGCACAAGGGAGAAAGGAGGAGTGAGGTAAATCGACTACTTTTGCCTTCAGACCCATTTTTCATGTGCATGAATCATCTCTCTTTAACTAGCTCTTTACAATTTACTATAGGATATTAATTCTGTATAAAGTAAAAACGAAAAGATTTTCTTAATCAACGAGGGATACTTTCTTTCGAAATTTGAGGAATATTCTTTTTATTTTTATTTTTCTAACAGAAGTGAGTATTATTTAGTACAATTCTATGAACAAATATATATCTTTTATAAGTAGGCATTAAAATCACTAATCTGGATATAATATAAATTCATTTAACGTTGTAATTTCATTTGAATTTGTAATTAAAATTTTAAAACTTGTACTTTTATTCATAAACATGAATATCTTTAGAAAAATAAAATTATCAGAATTTCCTCAAATACAGTTATGCAAAGTTTTATACCAGAAATATATTTTTAATAGAAATATGGATAGGTAGAGTAGGGAATAAAGTAGTTAGGCTTAAGTAATTACTTTTCAATTAATATGATTATTTTTTTTTAAATCTACAAAATTTAAAATTATAGATCAAGTTTTAATTGAAAAATAGAATCATAATTTGAAATTAAAATTCTGTTTTTATGTGAATTTAAAATATGAAATCAAAATTTCAAGTTATAATTTAATTTTGTTAAAAATATCATAAGCAAACACAAATTTCAAATCAAAACTTCGAAACAAATATCATATATACTCCCTTTAGTACTTAGCTAACTGCCTTAATCTATTTTTTGTGTCCTCACAAATCTATTTATAATGCCACAGATTTTGTGTCCTTACAAATCTATTTTTTTCCAACAACTAATTGTAGGTATAATAATCCCTAACTATTAAGATTATGCAGAATATCATACTCTAATATTTTCTCCATTTCAAAATAATTAAATTGTTAGGGTGTTTCACATCCTTTAAAAAAGAAGATTATGACATAAATTAGATATTACTTTTCATTTTTACCCTTATTAATTATTGTCAAATTTATCTTTAGAATAACTAAATATTAATCATAATAACTAATTTCAATACTAAATAATTCAAAAATGTCTTGAACTCATCACATAGAAAATAATTCATAACAATTAAAGTTTCTTGAACTCATCAGATAGAAAATCCAAATGAAGGGTAAAAATAGAAAAATATTCTAAAAATAGTCTTGAAGATTGAACAATTAAGTTAATTTGAAATATAAAAAATGTCTCGATAATTCAATAATTGGAAATAGAGGGAGTAGTAATTAATTAGGAGAAACTAATAATAAATATATATAACATATTTCAAATTTGTGTTAGCGCAACTGATATTCATCTAAAAATATATATTTATATTATTTTATCGTATTGATCATATCATATCATATCTTATGCATAATTATTTTGTTATATCGTTATCTTAGATGTTTTGTACTTAATACGAATTTTATGCGTATATGAATTTGAAGCAAATGAATAAAGATTGGAGAATAGTTGAGCTCGTTTATGGTCAACACCACAATTTTTTGTTTCCACAAATTTATTTTTTCAATAATTACTTGTAAATATAATCGTCAATGAATAAGTTTTTTTTAATTTCTCATTATGTGTACGATCTCTATGTTGAAGCTTGACTATTCTAAATTAATTATGAATAATATCATGATACTCTATTTAGTCAGCTAACAAAATAGCCAAATGTCTTTAATGGAAAAACATATAATAATAAAAATGATGCATTTCAAACTTGTATAGTTGCCATTTTTAATTTACTCAATTGGATCTTCAATAATATATCCTCTAGTAATTAAAATAGTTGGATTATTTAGAAAATAAGATATTGGAAACAAAGTACATGTGTATTTTGTTTTTTTTTATTGGAAATTAGTTGACCTAAAACAGTTTTTTAAAAAATAAAATGGCCCACAATGACCAATGAAATTCCTACACATTCAATTTAATACAAAGATTATTCTTTACAGTTTTTAATTATAATTTTGAAAGTCATATTCATATACATGCGCTGTAAATTGGCTGGAACCTTAATGTTATCACGTTACTACTAATTACTTTGATGATAAAAATCATAATTAAACTAGTAATTAATTAGTAGAGTAGTTACTTGTTCCATTTAGATATGTAATTACCAATTCATTTTTTTTTCTTTTCGCTTTCTTTTTTTAGTTTTTCACATGGTGTTCAATATCCACATTGAAGTCTGATTATTTTGGATTTGCATCATGTAGGGCCGACCCTATTTGGGGGAAAGCGCTCCCTACAAGAGATTTTCTGATCAGGACTCAAACTCAAACTCAAAACGTTTGATTAAGGAAAGAGCAACCCCATCCGTTTCATCATATCTCTTTCCACTTTCAAACTTGATTCCTCCTTCCTTTTTTAACTAAACATTCATCACATTTAAAGAAAATAAGGTACCAATAGTTGTGATTACATACACCAAATTGGTTTATTATAGAAAAAAAAAATTGAAATATATAATTGTTTGTTTGGTGGGATTGGTTTCCTAGAAACTAATAATGCCAAGCCACCCTTTTAACAAACTTTCGTTGAATACTTATAAGACTTCTTAGAATTAATAATCAATCACACGTTTTTTTTTTTTTTTTTGAAAAATAATAATTTAAAAAGCATACCTTTATTTCTTAACAAAAATCACCAAGCAAATGTTAGCGTTGTTTATACCTAAATCAATAATAAATTGAATTTATATTTGAAATTGTGGATTATATTAACGAAAGAGAATATTTTTGACGTTAAATAACTTGCTAATGAACATAACAAGGGATAATAAATAAGAACAACATATTAATTAGCAGGCATTAAATCGAAGAAATTAAGTAAATATTATAAAGTGATTCTGCAAAACGTATTGTTGGAGTTTTGGGTCATCCAGAAATACTGCAAACTTTTTAACAGTTAATTGAACAAACATGTGAAGACAAATGGTTTTACTTGCTCCTTTATATTTTACTTGATATATATATTTTTTTAAAAGAAATATTTATTAAGAATTTATTTTAGTAAATTAATTATATTTTGGAAATCTGAATTTGATTACTAATATTTATTAGATATTTAATAATATTAAAATAATATAATAAACCTCTCCTAATTTGCTAGAATAAAAAAATAAATATAAAAATAAAATAAAATGGATCAGAGAGTATTAACTTGTCGAAACTAGTCATGAAATTAACGGACTATAATAAGAAATCTTTGGTGGATTTATTTAAAATTGAATGAAAATAAATAAATAAATAAATATTAAGGATGTGTTTGGTATAGAGGGAAATATTTTCTTTTTAAAAAAACGGATTTTTCACTTTTTTTCTATAGTATTTAATTAGTAAGTAAAATATTATCTCAAAAGATATTTATATGTAATCTAGCAAAATATTACGAATCTAAGACTCTAAGTGAATAAAAAATATTATTTTTTGTACTTCTACTAACACCTTATTTGGATAGTTGTTACCCTTAAATTTTATTAAATTGTATTATTTAAATCCATTGTTATGTAACAACGAATAATCTCATTTTATATAATGATTGATTTGGTGTGACTGTATCGTTATCTTAATACTTTCTTCTCATTTTATTTTTTTACTTATTATTGAATAATTCTATTATATCCTTTCCCCTACCTCTTAAATATAATAGTTCCCCCCCATACACTACTCTCTTATATGTTTATCTTTCAAATTATTGATGTCAGACATTATGTAACCAACAAAAAACGATATAATCTATGCAAACATAGTATACTTGTATTCATTAAGACAATAAAATATATTATGAAATAATATGTAACAATCATCTAAAACATAATGTAAAAAAGTTATTTTCCCTCACCAATCAAACCTAAAAGTAATAATTAAAAAAACATTTTTTTCATTACCAAACACAAACACACCCTAAGGGGTCGTTTGGTGTGATGGATAAAAGGAATTAAACCTGAGATAACTTTTTAGTGGCCTTTAATTCATTGTTTGGTTGCAAAGGTAGGGATAACTTATCCCTAGATTAACAATTAGTCCTGGGATAAGTTATCCCTCACTGGGGTGGTATAGTAATCCCAGGATAAGTTATCCTGGGATAAGGTGTGTAAATGTCACGACCCGAGTCTACACCCTGGACGTGACCGGCACTCAAGAACCATTGTTGGTCCCCAAGTGAACCCTCATCTTGGCTGACTACAAGCGGAAGACTAACTTAAGCATGCAAAAGCTTAAAACTGAATAAAATTGAATAAATTCAATTTTTCGAAACTTTAACTCAAATGAACAACTTAGAATAAAAATAATATATTCAACTTGCCATAAAATAGGCAACTTAAGTCTTTAAAAAATTTAATAAAATAAATGAAAAATACAGACTTCTCAACTATACTGACTATCTATGAAGCCTCTAACTGATAAAGATGGAAGTCGGGACAAGACCCACAACATCCTGACTAAATTGAAAAGTAAATGAAATCTTTCGAAAACAAGGAGGCTCACCATAGCTAACTCAAACTCCCGGATATATCAACGAATCTTCTGTTGATTATCCCGAATACATGTGTCTGCATCATGAAAAGATGCAGGCCAAATGGCTCAGTACGTGAAATGTACGAGCATGTAAGGGGAATTCTAAAACATAAACATAAGCTTGAAACTTGATAAAAAGTAAATATACTTACCTCTTCTCAAACTTACTTAACTCAAGGAATACTCAAGGATATTCAAAACTACTCAAACTTACTCAACTCAGAAGTACTCAACTCAAAGATACTCAACTCAAAGATATGATATTCGACTCTGGGTACTCAACTCAATATAAAGCAACAATAGACATGCAATATATGGAAAGCTTTATAAAATAATAAAAACAACTTAGTTCGTTAAAGAAAATGCAATAACAAACTCAACTTTACTTATATAATAAAGTAATATAGTTTCTGTGGGAGTTTCTCTAACCGACAACCACCTTTATGAGCCTAAGTGGTGATATAACGTTTTACCCACGCAGCCAGAACTGTCCTATACTTTGCCGCCATATAGAACACTTAACTTAGTGGATCCACTAGCTTATGCTAAAAGCATATTAAGGAGTCATCTAAAAAGTATGATCCTTTACTACCCATGATGGCTACATGGTTTATGGAGACGTGAGTTATCTGAACTCAAACTTGCCCCAATATCGGTGCTCAATACTACTCCCAAAATATACTTAGCTCATATATTTATAAAAACAATACTATTTCTTTAGTTTGAGATAATTACTCAAAAACTTAGCTTAAAAGTTCTCTTGGAATCGATGTTCCCTTTCTTGCTCAAAACTCTTTTGGAAATCTCAGTTTCCTCTCATCTTAAATGTGAAAACATTTACTCTTGGGAATACTTAGTTCTCATATATCATTTTAAAGAAAATAAACTTTACTCTTACTCTTTACTCAACTTCAAAGCTTAAGTCTTAAACAAAGTTTAAACATTTGTAAAAGACTTCTTAAAAATATGGTTCACGCCGAATTATGGACTTGAACGATTCAATGCAAGGTTTTCAATAACCATAGATAGACTCAAATACTTGGAACTCAAGAACTTCAATGAAACTACTCATTTCAAGAGTGCTCAACTCAGAGGGTTCATGCGGAATTATAAGCACGAACTACTAAACTCAAAGGCTCAAAGATACTTCTCATCTCAATATTGTTCGACTTATAGGGTTCTTGCGAAATTATGGGCATGAGCAACTCAACTCAAGGACTTCATGGGTAACATGTAATACTTCCATGATTAGGATTATAATCTCGGAAGGGTTAGGAACTCGATACTCAAGACTTATAACTTGAAGATACTACTTTTTTCAAAGATACTAAACTGATGGAGTTCATGCGTAAGTTATGGGCATGAACGACCTGACTCAAGGGTCAAAATATCAATAAGGAACTCAGGTATACGACTCTTCTCATTCTCATACTTACTTCTCAAAATTTAACTCAAATTGATGGTGGATCTCAAAAGATTCATAATTGAACTCAAAGACTTTCTTAAACTCTACTTTTAACTCTCTCTTGAATGTGAATTATAAATTCAAGAGTTATGGTTCATGATATGAAGGATCTAGGTGATACTATAGACTCATGAATACATTCTCCTCACTCTTATGCTCACTTACTCGAGTCTTGAAACAAGTTATTAGAAGTTGTAGAAGACTCTTCAAAGGACTCAAAGGAAATTTCTTAGAATGTTGGAAAGAACTCTCAAGACTTAACTCTCAACTCTACCTTGAATGTGATTTATGAATTCAAGGTTGCGATTTGTGATAGGAAAGTTCTCGTGATGGTTAGGAGTGTTTTTAGATAGTTAAACATGAGAAACGATCAAGAAATCATTGTCTGGAAGTAAATCCGCTACACGGAGATGAATTAAAACATTTGGTCACGAATTAACTATTGAGGCAGAGAGGTCCGTGACCTCTTCGCGATGCGAATACAAACTTTATGAAATGGGGAAGCAGGTCCGCGATGCGGAGCAAGGGGCCAGATTCGTCCGACTTTTTTCTTCTTCGTTTTCTAACCCCAATTCACCTAAACTCAGTTCTTTTTCTCAATTCCTCTTTAGATTTAGATACCCAACACATGAACACAAGAACCTACTCATAAACAACTGTAAAATCGATATGATTTCATCAAGGAACTCAATAATCTCATCTAAACTCAACAACTAAAGTCAATTTCAAGAACATCATACTTTCAACTTTCTAGAACAAACTTGACATGAATGGCGGGTGGGTGAACAAACCCCACACTATGGAAGCTTACATACATGAAAGAACCATCTTATTGAAGGACTTAAAGGAAAATCTTGAAAGATGAACCCTAGCCTTAGCGTTTCTTGAATCCCTTGAGCGTAGAATTTTTTTGAGTGGATGAGAGGGTTTGATTTATGAAATACTAATTTTCTACACGTTTAGGAAAATTTAGATGACCTCCTAAGGGTTTTTAGGACTAAAATACCCTTAAAGAAATAATTAAAACGAGCTGGAATTTGAAATAATTCTTCACCAAGCAGTGAGGTCCGTATTGCGGAGCCATCGCGGAGCTACTACCAGTTTTGAGCGTCAGTAGTAAATCAGTCATAACTTTTTACTCAAAGCTCGAAATTTAGCAAACTCGGTGGCGTTGGAAAGAGGACTCGAAGGTCTTTAATTTTCTATCTTGTAGCTCACCTAAATCATCTTGTATTAGGAGTTATGGTCGTTTGAAGTTGACCCAAAACTTAAGAAAAACTTAGGAATGACTTGAATGAACTCTCTTTAGTTCTTCTTGGATCTCAAGGTTCTACATCTAGTGACCTTAACACTCAAGAAAAATTTAATTCCTTGCAAAAATCTCACTCACTACAAAGAACGGTTCGAGTCTTAGCTCAAAAATTTTCTGTGGTGACAGTAAATTAACAAAAATACCCCTTAAACTCTCTTTTATACACCACTTTTACATTCAAACATATTAACATATTTTTTAACAACATTCATAATAACATTCACAACCTTAATTATTCGTTGTTTTCATGATAAATACATTTTTCTCTTAAAAATTTACATTTTATAATACAATTTTTATTTATTAATATATTATAAGCTGAATTTATTTGCGTAATTATTATGTTCATTTATATTTTGATTTCTCTTAAAATGTTCACTCCACTACTAAATTACATAATTTTCATTAAATAGTTTATTACTCCCTTAAAAATTCTATTTTATCTATAATTAAAATGTAGATAGATTTAATAATAAAATTTTCTTTTACTTTAATAAACTTAAAATGAAAGTTTTAATTTTTAAGCTAAATAAGAAGAAAGTTTTATTTTTAAACTAAATAAGATGAAAATCTTATTTTTAGGCTAAATAAGATGAAAGTTTAATTTTTAAATTAAATAAGATGAAAGTTTAATTTTTAAAACATACGGCACAATCATGGAAATGCACACACAAAAATATTTAAGCTAAATAAGATGGAAATTTTATTTTTAAGAATGAATAACTAATGCTTGCAAAGAAAATGGAAAAAAAAAAAAAAAAAAAAACTAAATAAGGTGAGGGTATTTTTGTAAATAATCAACTTATTCTAAAAAATTATACACTGAATACTAGTTTGAATATGACAAACCAAACAAGCAATAAAAATTAATCTCAATATAACTTATTTCAATAAAACTTATTTCAATATAACTAATCACAGCATAATTAGTATTCAAACCAAACGACCCTAAGTACTACCACTTTAGTAATTAAGTAAGCAACAATAACCTAATTTTTTTTTAAAAAAGTCTTTAAGAGTTAACTTCAACAATCAACTCCACGCGCCGACCCATAAGTGTGAGTGAGAATTTCCGGCGAAAAATCCTCTTGTCCCACCTCTTCTTAGCAGCCTCTCCTCCCTTTATATATATATATATATATATTTATTTCCTAATTTCACACCAAAAAAAAACTATCTTCTTTTCTCTCTCTTTTAACCCAATTTTGAGAGAAAGAAAAATCATATAATGGCTTCTGAATTGATCTACCGCGGACCGGAATCACTTCCGGTTCCCGACACTTACACTCCCAAACCACACAAACCATGGTTTACTGTAATTCGTCCCCTTCGTTACTTGCTACGAGAACAGAGAATCGTTTTTCTATTCGCAGGCATTGCTATCGCTTCTCTAATTTTCGCCTTTTTACCTTCTTCTCGTTCCGGAGGATCGAGCTACGCAAACACCGGGATCTACGATTCGTACTTACCGTCGGAGTCGACTCAGTCTCAGGTGGCTCACCGGATTATTTATCAGAATCGGGTCGGGTTCGGGTCGTTTAATTCCGGTGGGAAGATCCCGTTGGGATTGCAGCGGAAGAGTTTGAGGATCGTGGTGACTGGTGGTGCTGGTTTTGTAGGTAGTCATCTTGTGGACCGTTTGATTGCGAGAGGTGATAGCGTGATCGTCGTTGATAATTTCTTCACCGGACGGAAAGAGAATGTTATGCATCATTTTGGTAACCCTAGGTTTGAACTTATTAGACATGATGTTGTTGAGCCACTTTTGCTTGAAGTTGACCAGATCTATCATCTCGCTTGCCCTGCTTCTCCCGTTCATTACAAGCATAATCCCGTCAAGACTATTATATCCTTTTTATTATTAATTACTTGCGTGAAATTATATTAAATATGTTATTGTTTAATCCTTGACGGAGTAATTTTCACAAGACTAATGTGGTGGGGACTTTGAATATGCTGGGATTGGCTAAAAGAGTCGGTGCGAGGTTTTTGCTAACGAGCACCAGTGAGGTGTACGGTGATCCATTAGAACATCCACAGAAGGAGACATACTGGGGCAATGTTAATCCTATTGGTAAGATTTTTTTTTTCTTTCCTTTTTAGTTATTTTTTTAGTTTTAAATTTTATTTTTTACATAATATGTTTAGTTCAAGAGCATGAGATTTAAAGTCTAGATAAATAAATTGAAACGAATAAAAGTAATTTCTCGTGAAGGGGTTACGGTTCACGTTAGCTATGGTATTTGATGGTTCATGATAGAAATGTGGAGCCACGTGTTGAACGATGATGACAGCTAATGACGTTTTTGTCCCTTGATCGGGTCTGGAAATTTTTAATTTTTTTTTGTCAACGATGATACCGTGATTTGCGGGTCCGGCCGCTTCGTTCACCTATCTTTATCTCTTACATTTCAATTCAATTGGCGCGCCTTTTCAATCTTCTCTCTCTCTTTTATTTTGTCCTTGAAAAATTAAATTAGCTTAATTAATTTCTAGTCTTTTTTAAAAAAAAAAATTTCCTTTGAGTCTTTTGATGCTTCACGTTTCAATTTGTTTGTTTGATTTTTTTACTTTGTTAAAAAAAGAAGTTATTTTTTGATAGGTTTTAAGTTTCACTTTCAAATGACATGTTTAAGATAACAAAATTTAAAAACATTCCAGTATATCTTACGTATTTTAGTTTAAGATTCTATGATTAAAAAATTTGTTTTATTTTCGTAGATTGGATGTTAGTCAAAATGAGACAAACAAATTGAAAAATGGAGGAAGTAATAAATTAGGAATTGTTTTACCATAACAACATAAGCAATGTGATTCCACAAATGAAGTTTGAGAAGAGTAGTCAGTGTGTTACGCAACTTTGTCTTTACCTTAGGAAGGTAGAGAGAATATTTTCAATAGCATAATGACAATTACTAGTGAAACGAAATATAATACTCCCTCCGTTTTAAAAAGAGTAACATAGTTTGACTTAGCACGAAATTTAAGAAAATCAAGAAGATTTTTAAATCTTGTAGTCTTAAATTAAAGTAATGTCAAATGTACAAAATTGTCTTTTAATCTTGTAGTCTTAAACATGTTACGTGGAAAGCTGAAACTAAAATATTACCAAAAAATAAAGTGATTATTTTTTAAACAAACGAAAAAGAAAAGTGGATTATTCTTTTTGAAACGGAATGAATAGTAAAAAAGTTATGCTAAAGTAGACGAGAACAGTAACAAAAACAAATTGTGTTTGTTTTACTATGAAGAAAGAGAAAACAAATATAATTGGACAGGTAGTAGTTGAATATTGAAATATTACTGAATTTGTATAGAATAATGGATCTGAAATGTAACTTGAATTTCCCGCAGACTAAGGAAGATGGTCTGTTTTGCTTTTTGTCTATTTTAATGTAAATGGTGGGGTTAACTGACCAAGAAAGTAAAACAGGTGTCCGAAGTTGCTACGATGAGGGAAAACGTACAGCTGAAACATTGACCATGGATTATCACAGAGGTGCTGAAGTTGAGGTTTGTGCTTATTTTTTTAACCCATAGTCCAGATTAATGTTTACCCTACTTGTTGATAATGTAGACTTCATAGATAACGTAATTGTAACTTCTCTGGTATTACATTGTCAAGAAATAGAGCATTTGACACTCGAGGGTGTGGTTTACTAGTCAATGAAGCGAGTTGAAAATCATGAGGTCTCGAGTTTAAATTCCAGCAGAGACAAAAATCTAGGTGATATCTTACCATTTGTCCTATCATGGTGGACACAGATACTTGTTGTTGGTGGGAGGTGACAGGTTTCTTGTGTAATTAGTCGAGGTGCGAGGAAAAATAAAATTAACAATCACTCTGGAGCCAACTGTTTTATTCCTCTATTGCACACGTACTTGATCATCGATAAATGTACTTTGTATCTAGTGTTGTTTAATATTGTACTATCGGTGTATAGTTTAATCTATGATAGCGAGTTAGTTACCATTTTTCTCAGGTTACTAGCTACTGTTTATCTCCATTCTTACCTGATAAGTAATTTGCTGGTAAAATTATGTTGATGTATCTACGTTGTTACAGGTGAGAATTGCTAGGATTTTTAACACTTATGGACCTCGTATGTGTATTGATGATGGTCGCGTTGTCAGCAACTTTGTCGCTCAGGTGACTCGATTATTTAAATCTATCGTAAAGTTAATGGATTCTTAAACTAAGCATCCAAAAGAGAACAAAAAAGCTTATTGTAAATTTTTATATACAGGCTTTAAGGAAAGAGCCTTTGACAGTTTATGGTGATGGGAAACAAACAAGAAGTTTCCAATTTGTTTCAGATCTGGTACTTTTCTCTTTGTTCTTCCTTTGTTTTTTGGCTTATTTTAATACGTTACCTTATTAGTTTTATATCCGTTCTTTCGAAGTGGCTTTCAAATGTAAGATTCTTTAATAATTTGACTTGCCATCTAGCTTACATTATACAACTTGATTAGAAAATATATAAATTAATATCCTGAACCTTAAGTAGGGTCCCTACTTTGTTGCAAAGTAAAATATTGTAGTATGATAGCACATGCCATGTTCAAAGTAGAAGCCAGATATCTGGGACCAGCATTTTTATTTCCATGTACTCCTTCTGTCTTAATTTATGTGATGTATTTGATTGGACACGGAGTTTAAGAAATATGTGAAGACTTTTCAATGTTCTGAAATTACTGTTAAAAAGAGTACTCCTTTTGTGGATCTTTTGTCAAATAGGGTTATAGTATAAGTTGTTAAACATCGTTAGCATAACCAGAACTTCTAGTGTAGAGATTAAGGTGGTTCGGTTATTGGTTACGTAAGAAGGAATCTAAACTTGCTTTATTTTGGTTAATTGTGAAGGTTGAAGGCCTAATGCGGTTGATGGAAGGAGAACATGTCGGACCCTTCAACCTCGGAAACCCTGGTGAATTCACAATGCTTGAACTTGCTAAGGTATGTAACGACACACTTCTAAACATCCAAATAGATGTGTTTCTTTTGCATTAGCATTTTACAGCGTGGTCAAATCTACAAATCAGATTTCTGAGGATAGGATAGAATGTACACAGACATTACCCTTAGAAGAGATTGTGTTATATAAATAATAACTGCTAGTAATTGTCCATAAAGAAAGAGATATTAAGACAGTACGTAAAATTTTGCAAGTCTATCCACTTCAGAACAACTTCATACATGCGGTGTCTAAAGTTTCACATGGCAACCATTTTCGTCTTAATTTAAGTTAGAATTGTCTGAACTCATCATATGCAGAGCTTCAGACATATGTCAAGTATTTCAATGTGTAAACAGGCTGTGAAACTTTTACCATTTTATTGACACATCGCCGTCTTTTAATGATGCACAGGTGGTCCAGGAAACCATTGACCCAAATGCACAGATTGTACACAAACCAAACACAGAAGATGACCCACACAAGAGGAAACCTGATATCTCAAAGGCTAAAGAGTTACTTGGTTGGGAACCAAAAGTGGCTCTTAGAAATGGTCTACCTATGATGGTTCAAGACTTTAGGCAACGTATTTTCGGTGATCACAAAGAAGATAGTGGAAAGATCACCACAGCTTAATAGAAGAGAAAGTGTGTATGTTTGGATATTGTTAAACTTGGTCAGGGGTGAAATGCACGCGACGAAAAGATGACTCTTGTGTTCATGTAGTTTCAAGCAGAAGCGCAGGCAGCAGAAGACTGAGCTGAGCTCCCATGTAGTTCTTTTGAATAGTCTTAATAGTTGGTTCTTTGTCAATTTTGTAATTCTATTATTATCCTTTTGTTAACAGTTGATGTAGTCGACCAACTTTCATTATTATCATAACAATAAACCAGGTTCTTATTTTCCCCCATCTTGTATGTTATCTGTTCCACGCGGACTTCTGTTCTGTAGCCTATATCTCCATCGTATATTTTTTTTTTTTTTTATGACAAGGAAATCCGCAGCCGCTATATTTTGGATGCGCACAGGGTAAAATCCCCGCTTCTATGTAATAACTCACAAACCACATAGGAGAGGTAACCCACACTAGGCAAGCTCGGCGCGATGAGCTCGACCCAGAAGGCAAACTCCTTGCTTCGCTGGCAATGAGTTTCGAACTTGAAACCTCCAACATGAAAGTCTCAAGCCCAAACCTTTGGGCCACCCCGAAGAGTAAAACTAAACCTTTAACTTATGTTGACTAACAAAGCAAAAAATGTTACTTATCCTAGAAAATAAGTAGATCTTTCATTATTTTCTTAAGTTCGATAGGTAAGCAAAATATACTATCCTAAAAATAGGGGTGTACATGGTCGGGTTGGTTCAGGTTTTTCAAATATCAAACCAAACTATTTGTGTCGGATTTTTAAATTTATAAACCAAACCAAACCAATAAAACTCGGGTTTTTTTCGGATTTTTTCGGGCTTTCCAGTAAAGTATTCATACAAACATATAATTTACTTGTACTTCAAATATTTCTTTAGTCCTACCAAAATACAACTATCTAAGATGTTTCTTAAAAATATAACACAATATGATATGATTAGTGACACTAAAATATCCAACAAAAATAATAATAATGAAATCACGTAAAACAAATATTGCAAATTAACAAGTCATAATGAAAATGATCATAATTTAAAAGTACTAAATCATGCTAAAATTAAGTTTAATAAGTATTAGTTACATGACTAAATATTAAAGTAAATTAAAATTAAATTATGTATTTTAATTGTCTAAACCAATGTAAAATTAAAGAACAAATATTCAATATTATTGTCATTCTTATTGTTGAATTGATTTTATTTTTGCATTAGTATTAATTTGATTTTGATTTAAGCTTTATTATAATTATCAAAATCTGTGGACTATAATCTTTATTGACTCATTCATAATTCTAAGTTTCAAACTTGAAATAATATATTAAAAGATAAAAACTATGAAAAGTATAAGAAATATTTAAAAATTATATCAAAGTAAATATTTTTATGTATAAAATAAAATTTTAAAATTATATATATAATGTCGAGTTGGTTTGGTCTCGGGTTGGTTTTTTTTAGTTAAAACCAAACCAACCCAAATATAGTCGGGTGTTTTTTTTCAAAACCAAACCAAGTCAAACCAAACCACTAGTTGGATTTATTTCGGGTTGACTCGATTTGCGGTTTGATTTGATTTTTGATTCGATTTTGTACACCCCTACCTAAAAATATTTGTATATAATTTAGATAACTATTATGGGAAGTAGGGGTTAAGATGGTAGGGATGAGGGTCGAGAGAAGATGAGGTGCATTGAAGTATGAGAATACAATCAATGTGAAATGTCACTTGCACAAATAATTCCCCTACTTTGATCAGGAAAGTCAGGAACTTGTTTTTCTTTTAAAAAAAATACTTTACCAAAATAAAGATGAGAAAATTGGCATATATGCAATTATCCAACATTTTGAAGTAGAGGTCTGAGTAGTCCCCTTTGTTATGGAGTGTTTTACCCCAATGTAAAACTTTCCAACATGAATTCAAATTTAGTTGAGCTCCAATATGATTACTCAACCCCAGGTGGTAAACCAAAAAAAAAAGTACATATGAATAATAATTAATTATTAACCTAATAAATAGCCATACCAAATCAGTTCAAACTAAAATAACTGACAAATGTATATATATACCAACTAGAAAAAGTAAACAATATGAACCCGCTTCGTGCAAGGATTCCGAGATTTAATGACGCAAACACAGAATAACAGGCAAGGGTAAAATTCTACACTTGATATCTCTGTGCCTCACAATTTCAAACTCTAGACTATTGCATTTGTCCAGCCAACGCATGTGCCAGAACTAGACATAGTTAAATAGACAATCACAATGCTCTTCACAATGGACAATGTATCTGGAGTTATGCAAAACAGTTACCGTACATATTAGCTGGTCATAGGATTCAACATACACGAAAAGCACTTTAAGCTCCATCGTTTACAATAAGTTCGTGAAGAAGATAACAGTATGTAGCAGAACATCAAAATCCTATATCAAGTCTTACAGCAATCAAAGGTTATACAGAGCTGGTCCAAATCCTAGCTGCTCACATGTTTTGCTCCAAAGCACAGATCCAATTCACCTGCAGTACACCAGTGTATTGAATTACTACGAATGATCAGATATTTAAATACAGGCCAACAAAAATGTGGGAACACCAAGGAAAAAATCAAGAATGTGCATAACCACCCATAAATGCATTTCAAGTAGAAAAAAGGAAGAGGAAATGGAACATTTCTGTATGCAAAACAGAAATAGCCTCTTCACAGAAAAGTAAGAAAAATGGTATATGTCCGAAAACAACATACCCCAGTATTAATCCCAACAAGTGGGATTTGGGGAGGGTATAGTGTACACAGACCTTTCCCCTACCTTGTAAGGTAAGAGATTTTACCGATAGATCCTCGGCTCAAGAAGAGATAAAAAAGAAGCAGTGAAAACAGTATATGTTCATGCTCTTCCTAATCCCCTGCCCTACTCTAGCAAGGGAGACTTTTGAGCACGAGGTAAGTTCTTGATACTTCATTAGCTAAACTTGGAGAAAAGAACTTGCAGATTTTAATCCTATAGTTGTTTCCTGGTCCCAACCATTGAGCTTCCTATCATATGTATACAACATTACACACAACATTTTTCCTATGTTTTCATTTATTATCGATCTTCATAGTTCATCAGAAAAGACAATTATTTAAATGCTAAGAGTTAATCATTTTTGAAGTTCCAAATTTTATTTATAATAAATATATTGATAAATTTCACATTAATGTATTCAATAAAAATATTACTTAGCATTTACAGTTTTTTCGTACCAAACATTTGATTACATAATAGCAAGTTAGAAGGTGATTGCACTTCAAAAATGAACTGATGAAAGGAACTAGCTCCTAATTCAAATAAAATTACTCCAACCACTATGTCAAAGATCCAACAGTACCTCTACTTAGGATTTCGGAGGACAATGATCACAGAATCTCCCCGAAGGAACATTTTGCTGATAAACCTATCTTTGTTAACAGCAACAGCTTTCTTTTTTCCTTTTCCAGTCTTGGGCACCTGAAGAATAACCATAAACAACTTTGGTAAGTGGAGTCTTTTGGCACAAGTTTCAAATCCAAGACACATTACCCTAGGAACCTGAAGAATAAACATAACCAATTTTGGTAACTGGAGCCTTTTGGCGCAAGATACAAATCCAAGACACAATACACATTGTCCCAAAAAGTTGATTAAGAAAGTCAAGAACAAACAAACCTCAGTCCACATTTCTCTAACATTTTCAAGGACCATATTGCAGTGACGATCAAATGCTCTCACACGACCAAGAAGTTTCCTGTTGTTCCTACAATTGATGAGCACCTAGATCCAGAAAAGACATCTGTAAGATAACATGCACAAAGCTGATACCGTTCCACATACAAAACTGAAGCTTGCATCTAATTCTACAGTATTAAAATCTAAGATAAATGAAGAAGTATACTGGCATGACTTTAGAAAGTAAATTGTCAACATAAACAAAAGGTTCCAGGACAGACTTTATCTCTTTTTTTAATAACTAGAAATAATAAATAAACCCGACACAAAGAAAGACATAGTTGTAGGTGCTAAAGTCATTAGATACCTGTGTGTTATTCTTAACACTCATCATCAGGACAGAAAGTGGGCCAGTATTGAATTCCTCTTCCTCATTTTTCCCTTGCTAGAAAAAAGATTCATAGGCAAAAATAAGACATCTATCATAAAATCTGATAAGCAAATCAATACTCACTGGGTACTGATGAGGTCCATTCCTCTATCAAACCAACATAGAAGGACATACACTTTTTCACTATGTGCTTAAGCTGGATAATGACAATCTACCAATTATACACTATTTAGCTATGTGCTTAATCTGGAGAATTTTGAAGCAAAGCACTTTTGACATCGGGAAGGCGAACAAGAAGCAACTCATATGGAAAATGAACAAAAAGATAATGTGTATGAATGAACATACCACGAATAAAAGAGGAAATGTCAATAGGATGTCTGTTAAGGGAGAACTACAAAGTTTAGACCTAGCTTCTAGGTTATCCAATGTGGTAAAATGAAAAACTGTCATAACACTTGCATGAAGGTGGGAGCAACACAACTGCAGAAAATAAAGTCTTCTCATTCAACTAATAATTTTTATACTTGAGAAGTTCTAGTTTTTACAAAAATGATCATCCTAGCTACATTGTTATTTTGAAGTTCTAATTGATTTTTTCTTTTGTTTTATGAATGGTGAACTCAAACGACTTAACCAAAGACTTGAAAATGTTATGTGCTGAAAAAGATTCTACAGATCAAATATATTCTTGTTTGCTTTGAAACGGGAGGTATAAACATATTCTCCATATGATAAAATTAAAGATGTATGGCTAGAAAATTATCAGCTGTAATGTGTAATCAAGGACGATGGCTACAAAAAAAAAGGAAATCTAATCAAATACATGGCATTAAGGTGAATAAAAGGAAAATGAAAACAAGTACTAAGAAGTAGACAGTCCCTAAAACACAAAATAGTTCACCATACGGACTTAAGCCAAGGAAAAAATGAGAAAAATAAATGATGAGAGCTGTGTATAGGTGAAACACTTGCAAAGTAAGCTGACTTACAGGGGCATCTTCTTCCATTGGTCGACTGCAAAAGAGCAAAAAAAAAAAAGAAAGAGGAAAAGGAAAACTATTAGGAACCTCCAACTGTTAATATTTGAGTAACACAAAAATCAGCAGGAATAGATAAACACATCAACTATTTGTATATCCTACAGACCCCACTTTATGGTTTTTCACTGGATATGTTGTTGTTGTTGTATTTTTACATCCTACAGCCTAGTTGGCATTATATTCTAGCCAAAAGAAGGGTTTTCTATCACTGATGTGCCTGGGCTAACATAGGTTTTAAGCTTGGCTAAAGTGGAGAGTGAACAAAAGGAACTAACACGAGTAGTAATAAAAGCCTAGTGGAGAAAGTGAATAGTCGAAATTCCAACTTACCCATCTGCCAAGGCAATGGTTTAGCTACAGAAAACCCCATTAACATAGTTTTTGAACTGCACACAGAACTCACACCTTAGCGCCAAGCTAATTGGGGTCAGCTATATGAATCTACTCACTCTAATTCATACTTCCATTTCAATACTAGTAAATTTACAATCTTTACATCCAAAAGTACGTAACACCCAAAAAAAAACCTACACAAAATTAGTCCAGAAGACAGCTATAATTCTTCAATTTCTTATCTCCTCGTCCAAAACCTTACTTTACCTAGGCAAATTATCTACTTCTTTGAAGAAATGTAGTCTAACCTTACATAATCTACTAAATGGGTTACTGCAATGACAAGAAAAAAACAAGCAGAGGATATGGAGAACTTCAAATGAACAAACGCAAAGTGTAAAATAGCAGTAAACAATTACCTCATCTTCGATCAAGCAGAAGAAATTGAAGAGCAACAAAAAAGGGGCAAAAGAGCTAGGGTTTAAAGAGGGTAGAGGGAAAACAGTGCAAAGAAGAAAAAGATTTACGTTCGGCTCTAGTTCAAGCGAGACTATGGGCTTGGGCCAGTTATACAAACCGATTGCAGCCCAAAATCCTCCAAGAAATTTACACACAACAACAATATTTTAAGGGGTCGTTTCGTAGGATGTATAAAAATAGTGTTGAATAAGGTATATTAATAATGTTAACTTTAGTTATGTTGAGATATATCGTTTGATTTGGTATTTTAAAAATAAAATGCATTGTATATTTCAAAAATAAATAGTAATTATTTACAAAAATACCCTCCTTAAATATATTGGAAAGAGAGAAGTATTGAGAATAACTCGTCCCAGAACTATTAATACCCTTAAAAATACCCCTCAAGTTGACTAACTAAACTTATATACATCCCCGATACGCCCTCGATCTACTATATGGCATAGCAAGTGGTCTCAAACTCTTGTAGGAGTTTGTGACTCTTAATAAAAAGCCGTGATATGTACTGAAAATACCTCTAAAGTAGGCAAAATATTAGAAGTGTATTTCACTCATGTTGCAAGAACGGGGAGAACGGGGTGTAGTTAAGTTAAGTTAGTCAAGTAAAGGAGTGTTTTTAAGGCTTTCAATAGTTCAGAGGTGAAACTAATAATTCACGTCGAGTTTAAGGGCAATTGTGTTTTTATTCATGTTAATGCTTGCATTAGAACCCCCTTCAATACTTTAGAAGTATTGAAAACACCTCTAAAGTAGGCAAAATTTTAGGGGAGTATTTGACTCATGTTGCAAGAACGGGGTGTAATTAAATTCAGTTAGTCAAGTAAAAAGGTGTTTTTAAGACTGTCAATAGTTCAAAGGTGAAACTAATAATTCACGTCGAGTTTAGCGACAATTGTGTCTTTATTCATGTTAATGCTTTGCATTAGAACCCCTTGAATTGCTAATATCATATTTTTTTTCATAGATTAGATATACATAAGATAATATTTAGAGTGCATAAGTTAAAAAAAATATATCAAACAAGATATTAGTAATACACAAAATTAAATACATTATTTTTTCTAATGTATCATACCGAATGATCCCTAAAAACATAGATAGAAAGGGTTGCTTGGAGCCTTGGAGGCTGTTCATCCAATTTGAAGTCGTGGGTTCAAGTTATTAAGGGCCCAAAAAGAGCACCAGCTTCTAGATAGATTTAATTGAATTATTATATACTCCATAATCTTTAAAATATCTCTCTTAATTGAGTTAAAATATGAGTATTAATTTCTTAAAATTTTCTCAACCACTAAAGATTAAATTAACCTTTTGTCTTCGACTCGCCCCACCTTGCATAAAAATATATGCATCATTGAGAGATACATAATAACTAATTTTAGCTTATCATAATACCCACTACATCCTGTTTATTTTATTTGTTTGATGAACTAATTGTTTTAGATCAATAATAGATAAAACAAATATTTTCTTAATATGTTATGGGTTAAATATTTTACTATTAACTAAAATATTCATTTAATAGTTTAACTCAATTTTTTCATCTAATTATGAATTACAATGAATCATCTATATGATACATCTTTGGAAGGGGAACTTGGAGTAAGGTAGTTGTGTCCTTTGACCTATAGGTTAGGAGTTCAAGTCGTTCAAACAATCTCTAATGTCTGCCTTAGAATAGACGGCTTACAAGGGATGTGATGTAAACAATCTATCCTAATACAATCTTTTCTCAAAACAAAAAGTGTAACCATCATTGAGCAACAAGTTTACACAAACATTAAGATATCATGAATAACTTGAGATTTTGCATCTTACAATATATCTGGAAAACATGTTATTTTCCACTTCCTTCATAAATAACACCGTATCGCGAATGAACAAAGGAAGGAGATGCAACACGCCACATCTATCGATCAAGTTTCTACATAGATGAATGATGATGCATCCGACGTCCTTTCCATCCACACAGATAATTAGCTTGGGGACGTGTTCTCTGTGGTTTTGTTTCTTTCATTGTTATAGGTGAAGAAATTGTGAGCATCTCATATGGAGGAGTAGATGTAGCTATACAAACTGATCTCTCGATTAAACTAGCATCATCATCAATACTCTCTCCATTTCGCTTGTCAAGCCACGAGATGATATCTGAAAAGACGATTTCAATGTTTTCTTCTGGCTCACCATATGTCAAACCGTGCCACATTCCTGGATAGAGTTTTATAGTCTTGTCCTTGCTACTCGCTTGCTCGTATAAAGCCTTACTTACTTCTGGATCAGTTACTATGTCTGCTTCTCCATGTAACACTAAAAATGGTAGAGTGACCTGTCGAAACAACAGAACGAATTTATTGTTTTCAACTACACAACATTTCCAGTTTCCATTTTGTCGGAATGATTCAATTATTGTTTAAAGGGAAGACGGATAAGTAATAGTTACCTCGTGCAAACTTTCCTCAAGGTGCATGCTGGTTCTCAGCATTTCCAAAGCTGTCTTCAGTCTTGGTTTTGCCTGATAAATTAACTTGTTCCCGCGTACCTATACTTGCAAAATGACAATAAATGGACATTCATTTTTTTGATGGAGGACAGAAATGGACACCGCACATCATTAATACTTGGAAGCTAGCAAATGTTTGCATATATTAACTTAACAATTAGCCACACCTCTTCCCTTTTAGCGGGTTCCTTGAAGGCCGAATCAATGACATCCTTTGTCGGGACTATTTTCCATCTTGGTATTACATCCTCCACTTTAGTTAGTAAGCTTATAACCATCGGATGAGGCTTCACCTTCTCAGATATCTGATGGTTTTTGCAATGTAAATTAGCAACACCATAACCGACTTTGAAAAGTCCCTCAATACTAAATGCAAGCAATAAAGCATATCGATTACAGTAAATGTGTCAAGACAGAAAATCTTAATTGGTCTACCTTACACATCGGTGCAACCAGAAGAGCACCATGCCAAAAGGAAGGATCCTTCTTGTGTGTTAAAAGAGCCACGGCCCCTCCCATCGACTCCCCATACAGAAACCGTGTTTTCTCTCTATACTCCTCCTGCGCTGTTTTTTCAAAGAGAACGGGCATTTTAGTAAGAGGATAACAAGTATGTGAAGCTTTTTAACAATTGTAAGTTGTAACCATACCTATCAGGCTGAAAAATATTCAACTTAAATAAAGCTACTCCGAAAAATTCCCAAGAGAAAGTAAAAAGGAAAATCAAAGATAGATTATTTGTCACTGTGACTACTTCTGAGGTCATGTGGTATATACATTTAACTGATAACAGTGAGGGTTGGACTACTTGTGAACCAAGAGGGCATTTGGTAGCTTACCGCAAACTGACTTGAAAAACTCGCTGCAGTCGTTGACAATGTTGTCAAACTTTTTGATGTAACAGCGCGCACCCGCTGACCGTCCATGACCTTCATAATCTATTCCAAACACCGCGTATCCATTATTTGCCAGCTTTGTCCCAACACCTATCCATAATAGTACAATATCTATGTTAAGTTGGATCTATGCCACGAGCTTTCACAATTCTATTGTGCACTAGACAGTTTCAAAAATATTCTATTGTGCACAAGAAAGAGCACGAATGTATTGGCTACAGGCAGGCATACATGGCAATTGTGTAAGACTTTCCTTAGGTATATGGGGCTAGAGAAGATTAGTTTTCAAATGGTCACTCAACTAATAGTTATCATCTTAGAAAGTCCGTTTCTTTGTTTAAAAAAAATAGAATCAAGAATAAAAATGACTTTTTGAGATAATAAGTAACTATTAGTTGAGTGCCCATCTTAGAAATCAACCGTAGATTACAGTTTACAAAAGGATCTCCTCCAAGAGTTGGTTGAACCACTCAAAACAAATGGATTGAGCAATGTCAAACACTGTAAATTCACAACAATATTCAGTTATGTGTATGAGGTAATATTCCCATCTCCAAGTCAAACCTACCATTCTTTTTTTGAAAAAAAAGAAATAGAAGGAAAATCAAATGTTTGATGACACATCATTTGTCAACAGAAAAAACTTGGTAGACGTTAGAGAAAGAGTGCTAATATTCAAGGTGGGCCGGAGCCGAACAAAAGAACTCCAAAATAGACTAGCAGCTAAAATGCCCTGGTCCAAGAATAAGAAAACCAGAAGCTTTTCTCACTGGAAGCCAAGTTGAACAGGTCAAGTAACATTTCAGAATATCTGTTTTCATGATAGTCCTGTCCGAGCTAGTTTACACGCACCTCGACTATTCTTCTGGCACCTACTACTTCACACCAACACAGGTACCAGGTAACTTTGTTTCTCAAGGCTTAAGCAACATTTTAAAATATATTTCATTTTTCTTGTTTACTATATTATTTTTTGAATAGTCAAAGTCTTAAAGTTAGATGACTCTTAAATGATTTCAGATGTACCTATCATACTTGCCTACTATTAAAATCTATGTTATGTTTAAAACTTCTATTATTTGACTTGTTTAGCTGAATTCAAAGTGTCCCACAAATTTTGATGTGTGAAGCAATCTTTCCTTGAGGTTACTTACAGGCCCCAAATAATTTGCTAACCTAATTAATCTATCAAACTACCAAGATAGGACTTTTAATTTAATGTTTCTCAATAGTCAGTCAGCCAACCTACCAGCAAGCCATTAATCCTCCTTATTTTAGTAGACAAACAATTAAGTTCCAAGATAGCTGTTAATTAGCAAATTAACCAAAAAAAGGACAAGAAATAGACTAATCATGCAGCTGGAAACCATATTAGGATGTTATTTAAGGGTGAAAATTACTTTGTTTCAACAAATCTATAGTACCTTCAGTATGAGAGGAACAGTAGTGTTAGGTGAGTTTTAGTCTGACCATTAAATTTGAGAACCATTTTTCATTGCATCTTTAACTACTAGCTCCTAACAATTGCAGTATTTTATATCACCAATAATTGTGCCCTCAAAAAAAGATAATCTTGTATGCTGATATACCACAACCAGATGAACATAATGCACATACTGCCAAGATAGCTAACATAAAACTCCGCTTCAATCTCAAGCAAGACAATTGGCTATATGAATCCTCTTCATTGTCGGTGTCGCTCTATTTAAGCTCATATCTATTGAATATGATACAAAATAGAAATAACAAAAGTACTAGAAGTTCTCAATAAAATAAGTGAATGATAAGATATGGGCACACTAAATTATTGTATTCAACCAACAGTTCACAAATATATAAAAAAGGACTTTTAAAAAGATATGATAAGACAAGAGACATAAATTTTACTAGTATGGTTGGTCACCTAAAATGAAATAGGCAAGTGTAGCAGGAAAATGGCCCATATTGTACAACACTAAATTTAAAGTTGCCTCACCAGAAAAATGGACCCCAAAAAATAACGAGAGGGTTGTGATGGCGTAGTAAATACTTCTTCATCTTTAATCAGAAATCTCGAATTCGAGTCTCTCTGAGTATGGGGTCGCCTTTGTTAGGAAGTATTTTATCCCTAGGACTTCCTAACGCGAATCCGAATTTAGTCGGGCTTCAATGTGGAAAACGAACACCGGATTAAAAAAAAAATGGACCCCAAAAGTATAAAAAGTGGGTTCCTTTTTCACTGTTACTCTGTGACAAACTCAACAGGAAGAAAAAAGATAGTAAAAGTAAAACAATCTCTTGAATGACATATACATCCAGTCACGAGAGGTAGGAGGAAAAAGTTATGACATGCATTGATGGCACCAGAAGCAGTGTATTCAAGATTTAAGTTCAAACTTTAACTACGAATTCATATTTACTATTTACTGTACGTCAAGTATTGAATTCATATGAACCCGACTATCCATCCAAACATTAAAACCACAAGGAAAACAAACATTTCTACAGAAAAGTTGGCCATAAAAGTGAAAAACAGATTAAAAGAGGAAACATTTATTACTGTACCTCTCATGAATCTACTGCATTCCATGCCATAACCTACAACAACAACATCAATTAATCAATTTGTTAAATCAAATTTCAACAAAAACCAAAAAAAAAAACACGAAAAGAAACAAAAAAAAATACAAACCATGGCAAAGGAAAACAAGGGCTTTTGGAGAAGAAAAGGGCAACCATCTACAAGTGAAGAGTTGTACACCTCTTGAATTCCTTATAAATACCTAATGCCATTGATGTAAAGACACAATTTTTATTAAGAAAAACACCATATGATACAAAGTAAAGAAGAAAAATATGCATGCCCATTGAAGAAAAAAGCAAAAAGAACAAAAACCCACCTCATTATATTCAACACCCATTGTATACTTTCAGAAAAAATAACCAAACCCCAACTCAGAAATGTGACTCAACATTCATGGGTAAGTGACAGATCTGTGTATTATGGCCTTATGGGTGCAATTATTTTTATTTTTTTTGCAGAAAGAAGGGAACAAACAGAGAAAAAGTGATTCTTGATATGATAAAAGTATAGTAAGATATTCAATTCTTGGAAAACAGGGAGAGGGATAAAGTGAACCTGAGAAGTTGGAATATGTATAGAGAGATATAAATAGATAATACTATAAGATAGGATGAGGAGACTGAAAAGATTGTAAAGTTTAGATTATTTTTTTCTTTTTATGAGATGTGTATTTTTGGAGTTTTTTTTTTTTCATTTTGGGGATTATTTTTATACCCAAGTTCCATTAATTTAAAATTTTGCGTCTAGAAGTCTCATATTAAAGATAAAATGGTTTCTAATAAAAATGATTTTGTACTCAAAAAGACTCAAACTCAAAACTTCTTAAATCCAAAACCTCTAACTTAGAATGAAGTAAAAATTACTCTATACTAAAAAAAACTCGAACTCGAAACATGTTAATAAATGTATTTTTGGTTTTGATTGATAAAGGAAGCTTCCAAATTTGTGAGGTAACGTGGCTGTCTGGCTATGCCCATCCCTTTGCTCTTCTCCAGAATTCTAGATTTCTATCACTATTAAACACATACGTACGTGTAAACATTTTAATTCTCTCAATTATAAACACTTCAATTTATGAAATAATTATCTAGATATTTTTAAAATTATGTGTCACATTTTGATTGTTAGTTAAAATATTTAGATATACAATCTTAAAGTTTATGTATTGATTCATTATTTAAATTTGAGTATCCTAAAAGTTACTTCTAATCTAATAATTATAATTAAAAGAAACATAGGTAATAGTTTTGCCATTTGATCACACGTGTCCTTAGTTCTTATTATGATTATAACTCTTACTACTTTCCGATCATTTTTACTTATTGATGATTCACTTGATGTATTTTTTAAAAAATAATTAATTCAAAAATGATAAGTTTATTTTATTATTTTTTTAATATAATAAATTTACTATTTTATACAATACTTAATAGTAAAAAATGAAACAAATATAACATAGAAAATTATATTTTAAATTGAATAAGTTAAAAGAAATGTAATTATTTTTAATAAATAAACAAATAAAAATAGCCGGAGAATAGTAATATAGTGTAACACGTAATATATGGATGGACATCTTGTTTTCTTTGAGTCTTGGATGTCCAACGTATAGGATGGACATATTTTCTTTCCTTTAGTTATTTTTTACTAGAATAGTTAAAAATATATGGTTGTATTTAGATTAGTATTGAAAATAAATATTATCGAAGCATGTGATATAATAGATAAATTGTTTCTTTTATAATTAAAGGTCTTGATATATATATATAAATAAATATCTTTGATAGAACTAAAAATTTTAAAAAATGAAATTTCAAACGATTGCTTTAGTAACGTTATGATCGAGACGAACCTGATTATCACAATTTTTTATGATGATCTAAGGAGTGCTGGAAAATGCGTGCATGTTCCTCCAATTTCTCTTTCCCATCCTTATCACGAATCCCAATGTTATATTTAATTTTTATCTATTCATTTTGCCCATTCTTTTGCTTATCCATTTAATACGCGGACATCAACTAATTTAGCCATTTCCCCCCATTTCACCAGCCACCCCTATCATATTTGAGAAAAGGCCCACAATAGTCCCTAATCTTTGGATTAAAATTTAAAATCATTTTTGAGTTTTTATATGGTGCATTAATAGTCTTTCGTGTTTGCAATATTGATGAACTTTTGGTCCTTCTCCAAAATTTGCTTATTTTTTAATATTGATTTTATCCATAATTTATGTATGAAATGTTTAATCGTCATTTATATATTTAGTAAAAATAATAACTCCACGTGAGAGAATGTGAGAAGAAAAACACCTTATTTTATTTAATAAAAATCGTATTGCAGGTAAAGTCAAGAGGTTCATCACGACAATTTCATGTGCAATAGTATAATTTTTTCTTTTCTTACAACGTCATATGTTAAAATGTTCTTAGCTTAGTTGCAGTAATATTTCTTCTGAACAGAACAATGTGTTCTTCTTCTCACCTCCTCTCACATAGAATTATTATTTCTACTAAATATATAAAAAGACGATTGGGCATTCCTTACATAAAATTGTGGACAAAATTAATGTTAAAAAATATGCAAAAGTTTAGGGGAGGACCAAAAGTGCACTAATATTGCAAACATGAGGGATTATTAGTGCTCTGTGTGAAAACTTAAGGATGACGTTGAGTCTTAACACAAAGATGATGGAATATTTTGGGCCTTTTCTCAAAATTTATTTATACTCATTAAGTTTAGAATATGAATAATGCGGAGATGAAGATATTGAGATAGATGTGTTAATATATTGAGAGTGATAAAATTAAAAATGAGATTATCTGAAAGAAAGTGAAAATAATTTATGTGACGAACAAGGATAAAAAAATGAGACTGAAATAATTTGGACAGGTGTAAGAAGGTGTACTGACATCCTAGTGAGGAGGTGCGAGAGCTAGTTATAGGGGGTACGTGGAAGGGTAGAGCTAGGTAGGTCGAAAAAGAATTGGAAAAAGGTGGTTAGACATGACATGATGTAACTTCATATTATTGAAGACAAATATAACTTTAGATAAAAATCGATGGAGGTTGTGTATTAGGGTAGAAGGTTAGTCAAGTTGGAGTGTTGTCTTGTTGCGTGTAGGTTTAAGCTTGGTAGTGTTTGTCGTAGTACTAGTCATACTCTTTTAGTTCTTGCGTGTGTTGTCAATTGTGTTCTGATTATTGCACTACTTTGTTGTTGTTATTATTTATTTCTTGTAGACTTTACACTGTTTTTTTTTATTAAGGGCTATATTTTCTTCTTCTTTTATTTTGATTGGATTTAATTTGATGCACTTGAGCCAAGTCTTTCGAAAAACAACCTCTCTACTTTCATGAGATAATAATAATAAGATCGGTAAATACTCTACTTTTTTTAGACTCTACTGAATATTTTTTTACTGAGTATGTTATTGTTATTGTACTCTTTGTCATAAACAAAAATGACAATTTAATATCTCCTTAATAAATTTGACATGTTTTTTTATAAAAAATATAGATAGTTAAGTTTAATCACTGATCAAATAAACACTTAGGGTCGTTTGGTAGAGTGTATTAGGAAAAATAATGCATGCAATGCATTGTGTATTACTAGTACCTTGTTTAGTACTCTTTTCCAACCTATGTATAACTAATGCTTGCATTAGTTATACACACTATTGTGTATTAAGGTGAGTATTGTTAATACCATGGATTTCTAGGTATTAGCAATGCAATGGTTTTAATGCATGCATTAGATTAACTAATGACAAAACTACCCTCTAATAATAATAATAATAATATTATTATTATTATTATTATTATTATAATAATAATTATTATTATTTTTTATTTTTTTTTTGTAAAAGAATGCGAGGGTATTTTTGTAAACAAATATTTTTTTAATAGTCTTTATACAAGGCTTGCTATTTCCAATACATCAAACCAAACAATGTATAAGAAATAATGCAAGCATAACTAATACATCATATTCAGCATTATTCTTATACACACTACCAAACGACCCCTTAAACTTAAAAAAAAAAAACCCGTATATTTTGAACAGATGTGCACATAAGACCAACTGAGTGAAACGCATTTTATTTCTAATGTTTTATTAAGTGGATCAATTATTAGATAACACGTATAGTATTTTGACGAACAATTTAAAATATAATAAATACAATTCAAAAAATATAAACTCACTTTATTTTGCCTTGACTTGTCAATAATCTCTAAAGTTCAAATGTCAAATTCAACTACAAATTATCGATTGAAAACCTCATTCATCAACTGAAAATATCAAGCAAAAGAACACTATAAAATTTATAAAATAAGTACAATTTTTTTATTTGTAGAAGGTAGGGTCGAATTTATAGGCAAAATAAGGGGTATGTGAACCCATGATTTCTCCATTAAATTATGCATTTTATGTGTATATTTTATAATATATACTATATAATATTATCTGTTGACACTCATGCTACAAGAAGACTAAATGATACATTTGAATGTTAAATTATTTATGAAGAAAACCATGGACCAATTCTCACTTGATACACTTTTTCCCTTTTTTAACGATGCACTCATATTCTAGAAAATCTGAATTCGCTAAAGTATAAAAATCTCGATTCATTTCTCCCTTCATCGTTTGATTTTTCGAAGGATATACAAGACTTTTCTTCAGTTCTTTGGGTGTGCCATTACAATGGGCCGTTGAGTGATTCAAACGGGCCTTTTAATTATTGAGGCCCACTAATTTGAAGGAAAGTGAATTTTCTTTGTTCACATATCATTTCTATTTTAGAGAGAAAAAAATACTTAGGATATACTTCATTCATTTTTATTTAGAGCAACTTTCATATATAGCAAACACAAAATTCATATTTGTATGCTATAACAAAGTTTGCATAATTGCGCTCCATAGCAAACATAAATATGTATATTTCGCTATACATATACAAAAGAAAGCAATTGTATAATCTGTTTTGGTATACATATACAAAAAGATCAATTATATAAAGTGAGAGAGGTGAGTGAGCGAGCGAGATCTGGGAGAGGGGAACGAAAATATATGTATATATACAATTTTCACGCATTTTATACATTTGCGTTTTTGTATAAAGTGAGAGAGGCGAGTGAGAGAGCGAGATCTGGGAGAGGGGAACAAAAATATATGTATATATACAATTTTCTCTCGTTTTATACAAACACAAATGCATTTTATACAATTTGCATTTTTGTATAAAGTGAGAGAGGTGAGTGAGAGAACGAGATCTGAGAGAGTGGCGAGTGAGATCTGGGAGAGGGGAACAAAAATATATGTATATATAGAATTTTCTCTCGCTTTATACAAACACAAACGCACTTTATACACTTGCGTTTGTATAAAAAACGAGAGAGGCGAGGGAGAGAACGAGAGTGGTGAGCGAGATTCACCAGGAGAGAGGTGAAATACCAATAGTTTGCTATGAGGTACAATTAAATCAAACTATATTTATAGCATTTAATTTGAATTAATAGTTTGCTATTATATACAATCTTCCCTTTTATTTATTTGAGACCTCTAAATTGAATATTGAATTTTCTTTCTCCCCATTTTAATAAATTTTAAAAGTTATTATTTAAAATAATAGTAGTTAAATTTAGAGTTTTAAAAAAATCTTAAATAAAATACATACCTAATAAAATCATTGTGATATCAAATTATCAATCTCTTGAATAAGAGATTCTATTGGCTAAGATCAACAATATTTTAGGAGAGACTAAATTGCTTATAAAAGAAATTATTAGAAATTTTATATAATAAAAAGTTTTAAAAAGTCGTTTTCAAACTTAAGTATTCCATTAAATTTAAATTCGAGGCTACCAATTTTATTAATTCATTTCCGAATTAAATAATAGAATAATTAATAATTATGCTAAATTTATAAATATTTTATTATTAAAAAACCAAAATTCAAAAATGAATATTTCTTCATTTAAACATGAAATATTTAATCAAATTTTATACGGATCAAAATTAAAATTTATTCAATAATCAGAGTTCAAAAATGTTATTGGCCTATATGTTGGAGGCAGGGCCGGCTCTATGCTTATTTGAATAAGGCATTGGCCTTAGGCCCCCAATTTTAGGGGGCTTCAATTTTTTATCAATAATAAATTATGTGTTAAATTTTTATAGAAAAGATTGATTATTTATGATAATATATATATTTTAAAAGGCATATATATTTTATTCTCTTTAATTCCATTTAAATAGAAGAAATCAAGAAAAAATGTTTTATTTTCTTACACTACACTAATATTCACATTATTTTATTCTTTTAACTCCTTTTACACTCTCTTTTTTAAATTTTTGATAAGTTAGAGTAATATTCTATCAAAAATATGAATCAATAGTCGAAAAGTGTTGAGTGAATTGTGAATTCTTTTTCTCTTTCTTCTTAGATTTTCAAGCATTACAACAAGCATAGTAAAATGTGGGGTATACAAAATTATCAACTTCTTGAATCAAATTCTATGTTAACAATTCATATAATAATTGCCCGAGTAAGAAATGTTTTTCAACGTTGAATTGATAAAATCTTATCTAAAGCTAATAATTGTAAAAGAAATCGAATAAATCATTTATAAAAAAAATATTAAGTATGCTTTGCATTTAAAAATGTAAGTTTTTTTTTTTTTAAAAAAATTAATGCATATGAAGTTTATTTAGATTTTAGGCCTCTAGTTGAAATTCGCTTTAGGCCTCCGATTGCGTTGAGCCGCCCTTGGTTGGAGGTCTCAAATTCGAATCTCCTCGCTAGCGAAAGCAAGATGTATGCTTTCTAAGTCAAGCTTGTCACACGGACTTGTCTAGTGCGAGTTACCTTTTATGTGTGGTTTACAAGCTATTGCATAAAATGACGTTTTAACCCTGTGCGCAACCAAATGTAGTAACTGCGGGTAACTTAAGGGCAAAAATGAAACGGGTAAATTTGGTTTTGGGTCGGGGCGACGGGTCAAATAGGAAGAGGAACGAGGGGAAACCCTAATTAAATATAATCATCCACTTCCATACACTCGCAGTCGGCCGCCGTCGAATTTCTCCCGTACGTATTCTCAAACTTTTTCTCCGGCGATGAACTTTCTTTTGAGATCTGATGATTTTTGTTTTGTTTTCAGTATTTGAATAACAGCAGAAGAGAAACAAGTGTAAAGATGAGCCGAGCAGCAGCAGCAGCAGCTAAGGGCGGGAAGAAGAAGGGGGCAAGCTTCGTCATTGACTGTTCGAAGCCAGTGGAGGACAGTATCATGGAGATTGCTTCTCTTGACAAGTTCCTTCAAGAGAGAATTAAGGTTGGTGGAAAAGCTGGTGCTCTTGGAGATTCCGTTGCTGTTACTCGTGATAAGAACAAAATCACCGTCACTTGCAACTCCACTTTCTCCAAGAGGTACTAACTAGTACTATATTACCACTCCTCATTTCGTTTAGTTTGTGTTTTTGCCTCATTTTTAATTGGATTTATTTGAAAAAATTGATGGTTGAAACTTCGTGTGGGTCGACTTTCATTGTAGTTTGATAATGTTTATTCTGACAGATTGAGAGTAACTTATCCTAAACCTATTCATTTATTCGGGATGTGCTATGCTTTGCAAGGAGTTGTTTTATTTGGAATAGTGTCGTCGTTCACGTATTGAGCTTTGAGTCCGTTGATAATGGGTTAAAAAGGCGTTCTTTTTATTCGGAAGATGATTGTGTTATGGCATTCTACTGCTTGTTTATTCAAAACATTATCCTATTTACATTGAGAAATAAGGAGAAACAGAAGAACTAAAACAGCAGTGTAATATCTTGTAAATAATCATTTGTAACTTGAACAAGGTATCCTCATCATCCTTGTAGCTCTTGCTGAACTTATGGAACAGATAGTCTATGAGGTCTACACTAAAACGTCCCAGATTAGAAGTTGGGGTTGGCTTTTATCATACTTGGATTATTTTCAAGACTGACAAATTGACAGTAACTTATCATAGCCTCTTTTATCGCGACTTGTCTCTGCTTTTCAGAGAGCTCTTACTTGGAATATTGCATTCATTCATATTTTAATCTCTAGGGTAGATTACCAATGGTTTTTAAAAGAGGTCCTTTTTGCAGTTTATTTTAGTTTGAGTGCCCTGCACTGCCAGTCTAAGAAATTAGCCCTTCTGAAGATGATGGGCTTATGTCATCCTACTTACATTGATAAGCAAAGAAACAACAGAACAAAAATGGTGGCATAATATCTTGTAATTATTCGTAAATCCAACTGTTTGGTCTTCTTATATAGCTGCTTCAACCAGGCCCCTGAAACCACTGTTACTTTTTTTGGACTATATCTGCTCTTTAGTTATTTAGTAAATTCTTGTACAGGAGCAGACCCCTTCTTTTGCTGTAATTGTTTGCCTTGCATCTTCTTGATGCCTTCTAATGAAATCTCCTTCATAATTTTTTTTTTATCCGTAACTTGAATAGGGTATCTGCATAATGTTATATTATTATAATAATCCTCACAGATCTTCCTAAAATTATGGTCAGATTGTCTGTGAGCATTAGCTAGATTAAATTATTTAGCACCACTCATTTCTCAGTGAAGTGGATTCTTAAGTAGGCAGTTGTTGGTGAGACCAATTAGACTGCAACCTAGCCTTTCACTTGTGTCCATTAGTTTGCGTCAAGTGCAATTTTGTTGATTTCATCTTTTACATCCATGATCACACAGAATAATACACTTGGATTATGTCATATTACACGTAAAATAGGCTTGGAAGAACTAATATGTATTAAGTTGTTTGTAACTTGAAAGAGATAGGTAATTGATATGTATCCAGGCTTAGTTACTCAAAAAAGATTGATATTAATGATCATTGTAGATACTCTTGTTAATTGAAACATCCTTCAGGGGGCGTGTAAGTATATTTTTCATGTTTTTTTGTTGGGCTCTGAAGAAATTCTTCGTTTTTTAAATACGTTTGATGCAGCTGAGTAGAATCTATAGTGGTATTCTTGTTTCATCTGATATATGTTTCTAAGCTTATTTTGGAAGTGACATCAACCACTTATTAAGCATCACCATATACCTACGCATCTTAGGTTCAAGTTAGTCTAAAGGCTACTTGCAACATGTATATCAGTTTACCTTGGGGCAAATTATGTATGCCCGATTAATGAAAATAGCCCTTGTGATGTTGCGTTACTGCTATGTATTCTATCAATCCCCCACCAAAACCAAAAGAACACTGTCAAAAGTAGTGAATTCAGGCATTCAAGACTAGTAAACAACTCTTGACTTACAGTCTCTACTTCTATTTTTCAGGTACCTCAAATACCTTGTCAAGAAGTACTTGAAGAAAAATAACGTCAGGGATTGGCTTAGGGTGATTGCTTCCAACAAGGACAGGAATGTTTATGAGTTGCGCTACTTCAACATTGCTGAGAATGAAGCAGATGAAGAAGATTAAACATGGCCCATTCAACGGCCCTTTATCTCCTTCTTGAGTCAACCTTCTTATTTAGAACCTTATATCATATGTTTGAGTTATCAATGAGTCTAATATTCTCACTTCTAGATTATTGATTTTTTGTTCCCTTATCAGTAAAAGAAAACATTACTTTGATACTTTGGTTTGTTTATCTTTGGGGTCAACTTTGCGCAAGTCATTAATTTATCTGTATGGCGTTTTCTCCTCTTGATGATCACATGTAATTTATTGAGTTCATTTGTTGTCTGCGTCTTTTGTTTAATCACCCCATGATTGTTGACTTCCTCTTGAGTTTGTCTTAAAACGATGCAAGTGTGATGAGAATTTACAGAAAAGATCGATTGGGTGTGTGGGAGCAGATCAGCAGAATGGTATATTTCCAGGATTAGGATTCGTATATGTATTTATCAGATCTTCATTTCATATCTTTCATTTTCGACCTGCTTGCTCTATAGAAGTACCAAAGACTTTCGAGACTTACAAGTTACACCTCCCTAATATCAGAACCTAGGAAGGAAAACTTAAGTTTTCATACACATTAACAAGAATGTTTATGAATTTTTGGTGTTTTGGTGTTTGGTATCCATATTGGAGCTTGATTAAATTTGTGTTCGCATCGAAAAGTTCCACACCGTACTCAAAGGACTTGAAAGTGCTTCCTAACAAAGATGATTCCCTGGTTTAGAATGGAAAATATTTATCACTCCATTTTAACCCTTATTATTATGAATTGCCCTACTTCATCATTGCTTTCAACAATGACTATGCATTTTAAGAGTAGAAGTCATGTGAGACATAACTTGTGATATAGTAGAAGTACTCGATATAGTATATAGTAGTACAAAAATGATTCATCCTTATTTTATTATGATGCAAAAATATAAACTTATGCCTAATAATTTTATTTTTTTTATTACAAGGGAGAAAAGTTAAGAACCTAACCTAAAATAGGGCCAAAAGTGCAAATTAGAGCGAGGTGTCACATATAGGAAGTAGGAACAAAGGAAAACCCTAATTTATCAGAGTCATCACTTCCATACACTCACAGTAGGCCGTCGAGTTTCTTCCTGTACGTATGCTCCAACTTTTTCTTCTCTGTTTCTCTAACGATGAACTTTTGTTCTTGAGATCTGATGATTTTTGCTTTGTTTTCGTTATTTGAATGACAGTAAAGAGAAATACAGAGCGTAAAGATGAGCCGAGCAGCAGCAGCAGCAGTGAAGGGCGGGAAGAAGAAAGGTGCAAGCTTCGTCATTGACTGTTCGAAGCCAGTAGAAGACAGTATCATGGAGATTGCTTCTCTTGACAAGTTCCTTCAAGAGAGAATTAAGGTTGGTGGAAAAGCTGGTGCTCTTGGGGATTCCGTTACTGTCACTCGTGACAAGAACAAGATCACCGTCACCTGCAACTCGACTTTTTCCAAGAGGTACTAATTCTATTGCCTCATTTTCAGTTGTGTTTATTTGAAAAAAAAAAAAAAGGTTCTAGAAGCTAAACTGCTTGTAGATCCCAAATTACTAGCTGCGGTCGACTTCCATTGTAGTTTGATTATGTTTACACTTACAGATTGACAGTAACTTATCGTAAACCTATTCGTTTATTCGGGGATTGAGGGAGTTCTTTTATTTGGAATAATGTAGTCATTCACACATTGAGGTTTCAGTCAGTTCATAATCAGTTGAAAAGAGGTTCTTTTTGCTGTTTATTTTTGTATTAAGAGTTCCCCAGACTTCAAGTGTAGTTCCACTCTGAATTATACTGTATATTTATCCGAAAACATTAGCCTATGTACATTGAGAGATAAGGAGAAAGAATAACTAAAATGGCAGTGTAGTATCTTGTATGTAATCGTTGTTAACTTGAGCAGGGTGTTCTATTGATCCTTGAAGCTGTTTCTAAATTTATGGAACAGATAGTCTAAACGACTATGAATGGGTCCCAAATTAGAAGGCGGGGTTGGCTTTTATCGGAGTTTTGATTATTTTCACGACTGACAGACTGATAGTAACTTATCATAGCCTTTTTTAGTTTGGCTCGTCTCTGCTTTACAAAGATTTCTTATTTGGCTAGTGCAACAGCAACAACAACAACATACCCCATGTAATCCCACAAGTGCGGTCTGGGGAGTGTAGAGACTCTGCACTATCCGTAGAGTGTATGCATACCTTCTTTGGATAGTGCAGTCATTCATAAATTGAGCTCTGGAGTCAGATTGCTAATGGTTTTAAAAGGAAGTCGTTAACTGTTTATTTTAGTTAGAGTTCGCTGCACTGCAAGTCTAAAAAAAACTTTCCCTTCTATTCAGGATTTTCATACTGAAGAATATGAGTTTATATCATTCTATTGTTTGTTTATCTAATGCATTATCCTATTTACATTAAGAAACAAAAAAACAATAGAACGGAAAATGGTGGCATAACATCTTGGTGTTGTTGTTTCATCTATTTTATGTTTCTAAGCTTGTTTGGAAGTGACATCAACCACTTATTAGCTTCACCATTCACCTACACATCTTAGACTCAAGTGATATTCTAAAGGCTACTTGTAAAAGAAACCGATGTCTAAAAGAGAGGCGAATGCACAACATTATATCAATTTACTTTGGGGCAAATTATGTATGCCCGATTAAAGAAAGTAGTTCTTATGATGTTAAGTTATTGCTATGTACTCCTACCCTTCCAAAACCAAAAGAACAGAGTGTTAAAAGTAGTGAAATCAGGCACTCGAGATTAGTAAACAACAGCTTGACATACAATCTTTACTTCTATTTTTCAGGTACCTCAAATACCTTGTCAAAAAGTACTTGAAGAAAAATAACGTCAGGGATTGGCTTAGAGTGATTGCTTCCAACAAGGACAGGAATGTTTATGAATTGCGCTACTTCAACATTGCTGAGAATGAAGCAGATGAAGAAGATTAAACATGGCCATTCAATGTCTCTCTTTATCTACTTCTTTAAGCGGCCTTCGTTTTTTGATCCTTATATCATCTGTTCGAGTTACTAATGAATCTTGTCTTCTCATTTCTAGTTTATTGTTTTGCAGTTTGCTTATCAGTAAAAGAAAACATTACTTTGATACTTTGGGGTTGAGTATGCAAAAGTCAATTTATCTGTATTGCCTTACTCCTTTTGATGATCACATGTAATTTAAATTGTGTACATGGGAGCTAAACAACCAGGTGAAAGTCTAGGAAGGAGAAATCCCAAGGGGATTATAAGGTGGTAGCTTTCAGTTGGTTGACTATTTGAACTCTCACTAATTGTTGGTGATGTTTGATTCTACACCTTGTAAACCTCTCTCATTTAAAATACTTAAAAGGGAAAAAGTTATATTTCAATACATAACTAAGATTAAAATAATATAAATATCTCATAATCAATGTTTTTAATGTGGCATATAAATGAGAAGCATGATAAATAATTGGCTTAAACAATTGATGGTCCTCTAAAGTGGGTATTATTTTTCAGACACCTAAATTTGACAATGTTCATTTGAAGCACTTTATTTAGCACAACCTGGTGTTGACCACAAGTGTGTTTGACGCAAACTCTTATCTACATGGATTAATTGACCAGTTAGCCCTTTACATGTCATTTTTGCTTCAAACCAAAAGATGGTTTGATCTTTCAACTTCTAAGTGTCGCTAAAAATGTCACAATGATCGAGTGGGATCCTACTACGTGAGGTGTTTAAAATGAACGTTGTCCAGTTTAGGTGTCTAAGTGAAGCATAGTGCCAACTTGCCACTGATGGATTAGGCCTAAATAATTTGAAGTGGAGAAAGTTTTACGCTTGCTATGAAGAATTATATGCTATTGAATATTAGAAAATTCTATAGGGTCGAATGTTGATACCCATTTTTTTTTAAAAAATATGGGTAGGGGAAGGGGAAGGGGAACAAGGTGGGAATCAAACGGTCGCCATCAAGATGAAAATTCAGGTAGCTAACTAACTAAATTACTAAAGTTCTTGCAATACACGAAATTAAACTAAGTTCTTGCGATACATGAAATTAGGCTAACGAAATCAAGTTTCGAATTAAAGTACACGTTCAAGTACAGCTTTAAATACTCGAATTTTCAAACTTAAAAATTCATGGCCGGAAGCTAAACTCTGTGGTTTGAGCATTGAAACCACTGCTTAACTACCCTTCCCGCCTGGGAATGTCCCAAAATCCAAATGAAGATATCAACCAGAAAACTCATATCTTTAACGCACCCTTCTCTCAATCTTTGGCATCCAACTGTCGATTGTTTCACTTGGAATACTCTCATCAGAGCCTATGTTCAACGAACTCATCAACCTTCAGGCCCCACCCATACCCCACTCTCCATCTTCCTCCGAATGCGCTCCCATGGCGTCCATATTGATTACTACACCTTCCCTTTCCTCCTCCAGTCCGTCCATTCTCCACCACACCTCCAATTGGGACGATCCATTCACTCACAGGTTCTTGTTTTTGGTTTTTCATCCGACCCATTTGTCCAAACCTCGTTGATCAGTATGTACACTGCTTGTGGCGATGTGGGGTCTGCACGAGATGTGTTTGATGAAATGTCTCAACCGGATTTGCCTGCGTGGAATTCTATTGTTAATGCGAATGTGAAAGCGGGTTTGCTTAGTGTTGCGCGTGAACTGTTTGTTAAAATGCCTAGTAGAAATGTTGTATCATGGAGTAGTATGTTGGATGGTTATGTGAGGTGGGGTAAGTGTGAAGAAGCATTGGAGTTGTTTAATGAGATGATAAAAGAAAATGAGGTTATGCCTAATGAGTATACCATGGCTATTTTGCTTGCGGCGTGTGAGCAGTTGGGTTCACTTGAACACGGGAAATGGGCTCATGCTTGTGTTTACAAACTTGGGATGGAGATTAATGTTGTTCTTGGGACTTCGTTGATTGAAATGTACGCTAAATGTGGGAGTATAGTCCGGGCAAGACTAGTTTTTGAAAATTTGGGTCCGAAGAAGGATGTAATGGCTTGGAGTGCCATGATCTCAGGTCTTGCGATGCATGGACACTGGGAAGATTGCCTCTGTTTGTTTTCAAATATGGTTGACAGCGGAGTAATGCCTGATGATATCACGTTCTTAGGTGTTCTTTCTGCTTGTGTACATGGAGGATTGGTAAACCAAGGGAAGGAAATGTTTGAGAGGATGAGTAAAGAGTTTGGTATTTCGCCTTCAGTTCAGCATTATGGTTGTATGATTGACCTTTATGGCAAGGCTGGTTTGATTGATGAAGCGTGGAATCTTCTGAATACAATGCCTATGGAGCCAGATGTGCTTATTTGGGGAGCTCTTCTTAGCGGAGCCAGGATATGTGGAGATATTGAAACATGTGAGATTGCACTCAACAAAATAATAGAGCAAGATCCCACAAATAGTGCAGCTTATGTTCTTCTCTCCAATGTCTACGCTAAGATGGGTCGGTGGAAAGATGCTAGGGACATCAGAAACGTTATGGAGACAAAGAAGGTACATAAAGTTCCTGGGCGTAGTTCCATAGAGGTCAATTCAACTATCCGGTAGAACTAGTTTTCGTTGAAATGAGTATCAGGCAGGCACTAGTAAATCATGTGATGCTCAAGGATACTCTGCGCGGGTTCAAGATGGACGGTTTTATGCAGACGTTACACAAGGTACTGCTAAATTTGAATGAGGAATGAAAGAATTTAGCAGTTTTCACTTCATTATAAGAACATGGCAATTTGATTTCTCCGTGCTAATACTGTAACATGGTTTGGATATGCCCAGTAAAAACGTCAGGCATGCACCGTGCAGGTGGTGGTAATGTTGCAGTATAAATTACCTCAAGGACTGCTTGTGGAGTTGTGGTCGAGATTGTTGTGACACATTGGAAGAATCTTCTTGTAGTGACTGGTGGTAACTGACCTTGTCACTGAATTTTGATTGGGAATCTCTTCCTTTCAGGCTCAGAAGCTTACAAACTCATCTGACCTGGTAATATCAAAGTCCCCTCCCAGCGGAATTAAGATTCTTTTGTTTTGCTTGGTAATATCGAATCTTGAAATAGCTAATTTGTTTATTGTAGTATTATGAATCAATGAATATGTGCTCCAATTCGTTTCGCAACAAAAGGAAGAAGCTAGTTGCGGAAGCAACTTGTAAGTCAAGTTTGCAAAAGTAGAGCCGCGACACCATGATTTGCCTACCAAAAAAGAGACTCCTCATACATCATCCATCAATCACTTGGTGGTTGCTAAATTTCTAGTTTGTGTTTGGTGAACATGTCATTTGATATTTGGGAATAGGTGAGTTGTGAGACATCAGATTGTAGATTTTGAACTTCACAATACTTTATAAATAGCATACCTTCTTTATTTAATTACCAAAGAATAAATCTCTGCTACCCTCTTTACATTCCTGGTTCACTTCATTATGTGTCCATTGTTAATGTAGTACTGTTTTCTGTGGTTCATCGTCATAAATTGATTAGTTTTATGCTGGTTGACAACCCATTGCAACCCTCTTCCTTATCAGGCCTGAGATCAGCTACGCGAGCAAGCTCACTTGGGCACAATTGAGGCCTGAGATCATCTACTAGTCTCACTTATTATGAACGATTATATGTAATTATCTTTTACGTGATCTCATAATGTGAAGTTTACAATGTCTAGAAGTTTAACTCTAAAAAAACTTCCAATGTCTAGAAGTTTAGTCGACATATCACCAACAACTAGTTATCTCAAACATGGAACACATATTTCAACTACAGGAATGTTTGTTATACACCCTTTTCAACTACAGATCAAATTTAGAAAAAAATAAATATTGGTAGCATAAGAAGGATTGTAGAGCAACTGGCTAGAAATGGCGACAATTTTTTTTATATCCAACACTTATTGTCAAAAGACAAAATGTACCATTGATGAATGCTTCAATCTAATGACAGTTCCACTCTAACATTCCACGGCTAAACTTCTGGAAAAAATAAATACAAAAAGGAAACCTTCATTCTCCTTTTGAATATACCATCGTTAAGCAGCAGCTCCTACAGAAGCAGTTACTGGAGTAGCACTATTTTGTTTTGCAGCACTATATTTCTTGGTGATGAACCTGGCAGTTCAGAAAACAGAATGTTATCCAAGGAATACAATAATATATGATAGAAGCTTAATCAGATTCAGAATAAAACACTGCCTTGCCACAAAACTGAAGGGCAGGAATACTTCCATAAAGGATTAAGGATGGAACGGGTATCACACTGAACGAAACTGAAACAAGCACCTTGGTCATAGGAGCTAAGTTGCTAAATTACCTGAAAAAATCCCTCCATAACAGCTCGTACATCAGCCAGTTCAGCCCAGTGCCACTACCACCATCCTTCTTGCCAGAGGCAGCAGAAATCGTTCTGCAGCACAACAACCAATGTAGCGTTAACCAGTGATATTGGTCTCACAGGCATTAGTATCAGGATAAGAAATAAACTATTGATCAGACATTACCTTGAAGTGGACTTTTTCAATTCATCAAACATGGAACGGGGTGAGAGACATCCCATAGCTAACCAAGGCGATATTTTGCAAGAAAAGTTTGCACCATATATGCTGTCAGTTGTGCCATCCTTGTTTTCCTTACTGGGTTGGGCCTGACATTCTGCTGCAAATTTTCTAAGTCTCTGCAGTGCTTCATTCTCTCCTCCCACAAGGGAAGCATTAGCAGCTGGTTTTCCATTCTAAATGGTTGGCAAATGCAAATGTTTAAGTATACCAAGATAAATAAATGTTCATGTTTACTAGTTCGCAAAGTAACTGAAACAAATCAACTTTGTTTGACTAGTTTGTGATGTAAAACAACTTACAGTTCCAATGTTTAAACACAGTATGACAATTACAAAATTCAAGTCTGAAAAATACAGTATGACAACTGCAAAATTCAAGTCTCTGCAGTGCTTCATTTTCTCCTCCCACAAGGGAATCATAAGTCATTCTAAAATGATGGGCAAATGCAAATGTTTATGTATACCAAGATAAAAAAATGTTCATGTTTGCTATAGTTTGCAAAGTAACTGAAACAAATCAACTTTGTTTGACTAGTTTGTGATGTTAAAACAACTTACAGTTACAAAGTTACAATACAGTATGGCAATTACAAAATTCAAGTCAGTGAAAAATCAGGCAATAGTTCTTAAGTGATTATGCACTGCGCTACAGGCAATACTAAAAAATCAACCTCCAAACGTGGCTAAAAGATGTTCTTTCTAGATTACATATTCGTGAGCTAGCAAATAAAAGTTGTTTGGTCTTATTCTATAAGCACTATATATGGTGAGTAGTGTCCTAGTTGGTGACCACCTAATAAGAAGTACATTAATACATTGATCAACAAAATGTCAAAGCTATGAGCTGGATATTCAGTACACACAACTAGTGCATAGAAGGACACCAAACGTAGAGCAAGGGTCATTTAAATTACTGATGATGTTCAAACGCCAAACACTAAACCAACTTAAGCATGGGTTTTATCTTAAATGTTCACAATACATATACAAGAGATACATTGAATTAAACAATCAATTATTTCTGACTTGAATCACTTCCATTCCGTATAAAAATGGAATCTTGATCGCTTCTACCAATTCAAATGAAGTGTCTAAGAAACTGAAAGCTACGTGAAACTAAAGGACTACTAGTGAAGCTCAATCTCAAACTAGTTGGGCTCAACTATAGAATCATCCTTATTATTGGTTACACTACATTTGTACCGGTTTCATTCCAATACTCGCAAATTTGTCATTTCAGTCAAATTAGATGTTCTCTAACACCAAAGGTTCTACATTTTCTAAAGACCAAATGTAAAACTACTTTCATCCAATACTCAATAGACCTACAGTTTCTAATGATCATTGTGAAATTCAAAGTCGAAAAAAGTAATACCTGACCCATTGTGGCACTAGGATTGAGCCCCAAATCAACCAAAGAAGGAATCTCCCCAGGTTCCACATCACCTCTAGCAGGCAATCCCTTCAATTGATCCAATGCCTCAATTGTCTTCCTTACCTCCAATCCCTGCACTTTTTCCCTAAACCCTCCGTAATTTGTGGGCATTTGCTCCAACTTAAAAGGCAAATCATCAACATGATACAATGTACTACCCCAGAAATACTTCACCTCCAAACCCTCATCCTTCATTACAGCATCAATCTTATCTTCCCCTTTAATCTCATCATGTGAAACCTCCCTATGAGCATACACAGCTTCAGCTCCAACAGCTTTAGCTAATTCCACCAACACAGTCTCCGGCTTCCCAATTCTAACAACAAGATCAGACCCTCTTGCCTGTAGATTCTTCCTAAGGTCAGCAACAGATTCAATCAAAAAACTAGCCCTATACGGCCCAGTTTTATCAAACCCAGATGAGGATTTCCCATAATCTCTCGGGTCAAAACAGTAAACAGCCAAAACAGACATGGACTCATTATGAGCCGCGTTAAGACACTCATTATCATGAACACGAAGATCGTTACGGAACCAAACAATCGACGCTCGTCGAAGCCCAGCAGCATTAGAAGGCTCAGAAGGACGAAGAGGGTTTAGAGTTAGAGTATTTTGAAGAGGGTTAGCAGAAATGGTGGACTTGAAATTGGATTTTGTAGGTGGAAGAGAAGAAGCTGAAAGTGAGAGATTTGAAAGAGATGAAACTTGAGTTGGGATTTTGACTTTGTTGGGTTTGTTGAAAAGGGTTGAGATTTTAGGGGGATTAAGGAAATGGGTTGGAAGGATTGTGGATAAAGCAAGTGAAATTGAAGCTATCGGTAAAATGGGTAGGTGTTGTTGTTCTTCTTCTTGAGGTTTTTGGGTTTCTGGGTTACCAGAAAATTGATTCCTGGGATCCATTTCCGATGAGTTTTCCGGTGAGAAATGTACAGAGGAAGAAGAAGATGAAGATGGAGATAAGCGACGGCTTAATGCCCTCCAAAGAATTTGTTGGGTTTGTTAAAGCTGGTGAGGTATTTGCTGTGTATCAATATGATGTTTATTTTGTCTAAGTTTGTTTATTTGTTGTGTTAGGTGTGGTCGTTTAAGAGGTTGGTAGAGTTGTGAATTTCAATTTATCAAAATTCATTCCGTTTTAATTTGTTTGTCTTATTATTTTTTTTTAAAATGATAACATTAAAGTCATGTTGATACATTTTACCTATGTTTAGTTTAATACTCCCTCCTTTCCTTTTTTTAATTATCACGGTTTTCTTTTTTAGAATCAAACAATAAGACCTTTAACTAATATTTTTTCATCGTATTGATATGCAAAAAATTACAATTTAATTGTAACAATAAGAGCAATAATTTTGATATTGAAATTCACTAGTTCACTAATTTGAATCGTTAGTAGATTCGCCAGGATAAAGCTCGTCCTATTGAAAAGTTCATTTTTAATCTTAAACTCGAAACTTTTGATTAATGTAGAATAATTCCAACCACCTGATCACACTGCCCCGCATGAGTGGAATAGTGAGTATAACACTTTTGGATGGTTGTTATGTATTGTTCGATAGTGTATCGTATTGTATTGTCTTGTGTTGTAGCGTATCAAACTGCATTGTTTTAATGAATATAATGTTTGGACATATTATATCGTTCTCCGTCGTTATATAATATCACAAATCTATGATTTGAATGGTAAACCTACAAGAAAAGTAGGTCATGGGGTAGTTCTACTACGAAAAGATAGGGTAAAAAATGAAATATAATTATTAAATAATAGTAAATAAAGACAAAATGAGAAGAAAATATTAAGGTAATGACACAATCACACCAAATTGGTCGTTACATAAAAAATAAGTCTTTTCGTCGTTACCTAACGAATAAAATTTAAGTAACAATCAAAAGAACATTTATTTAAACTAACAATACAAATTACAATACAGTAACGACCATCCAAACAAGGTGCAAGGCAGCAATTTAATACAGTTTGGTTAGCTTTGTTAAATTTTTCCACCTAATTTTGTGTACATATTGGATTGGGGAGCCTGCCAGAGCCAGGGGTAGGTAGAGGCCATGGGTTGAAAATTGTATTCTCTGGTCGTTGGATAAGAATTTTAAAAAAAAAATCTAAAACCAAATGTAAAATACACTATTTTGGGAGTTTGACTTCAAAATCAACCCCACAGGCCACAAGTAGGTATGGAGTCGCGTTTGTTAGAGGGAACACTTTACTCCTAATGTGGGACCTCCCAATACAAATTCAAATTTAGTCAAACTCCAATGTGAATACTGAACACTAGTTGAAAAACCAAAAGAAAAAGGAATGAGTGTTGATTCTGAGTTTGCTGAGGGACCTTTAATAGATTCTCGTGAAAATATTAAGGTTGAATAAAAATTAATCAATGCCGTATACCCCTCTTCAATTTTCAACGAACAACATGATCTTGATCCATCATTCGACTTATATAATCTGAGGTTGAAAACCTTGATACCACGTGATCGATTATACGAACACACAAATCATCACACAACCAACTCCAAAACAAGTAGTCATTGAAAACCACTCAAAGTTGGCAAAACCAAAAAGACATGAAATGTAAGATGGCACCAGCTGAAATTGCAAGGAAATGTAGCAGATGCTCTTACTGCTTACATCAATCGTTTAAATAGTCAATCAACTATACGTCAATTCTAAACTTGTCGACTTACAAAGGCATGTAACAGCACACGCACACACAGGAAAAAACTAGCAGACAAAGCAATGCTTACAGCAAAATTACATTGGGTGGCTTTAAAGAAGAAGAAATTGTCACTGCAGAACAGATACGGATGGGCGAGGATTGACAACATTGAGCACCCCTCTTGCAGTTGCCTATTGATGAATTTAAGAAGTAATATAAATAACTTAAGCAAATGAAATATAAAGTTTTCCATGCAATTCCAGAAGAGATTTACCTCAAAGAAGGAATTAAAATTGAGTCTCAAAAGAAATTGTCTAAGGAACGGGGCTCTCTGGCTACCAGCAAGCCTGCTACTTCGGAGTATAGTGTATAGGGAGTTTGATTTTTTGTTGAACTCCTGAGAAGTCATAAAAAAGAACATGAGGTATTGCAGCAGGAACCAGTCCATAATAGATAGAAGAAATAATTCAAAACAAAGATCAACGATCATAGAGGAAAAATAGATCAAACTCAAGTACCGAAGTACTAAAAGATTTCATCAGCAGCACGTACCAAGTTCTTCAACAAACAAAAGCCACTGATAATCTAGTGCAGGGGACTAATTCTTCCATTATGATATAATTTTGATGATGAGTAAAATAAGGTGCCACCACATCTTTGTCAGCACTCATTAGTCAGATAAGTTGGGGATTAATCAAAGTGTTAGAAGATAATGACACAGGCGACTAAGACATCGATCAAGATATCAACCAAAAGATGCTCTGGCTTGACTGGCTTCTATTTAAGAGTGTATTTAGATGAAGAACACCAGAGGTAGTGAACAAAGGGCGAAGTGTTTTGACCAATTTGTATATGGAAAATTCTTGCTTCTTAGTGATGAATTTGAATGGACCAGCCATCAATCGTTATCTGAACATGTTATTCTTGGCTATCACTAGAAAATGAAACCACCAGAAGCATAAATCAACTCAATAGTACCTCAGCTATGTGCTCCAGTTCACTAGTAGTTCTATTGCTTTCGTCATTTTCGATCTTCCAACAGAACTGCAAGCATAGTTTCATTATTCCATCCAGAATTCTTGAGACAGAACCGATGTCCAAGAAAGATTGTGAAATTAGCGCAGCCAAATATCTGAAAAACAGCAATGCCCATCAACTTTTAAATCAAACAACACACAACAATCACAAGAAATGAGTAGCAACTATATAGTAATCTTGTTTCTGTTAAAACTAAGGGTTACTGAAAAAACTAGTAGAAGTTCAATAAGATGAGAACTTAAGGTGCAAAAGGCAAAGTGTAGGAACTCGGGAAGACAAAAATTCGTGATACACTTCTAACTTATTAGGCAGAAAAAATTTGCTTATGTTTGTTACTTTAGTGTGAAAAGGTTACGACAGTGGTTATGCAACAGTCGTCACATTGCAAAAAGTAGCTCAAAACAGATAGAACCTATATCTGAGATATTATGTCCCAGAGATGAAAGAGTAAACAAGAACTCTACAACTTGGATTCATAGACTTTTTCTTATAACAGCAGTGTCCAGGTTAGCTTGCGTACATCTCGACTAATTCTTCTGGATACCTGCCACCTCCCACCAACAATAGATACCTGGGCAACTCTGTCCACCAAGGCTGGGATAGATAGAAAGAAAACACCTAGCGTTATTTTCCATACTGGGATATTAATGTTAGACCTTATGGTTCTCAACCCAATTCATTGTCCAGTAGGCCACACCCTTGGGTGCAGATTCATAATGATTGACAACGTTCCAGTAGCTCCAATTCTACAATATGATATCAATGTAGGTTCATGTATCAACAACTAATTACAGTGATAATTTTTGACAATATGCACCTAAAGGAAACACAAAAATATAAGAAGCATAAGGCAAAGTGTGTGAACTTGGGAAGAACATTCGATAGATCACACAAATTTTAAATTCCGAAAAGCACTAATAGCAGCAGTTGCAATCACTATTCAATAGTTACTGACAGCATAATACACATTGAAATGTTCAATTCCTTACTCTTGATGAAAGCCCACAAGTTCCGTGAAATCCTGAGAATTCTGAATATGAGATTGCAAAACGTTCCACTGAGATTCTATCACATCCACCTGGGAAATCAAACTTGTTAACTAGGTTTTTGCATAGTCATTATCGTGGAAGACAATGAAGAAACAAGACTTTCAAACGTTGTCTAACAGAGAACCTTCTGTGAATGTTTCGTCAACTACTGATTAAGAAATAGGATCATAACATTAGTGGTGATGGACTATGACATTTCTTTCATACGCATTAGTGAAGTTTTTTCAGATGATGTTGAAGAATATTAAATTGTCACATTTATATCATATGTAGGAACTAACAACCTCAGACATGCTTTTGCAAGCTATAAGGTATCAAAATTATTCACTATAGGACAGCCCATGTGAAAGTACAAAGTTCCAATATTCAACTCTATGCAGGTCCATGAAAATAAGCCCAGTTGTGCGCTTCAAAAGTCTATTTTCTGCTGAAGAACATGAAAGAAGCTAACTGCCTGATTAGTTTACTATATCATAGCTCATATATGCATGTGATCATGGAAATTTCAAAGAAGTGCCTTTTAGCATTAAATCTATTACACATAACAAGCATTAGATTGAAGAAAGTTGGACCGTCTATTAAGCAATGATAACTGACAGAATGCTCACAGATATCTTACAGGAAATTACCTGAATATAGAATTGAAGATTTCTGATCAAGAAGGCCATGTGCTCTCTAACATGCCACATTGGTCTAAGGCGTTGCCTTCGATGCTGGGGCACTGATGACTTTCTAGAGTCATTTCGAAGTTTAGCAAAATCAATATGATCTTGATGCATAGCAAAAGCCCATGATTTTTCCAACTCCATTTGTGTCCTTTTAAGACGGAGCAGATACTGGAATATCCTTTGATACCTAAACCAAAATAGCAATTAATAACAAAGAGTAGTTGCTAAAGGTTTTGGCTGACAACAATGTCAAGTATATCATTCCTGTTCATATCCTCATTTTATTCTGGTGGATTGTTACTAATGAAGATATTCTGAAAGTCAGCGAAGACATTATGCCACCAGAAAAACCATATACCCAAGAAAATATTTTCCAAATAAGAGGAAAAAGATTTCTTTTTCTATGTTCACTATTTGGAATTGAAAAGAAAATATATTTCATGGCAGCTGTAAATCTTACTTGGATAGAACTTCCGGCGTAACAAACAGCTGCAATGGCCAATCAATAGAATATTCAAGGGAAATGCCATCCCATCCATCAAGGGACACCTCCAAAGAAGTATCTGGGTGACCCACTGCGTCTCCATCTTTATTCACTTTTACCTTGGGCAGATCAACTGGTGAGGGCTTCAGAGCGATTCCAAATGATGGCATTCTAACATTAGAAAAAGTAAATGTGATATGAACTGTTAATACATTTTAAATATAAGAAAAATCAACTCATGATCTTACCGCAAAGACACCCTTGAAAAGTATCTATCCTCTTCACCAATAGTCTTTAAAGCAGCCTGCAATGTAACCAAGGCAGTTCAAGACTAAGATAATTGTAATGATTAAAAACCACGACAAAGACCATGCCAAGATCAAAGAAGAAGCAACTGGACAAAAAAAATTCTGCCTCTGCCATTCCACTCAAAATTTGGTTGAAAATAAACAAAAAATAATGAAAGCATTTAAAAACAACATAATAGCCTTCTTATAGACAACTTATCAAAGACCTAAGCACATTAATCACCATTCAACAGGACTTTTCAAGATCATGGATTGATCTTCACGCAACCAACATCAGTAGCCTTTTAATGAGGCAGACAAGAAAAGAAAAGAACCAGTACGTAAAATGTAAAAGAGTATTTTATAATTTGGAAGGCTTATTGCAAACAATAGAAAAATATGATAATAAAGGCAATATTCAATATAAACATTATTGAGCTGTAAAGACCTACTAGTTGAAATGGGACCATAAGATCGGCTTCTGCAGTAGATTGGCGAGGTGGTAAACGCATCAGCTGGCGACTCTCCTCAAGGAAACTCTGTCAGCAATACCCTTTGTTAATACGGAGCAAAAACTCTATTTGCACAAATCATTTAAAGGAACAGCTTTCAAAAAGCATATGCTCTTCATGTAGATGTGAACAAAATACTTCCCGCTCAACTAGAATAGTACTAGCTCATTGTGCCATATTCATAGTAACGTACACTTATTTCTCACATATTTTTTTGACAATTGCAAGATAAATGTAACTGAACCATGACATAAAAACTTTGCTCTACTTATGTTGCATCAATTAGTGCATGTGTCCTTTCCACCAACAGAATATAGGGGTAAAAAATCACAAGCATGTGTAAGTTTATTCACTGATGAAATTGCTAATTTAGTTGCTACCTATTAATATACATAGGTAGTTTATGTCTTGCAGATGATGTACTTGACACAAGGGATGCATTTTGTTTATATCATACAATAACAAAGATTATTTCCCAGAAAATCTTCAAGATCATCTATACTAATATTTCCTTCATAAGAACCTTCAGCATGTGTTAAGTTTGGTTTAAAAACCCTAGGCTTCGGAGATGAAAACAGTAGCCTTACTAGTATAAAAGCCTAAATGTTCCCTTCATCTTTAATTGAATTATGTAACTTCCTCTCTGAGCTACCCACCACCCCACCCCCACCCCCACCCCACTCCCCACCCCACTCCCCAAAAGAGAAAATTAATAAATAAAGCAATCATCAGTAGAACAGGATATCATTACCACCGCTGTGAAACATGAGTTGTAGAAGTCAGTTTCCTTTACCTGGAAGAAATCACCTTTTTCCAAAAGAAAATAGTCTTTAAGAGCCTTTAAGTGCCCATTTAAGTCAGCGCGCACAACAACAAGCTGCAAATAGGAATCATGTGTAAGTGCATCATCTGCAGCAAGGAAAAAAATGGTCATATGCAATTACACCTGCCACAGATGACTGGCTGCAACTGCTTTGATTGTGTCAATGGCATTCTCGAATGATCTCTTGTGGAATTCAGATGACTCCTGCGAAAGAGATAGTTTTAAATTTAGGCCAAAACAATAAATAGAATGTGAACTTAGCTTCAGGAGGGAGAAATCCATCAGAGCAGGTTAAGAAATGTTTCAAGCTTTGAATACATGTACCAAAGAAGATAATATCATCCACATCAATCTAAAAGACTGATCAAGCTTATTGAATAGAAACCTTTAAGTCTTGAAGCATAGATTCAATCTTATCAGCCTCTGCCTGTGGGAGTAAATCTTCTCCAATTAACGTACTATCCAAGGAGTTATTCTGGAAAGAAATCGTCGTTGTATATCCTTGGGTCCTTTGAAATCCTCTTTGTATTTGCTGATGAGATGAACCATCCTTAAATTGGAAACCAGGACTTGGATTGCGAAGAACCCTAACAGCTTTTCCTGCAAAAAGAATGGATTCCACGACATGCAGAGTAATATACTCTGGCAGCATATCCTGCATGGAGAGAGAACGTACAAATAGCTTAAATGATGTTTGGTAGTAGGTTGACGGCAAAAGCTGTTCCATTCCATGTGAAGCTGACAGACAGAGGGGGGGGGGGGGGGGGGGGGGGGAAAGAGGATGCATAATGGTGGAGGGTCACGGGATAAGAAGGCCAAAAGTAACAGGGAACGTGATAAAGTAAGGCCGGAGAGTAGAATGACTCATATTTCATCAATGATGCAACAATTTTATTGTTAAAACAGTTTTAATTCTGCTAATGGAATTTATTTTTTTTCTTGTAGTCAGCTCTTGCTTTATCGAATGATAAAGAGGACAAATTCCTATTTTTCTTATCTAAGCCCACCTATCGCCTTTCTTCTGAGCAATAGAACATCTTTCTAACTTCATTCAGAAAACTGATTCTAACAATTATGCAATAGATTTGCAAAGGAAATTAATTTTTTTCGAGATATGTCTCACACGAGAATGTTATAGTTAAGATCTTCGAATTTGCACCTGAATAACAAGTAAACATTGTAAACATACATGACAGAAACAGAAACTAACTAGATTGCATTGTATATTAAACTAATGAACGTTGTATCTTTCCTAGATTCACCAAAGTAATAAATATATAGCAGGACTAATAGATTTTCTAACAAACCAGTTCCATTCCCCCCTACTCAGCTATACATCATAAAGAAGACAAAATGTCAGAAAAGTAGAGTTTCTAAATGGTCAGGATGCTGGTAACATCACCTTTTAAATGGGGCAGTCAAATGTGATGCGTAAGACTAAAGACACATCTAGGGAAATACATCTCTAGATCTGAAACAAACACTTTTACAAGGGCGATAGTCGAGATATTGTTCAAAGAAGATGACCAGAAAAATGGAACATATTCATAGATTCACATTAACATATCCAGAGGAAAAACATGAAGATTTAGCAAACACTCCATTCATCCCATCTTTAGGCTGGCCACTATTATTTACACGAAAGTGGGGTCAGAAGTGGAGATACAATTAACTTCTTGAAGAATCTGGACCAGTTTCCCAGTAAATATGATACCTCTTTCAAGGAAAATATTGAGGAAACGTGCGAGAAAAGCTTCCTCTTGAGGAAAGTGGACATAATTTTGGTAAAGCTGATAAGAGAAGTAGGAAACCAATTTTGAAGCAGAGGGAGTACTTTCTATTATAGAACCAACAAAACGAACAACGCAAAACATCCCAAAGAAATACTTCATTAAAAAAAAACATACCAAAGAAATATGGAAGCCCAGGTGCCAATCATTTAAAGATGTATCAGCAACTGACAAGCGCGTCAGTTTCTCAAGCAAATGTGGAGCTGATTCCTGTTCAGAGTCTCTGTCATCCTGACTAAAACATAATCACAACTTACTTATATATGTTACATATGGCAGTTTGAAAAGTAACAGGACATTATAGTGACATAAAATGAATGTCCTGCACCATTATTTATGTTAGGTGGACTGACTAACATGTTTGTTCCTTCTAAGATGAGAAGCAATCCATGTGACTTCTTGATATAATCATGTCATTCCAGAAAAACAAATGTGTTCTACTATATGCACGGTGAAGTCTTGTGAATGAGGTGGTTGATCCAGGCAAATTTCAAGTACCAGATAGTATGATAAGTTCTACACAAGTTGGGGGATCTACTGAAACACACAGCTCACAATCGTACACCCTTAACTGAACGATCCACATCAAACAATGGACTAATATTATTAATCAATAAATTTTGATAAATGCCAAGCTGCAACAAGCTTAAAATTATGAAATAGAATTAAGGACGCCCGTCTCAGTGCTTACCTGCTGATGTAGAATTCTTTATATGGATCATGAAGAATTCCATAAACCACCCAAGAAGCAAGCTGATTGTACATGACCTGATGCCCATGCCATAGAAGCCTATGCTTCAAGAAAAAGAAAAGGAAACACGTGTAAAGAGGAGAACAATTGTTTTTTTTTATCCATTAGCTACAGTACTAGCAGAGATACCAGCATAGAGTTAGCAGCTTCTGATTCCACTAATAGTTCTTTTCCAACTTGGTCAAATTATATTGTAAGAAGAAAAATCCAACGGATGGCTACGTTCTTGCAGGGAGGGTAAACATTTGCATCCTCAATAACAGAAGAAAAAAAAAGAATATGTAAAATTCTAAGGCACTATTTTGAAAAAATTCCTGAGACTAGTAAAACTCAATCAACTTTCAAAGAGAATAAGGGCACTATTTTGAAAAATTCCTGAGACTAGTAAAACTCAATCAACTTTCAAAGAGAATAAGTAGTCTCAATTTTTTTTGGTTTGCTCAATTCAGTGTCCACTTTGAGTATAAACTTTTATCAGTGAACGGAAGACACTTTTCCACTTCCAAATGATTAATTTATCAAAAGCATCTTTACCCACATTCAACTCTCTTATCTTTGATCATATATTGGTCATGAAGTTCTTGATAATACTCGGAAAAAGACGAAGTTAAGAAGAATGACTTATCTAGACAGAAATCCTTTCCCGCGTCAGTTCTTGAGGATACAGAAAACCGCGATGAGTTATGACTTACCTCCATTATAGTGATATCAACAATCGAAAAAGTGGAGTTAAGAATACTATGTTACTCCACCTTTACTTTTAATTTGGAATGTTTTGGAAGGGGGGCGGAGTTAGACAGGAAGATAAACCAATACAGGCACTAGAAAGGGGCAGGTCAGATGCACACGTTAACACAAGTGCTAGTAAAGGACCAAGACTTGACTAATGTTATCAATTTAAATTTCTCGCAAAATTCCCCATCAGTAGGTGTGCTTTTCAGTGAAGACGTCTGCATGCCTTATCAGAAGGAAAATGGCAAATGTACAACCACTACTAGCATAGTATTCAAAGACTGGACTTGTAAGCAACTTTTGAGAAGTATGGCAATTGGCAACAACCATGACAAATAAATAATCCACGAAAAAAGAAACAGAAAAAACAGCCGAGACGGCAAAAAAATGTGATAAAAGTTTTAAAAGGGAAAAGGGTAATATTTACCCCTCTACTATTGAAAAAGGTTTAATATTGCCTTCTCTTATACTATCAGTCCGTGTATGCCCTTAATGTTATACTTTTGGTCCATATATGCCCTTAATGTTTTAAAAATGGCTCAAATTTATCCTTTCTCCGCTAACACCATCCATTTTAGCCAAAAGACACACCACACCAATCCTTCTTCTTCCACCACTACCCAAAGTCACCAACACCTTCATCAGATGTATCATCACCTCCAACTCACTTCCTTTCTTTACATACTACTAACTCATCGTATGCTAAAGCTAATGGTTGTGAAATTTTCCATCACACTCGATCATTTAAAATTTCAAGTTCCACATTAGTGTAGAATATTTGAATTGAATTTCTTTTGTATGCAGATTTACACACAATAAAAGAAAAAGAGGCAGCACAATTAGAAAATAGATTTTGAGTAATCACATACAACCTACTCGTAATTTGCATTTACAAATGTTGAGCTAGTCTTCAAGTTTATTGTTATGGAGCTATGTTGATAATGTGATATTACTCAACTCCTAGAGATATGTGTTTTGCTATGTATGAGTTCTGTTCTTATAATCACCCATTTGGCAGTATATAAGGAAGCATTTTTATTTTTCTTATGCTTGTTTAACTCTTAGTTCAAATCTTCGACATACTTTGGAAATATAATTTCATAAGTTGATATTTGTTTTTTTTTTTTTTTTGATAACCGAGAAATCCGTCTGTGACCCGCCCTTTGGATCAATCACAGCCTTCTAAACTCGGTGGATAATGGGCCCGCCCCTCTACCCTTCTCCACTTAAATACCGGGCTTCGCTTTGCATGGTGTGGGGCTTGAACCTGCGACCTAAGCCACAAATCCTCCACCTTTTGCCACTTGAGCTAGGCCTTGGGGGCAAGTTGATATTTGTTTTGAAGATATGACTTTTAAAATACCAAGATAATCTGTAATATTTATTTACATTTCAAACTTCCAATAATCATGAAACAAAAAAGAAGGAATGTGTTGGTGCGTAGATGGTTTATGTTATGGTGAAGGTGTTGGTGTGGTGGATTGTCATTTTGGCTAAAATGGATGGGGTTAACAGAGGACTGGCAAATTTGAGCCTCTTTTATAACATTAAGGGCATCTATGGACTGATAGCATAACATTAAGGGCATATATAAACTGATAATACGAGGGAGGGAAATATTCAAATTTTTTCAATAGTAGAGGGACAAATATGACCCTTTTCCTGTTTTTAAATGCTCACCTCTGAATGCATGTCTGTAATTCAGGAACCCCACAGTGGCAACGTTTGTGTAAAAGGTTGAGAAGTTTCCCTCCATAAATGTTATCACGTTCAATCTCTAGAATCAACTCAAACAGAGGAGGCAAAAGAACGAAGAACTAAAATAAGATATGTTAGCAAGTCATTTAAGGAACAAACACAAGTTCATTGAATGTACTGAAGTAGGAAGACCAAGAAAATTAAGCGTGGAAAAACATGGCTACAAGAATAATATGAAGTTTGAGGAAGCACCATCAAGCCTTGACCAGAGCAAAATAAGTGCCACATCAAGAACTAATAAAAAATGAGTGAAAAAGCAGAGAAATGCAGGTTCAGGAAGAAGAGATGAGCTACAAGAAAAAGAAAAAGGAAATCAGAAACTTTAAAATCAGGCAAGCTCGCTTACGATTGACTAGGATAAAGAAACATGGAGCTATTGTACCAGAAGAAACATGCAAGAGAAGACTCGATACAGCCAAAGTGACCAGCTAATCTAACAATTTCTCAGTCCAGTTTTTATCGTAGAAATTTAAGCAAATGAAAAAGAACAACCCTCATACGGGTCTATGATTCAAACTCAGAATTCTATGACAACGTATTAAAGTGATGGTCTACATTTCTGCTTTTGCTGGCCTCTTTTCACAGTAGAAATATAGTCATCAATAATGTGATCATAAGCAAAGAAGAACAAAAGCAAAGTCTATTACATAGAGGAAACAGACGACTCACCTTATTGAGGCCTTGAGTAAGTGTTGCCACGATAGGCAGTGAATCAGATAGTAACTTTTGCTCAATGTGGAGAACAGCAGACCTATAAACTGACAACACCTCAACAACACCATTCGCAATGGCCCTCCTGTACACACTCTGCTTCGATGCTTTTCCTTTCAATAGTTGGGATGTCCTCAACAAAGGTGACTCATTGGGGAACCTAATCCAACTTAAATTACGCGACTTGGCTGCAAAGCGATCTAGCTCCCTGTAGTAAAATCCTAGAGTAATAATCCTCTCAATGACATCCCTGCACCCAAACCCAAAATCACAACACACTACAGCCAAATAATTATAAACGTAATACATCAAAGGCCGTAGTCTCATAGGAGCATTTATATGCTTAAATGATAAATGCTGCATACTATTTAGCTAGATAAGCAGAAAAGGCAGTCTAAAAATGCACCAAGATTCTATATCTTCAATAAAAAAGGAACTGATTTTTTTCCTAAGCAATAATCCTCTCAAAGACATCGCTGCACCTAAAACCAAAATCACAAGAAGCACCTAGACTTCACAACCCAAGATATTGTTGGAACAATTTTATGAACTAAACAAAGAAAACCACATAGTATTATTTAACTAGATATGCAGATACTTCCTAACATAATGAGGTTCAATATATTTAAACCATCAAACGAAATGAATTCTTTCATGTTTACAAAAAAAAAAACTACTCCCGACTCAATTAAACTAGTTTGGGCTGGTTATATGAAATCCTCACTAGCCATTTCCCTCCATTTAGACTAATTCTATTGCGAAATCAACCATTTGGGGTTCTCTAACACTATAGTTCCTTTACATATTGCATACCACAAATAAAAAAAGAAAGAAAAAGGAATTTGTTTTTTTTTTAATTTTGAAAGCGCAAGGCCGGAATCACAACAAATAGCAAACCTTTCAGCGGGGGTTGGATGAAATAGCAATCAAGGGCAAGCTTAAAGATGGATACTTACATCTTCTACTGAGGTTACAAATCTCATAAACAGATTAAAAATGAATTACATTACCCAAAAGACAATAAATTGCAAACCTTTCACTGGGTTGAACGAAGGAGACATCAGGGGCAAGCTTAAATGTGGGTTCTTGAGAGATGGGTGCATCTGGTGATAAAGGAATTTGGGCCCCAGATTGTTCTTGTTGTTCTCTAACGTCGATGATGAGATCTCCGGTGTAACCCAACAGGGCAAGTAAGAGTTCGTGCAGCATAATTGAGTTGAACAAAATAAGGTAAAGGTGAATTGAATTTGCTTTAAAGTTAACTGAAGAAGAAGAAGAGAGTGTGTTTTAGATTTTGATTTTAAAAAGTTTTAAGGATCGTTGCTGGGAATGTTGGGGAAAAGCGGGAAAGGGTTTGGACAGAGTCCGAATTTTAACGGGTCGGGTTAGAGAAATGGGCTATAGGACGGAATCAACCTTCCGTCAACTAAGCTATTAAAATTTTCCGAGGGAAATGGAACCCTTATAAAGAGGTCAACAACCCTTCTGTAACTCCCCAAACATTCTGTTTTGTACTACTATATGATATTTAACTGGACATTTTAACTTGCAATTTAAACTAGGGCAGAACACAGAAAGAGTACTATATCAACGACTGAGCCTTATACGATCCGAACTTGAACTTGAACGTATCAAACAAGTGAATTCCGAATACCAAATGATTAAAATATATATATGTGTATTGCTCCTCTGATAGTAGTAAGAAGTCATTCATGGATATCGCGATGACTGAAACACTGATCACTGCAACAATGTAGACAATAGAGGCAAAGAGATTGTTTTTTCTCCACCAAATAATGTTCAAATGAGACTTGACACTTCTTAAAAATGGTAAATGGTCTATAGAAGCACATCAAAATTACAAGGTGCTGCTAGTACACAGCAAATACACGGCTAAACTTAGATAACCAAGGATCATAAAGCTTAAAATTGCAACACTCAAATCCTAGTTGAAAGTTGATGTTTAATTCTACAGACAGCAGCTAAAATATAGTCTTATCTACTTCTTTGCATATGTAATCAACATGGGATTCTCGGCGGTAATTTTGAATCCTTGCAGGGCTTGCATAGCAACAGTGGATTGCATCTCATCTCCATATTCTATGAAAGCAATTCCAGGCTTTGCCTCAACCATCCTAACTTCCTTGAAGCCTGGATATTGGCAGAAGAGCATTTGTAGCATCATTGGAGTAGACTGATGAGGAAGATTCTGCACAAACAATATGCTATTTGGAGGAGCAGGAGCCTCCGGCACTGCAGCTTTAGCTCCACCCATGTATGGTATTTGTGAGAACTGCAGCAATTGGAGAAGGGGAAACAATTACATTTTAGAAAGTTTCTTGTAAAAAGCATCTAAAAAAATCACAAATAAGCACTAATTGACTACATTTTAAACCTATGTGCATTAGAAGGGTGTTTAACTTGATACATCAAGATTTCACCAAAATGAGAGAGACAAATCACAAGCTAATCAAGAACCCAGCAACAAACTTCTAACTCCCAAGTACATAACTAACTCCCAACTACGTAACTTCCACTTTCCATGCACCATGGAGCACTTTCAAGTATTGCTCCCAATTTCTTTTCACTCCAAGAAATGTGTTGTGTGCTTAATAGGAAAAATCAGACAACATCTTTCAAAACAAAATCAAAATCACATCACCTGATTAACTTCGTGTAGTGTAGTGACAGGAAAACAGATGATACAATCCCATTAATTCAATATATACGACGCAGAAAACAGGAAACTCAACAAAGTTTCTGAAAAGTAGGGAAAATGCTTACAGGAGGTGCTGCACCATAAGCACCAGCATACGCAGGATTCAGACCCATTCCAGTTTGATTAGAATCTTGCTGGTCCTTTTTCTTTCTCCCTGCAGGATCACAGTAAATAAATAGCTAATAAAATTGCAATAGTCAGGTAATTGTACTTTATTTACTTTTTTATTTGGGGGGAGTGGGTGGGTTGTAGGGGAGGGGGGACAGGGAAGCTAATCACAAGTACAGAAGTTGGTGGGTAAAATTCATCTCCCTGTTATTTTATGTAGCTTATAGCAAACAGTATGTAGCAAACTCTATGAAGTAACATGTTTTAGATGTATAGTCCAACCTTCTCTAGGGATTCAAACGAATATTGGAACTAGAAAATTTTCAAATAAAAGAACTTACCTTTATCCTCATGCCTCTTTCTTTTTTCTCGGGGAACAAAAGTACCATCAGCTTTTGCTACAACATCAGATTTCGTCTTTGCATATTGTATTCTCTAATAGACATATATGTGTCAGAAAATTATGTAACCAATCTATAGTACACCAAAAAAGCATATAACAGTAGCTATCATAAGACATAATTGAGCTAAAGAAGTTAATTCAGGAACTAAAAAAGTGACTCCAGGTATGAAACCCCAACCTCATATCTAGAAGCAACATTAATTTTGCTCAAGTAATCAACAGATGAACACAGCATGCGCATGCAAGAACCACAAACAAATAGGTGGCCACATTGTATAGCATTATATGCACTTTGCTAAACCTCGTAACATACTAATATGTAAGTGCAACGAGTAGCATTGCATTTAAAAGTAAACATTGAGAAAAATCACTCAAACCAGTTGTTTTACTCAATGAGGAAATGGACTGAGTAGCATGTATGATGTAACAATACCAAAGTATGCAAAACAATATCCATAAACATCTTAACCATTCTGCATGTGAATCATCAGTAGTTATGGTAGCACCCCATGCAATAACAGAAAACAACTATTTTATGAGGACAAAACAACAAAATATAGATGGTAACATGTTTTGCAAAAGAACAAAAGACAACTAAAATATAGATGTTTGTATTTTGTCTTTTTGGTGTAACGTAATTAATGTACATCACATACGCACTTCACTTGAGTTACTCAACTTTGTGGGCATTTGAGTTTTTCTCCTGCAACTATTTGCATGTGTTTGGGTTTTTCCCTGCAATTATTTGCACTTCTTGGGTGCCTATGGAGAGCAATAATTTTTAACCGTATTCATCAAAACAATTTTTAAAAAAACAGCAAGTAATGAGGTGACACCTAGAACTAGCATGGAAAAGCACTCTTAAACTCAAGTGAAGATGAGAAATATGCATCTAGTACACAATTGAAACTAAAGTCTAAAAGAAGTCTAATTTGCAAAGTCACAGCTCCCATGATGCTAAAGCAGCATGTACATTTCAGAATATCTTCATTTGGATGATGACAAAAATAATTTTCCAGGTCGGAATATCTTTGGCAAGGATAATCTTAACCAATCTCTGAGACCAGGAGATACAGTTGTTTATTGAAACAATTAAATGTTCAAAGCAGATTATGACTACAATTATCAATTCTGACTCCATTCTTCCATCTATGGGCCAATACATACATGAATAACATACATGCAAGTAGCACATATCGAGGATTGATGTCCTACATAGACATCTCACCTCCGGTCCATGGATATTACACTACAATGATAGAATGTGCTAAGGAACAAGGTCAATTAAAAATAAAAAGAGAACTTGTCTCAGAAAAGACATGTAACCTCACATAATCAATTGGGACTTAGCTAGGATACAACACAACAAAAGCAACTATATATATAATACTCAACTAGTTGGGAATAAGCCTTAGTTGTTGTTGTTACTCTTCCATTAATAGACCTGTAATGGGAGTTTCACTGGGGTTGGTAACACAAAATGGGTTGTCCGAACCCATCAAGTTTTCTACCTCAGGTGATCACATCATAAGTTCTAAATACACTTTGCAGAAACTGCAGAAAGATTTGCGAAGGCAGATCCAATTTGGTTGGACAGAGAATTCATGGGAGAGAAGGCTAACATTAATAATATACAGGTGCTATTAAATATAGAATCTTATGAGTCAACGCGGTTTTTATATATCCTCCATCTACCTCCAAATAATGAGACTAAAAACCGCTAACCTTACCATTTAGCCAACGAACTAACTAATGTACCCTTATCAGTCAATCATTCTAGCATATCAAATATCTTGAATCAAAAGTGTTAAAATATCAAATATCTTGAATCAAAAAGCGTGATAGGTTTGGTGATTATCAGGAGTTCCTTAATCTGGTCAGATACTTGTATGTCAGTATAGGATAATTGTAATATCCAAAAGAGCATCTAGTTTTAGCCAAACTATCCTTTAAAAACAAATTATTTAAGTTATTAGAAACTTAAATAAAGCGGAAATGCAAAGGATTCTTGTAGCCAAATAATTTAGGATTGAGACAACATTCTTTGCTTGATAAATTTTGTGTAGTTGTTTGCTAGATTACGACAATCATGCTCCAAATCCTTTGAGAAGTAATGAGAGAACAACCAAGATAGCTTCAAATTGAACATAATCTTTGATTTTTATCATGCTATTCTAGTATATGCATACAACATGTATTGGGGTTATGAAAAGAAACCAATCCCAAGGAAGTTGCAATTGACTGTATGAATCATCATTGAACATATCTCTTCAATTAAGCTCATCTAGTAGTTTGCTAAAACAAAAAATGCCAAAAGCAGTTCAGTTCTTCTTTCCATATAAGGCAACTGGTTTGAAGACCTCAAAAACACTCATCCTTACTCCCAAGTCCTAACAGCTTTACTTCTGATATCCATGACATCCCCAAAGACAGATTATACTCTCTCTGCAACTCATTTATAATCCGTTCCAAGGAAATGACACATTTCTATACTTGGGAACAATCTACCTTTAACTTCTCATTCACTCTTGATAACAAATTCTTAGAGACACACAAATGATATGACATGTTTAAGACCACAAGTTTTAGAAGTCTTATAGTGACACAAATGTTTTGGCATATTTAGGTCTATAAGTTTCAAAAGTTTCATTTTTTTCTTAAACTCCGTGTTGAGTCAAATTGTGTCACATAAATTCAAACGGAGGGAGTACAAAGTTTGACCATGAATAATAGCATTCTCTAATTAAGCATAGGTAAGATGCCTAAATGCTTGAGCAATCAATATGTTCTAGGATCATATAAATATGGTTATGATACCTTCCCTACTGATCATTAGTTTTTTCAAGAAAATAACATAAATAAATAATCAAAGCCACACTAGAATATTTAATTTTCTTTAGCTCCATCTATGGTCACAAACCATATCCATCCCCAAAGTCGGTATAAAGACGAAATGGTGGATTCACAGTGACTAAATTATGATAAAATCAACCAATATAAACCTACATATAGCTGACCCCCACTAGTTTGAGAGGTATAGTTGATGGATTGATAGTAAAGTTGATTATTTTTGTGCCAATGAATTAGAATTGCAGCAAACACATTGCAACAGTAACAAGCTAGAATCCAGTAACAAGCTACAATCCAGTACCATAGGCTTGTCGTAGAAAGGGAAACCCTGCATCTGGCGAAGTGCATTGCTAGCAGAAGAAACCTCCTCAAACACTACCCACGCCTGTCCTTTATGCTTTAGGGTTTTGAATGCTAAAACCTCAAGTATCTTACCAAACTGTGAGAACACAGCGTGCATCGATTTCTTCAGCTCTACAATTCAATCACCATCAATATACATAACACATTTTATACACAGTGAAACACGAAGATAATGTTCTGCGTAAACATGTACGGAGTACCTTCTAGCTTGATTTTTTCATTGAGGTTGTTGATGTAAATAGTCACATTCGGTGGAGTTTCGCCGCCGCTTGGGGCTGGATTCGGGTTCGTATTTTGGTTCGCTTCCGCCATGGCTCCTCGTCTACGCCTAGCTGCAACTTTCGCCGGTGAGGTAGAAACTTCAGTTGTCGTTAATTTCTCCAGAAATTTTTGGGCACGAATAGGGCTCTGATTTGGGCTTGGGCTAGATAAACAATTGGGCTTTGAGCCCCTTAACTCAATCCAATTGGAAGAAAAATCAGCCCAGTTGGATCTATTCTAATTATTTGGACAATTGATCCTTCAAGGGAACATTTAGGAAAAAATGGCATAACATGACATCCCATTTTACTAATTGGCAGCATATAGCTTTCTTTTATTTTTTTGATAAAAAAAAGTTTTTGAAAATTAAATTTTGCAATTAGTAGCCCACGTATTGGGAAGTTCATTTTTAATTAAATTAAATAATTTTAGAAGGTGGGCAGCATGGTGTCCTTTTTTATTGGGAAGTGGTTTTTTTCTTCCTATTTTTTATCTTCTTTTCCATACACACACACAATTCTTTTGAATTGTGTTTTTTTTAAATTAACTATTTCTTCTTCTTCTTCATTACTTTGAATAAAAGATGATTTACTTTTTGTTTATTAGTTTTACATATTTGAGTTCTATAAAAATATTCGTTCATAGGGTCTATTTTTTCTCTTCCGCTTTTAAATTTTTTATGGTTTGTTGATGTCTACTCGTCAATTTCTCTAACTGTTAGCCTATGTTTGATCCCCCTCTTGTATTGTCGTTCAATTTTTTGGGAGTTTTAATTTTTGAAATTTAAGGTATATCTAATTTAGGCAAAAACTTACATAACAATAATTGATTGTAGGTATCAATTGTCATGTTTAAGAAAGTTATCCCTAGGATTATTCATAAAAAAAAGGATTCTCATTCTAATTTTGTGGATTCTCCATCCACAACTCTAAATTTTAGCCATGTAAGTTCTTCTCGTTATCCGATTCAACTTGTGTGTTTGCTATTGAGCATTTTAAATTTAATGTGCAATCCTCATTTACACACTGAATAAAGAATCTGAGATGTATACACATTTTGAGGGAATGAATACACGAATATGTATACATGAATGCAATGCATACATGAAGTGTTTGATTTTTTAATATGTATGCACTGATTTTTTAATATGTATACACTGGAAGGGATAACATAGCTATAATTGTATACTAATATACTAAGTGAATGAATACACCATTCTTTTACCTATATACAATCATCAAGTATACAATTGGAATTTTTTTTTATCAAGTAACGAATAAAAAAACATATGAAAATACATAATTTACGTTTTTAGGTGGTTACGTATTGTATATATAATTTTTGATGTTTCCGTTATTTTTGTTGTTTAGTGATGTTTGGTTATACGAGGAAAACAAAAAAAAAACTATTAAAATGTCATTTATTAATTTGGGCCATTTTGTGTTTATTTTTTATTTGTCTATTAAATGCTAATTATTGTTGGGCTATTTATTGCTAATAATTATAACTATTAGTTGTATATATGTGTCATTTCCTCAACATTTAGAGATGGCGACAAATCCGGACGTGCGAGATGAAATCATGATTTGATATTTACATTTTAAAAATTTGTAATCCTGAATAATGTGTTCTTTGTTTTTGAATTTGGAGTTTCAAATCAAAATCTCAAATCACATGTCCAAATATTCATTTGAAATTATAACTTGTATCGCATATCCAAACGCAAGCCTGAACTCGATTAAAGTGTAAATATATATTAGTAAATATATCATAATTACATAGTTGAAATATGTATAATTGATACGTGTCATTTATTATTAATTTGGAAAAAAAATGAATTTGGATATAATTAGTTAAACACAAGAGTAACACTTGAATGGGTCATTTGCACTCTGTCCTTATTTGTGTTGGTCTTTATTTTATGTCTCTCGTAATAAATAATCTATTCGCATGGTATAAATTTATACTTTCGTATCATGATATCCTGAAAGTTATGTCTTGACATGATTTTGGTTTCTAAATGACATAAGTTTAATTGATAAAGGACAAAAAGTAGAAAACAACCCATATAAAGAGAAAAACACATGCAATTTTCCATCCTACTCATTATTATTTTTTATTAAATATGTTCAACTGATCACACTTCATTTTACATGACCTATGCATAACCTAGATTATTTGTTTTTATTGAAAGCGAATCTTGATCTCTCATATGTAACTGTCTCGTTTTGTTGATCGTAATGTCACGTCCCGCCACACCACAGTTAAATTTTGCGTCCGGATAGGGGCGGAAAGGTCTAGAGTTGTGGAGAGGTTTTCGGAAGACTCTAGAACTCTTTAGATTATTCAAGAAGACTAGAGAATTCCCTAGAATTCTCTAGAATAACTTAGAAGGCAATTGAAGGTCCTAGATAGTTTCCAAGAAGGAATTCTCTAGAATGTGTAGAGAATTCTAGAAGAGGGACTAAATATTTTCTTGGAAAGCTTTAGAATTTCCTAGAATTAGTAGAAGATTCTAGGGAGGGACCAAAGTGTAAATAATTTAGAGACTTGTAAAGTAAATATTAATTACATTTTAGTCCCTAGGAGGAAGAATAAATAGAGGTGCCCCTCATTTGCAAGGCACCAACCATCCAACCATCCAAGTGTAAAGCAATCTTCCAAAAGCAATACAAAAGCCTTCTTCCAAAACTCTCTTTGTTCTTTCTAAGTCTTTCCTTAAGCATTCTCTTAGCGATCTAGTCTTAAAGGCCTTACTTGAGCTTACAAGATCGTGAAAGATTCGTGAGTAAGTTGTCAAGTACTGCACGGAGCATTAGTGAGACTCTAAGTCCGTGACAGTAAGCTACCCAATTAAGTGCACCACAATATATAGTATATACTATACTTTTGAAAAATCTTTGAATTCTCAAGAAAAGTAGCACATCACAAGTTTCGAGTGGACATAAAAAAATTGGGCACATTAGAAAATTTTGTGAATCGCAAGTAAGATCAAATTAAAGCATCAACTAAACAATCTTATTCACAACTCTCTCAATAATAATTGAGAGATGGTATCAAAGTATCCTATCCAAAAATATGCCGAGAGCTAGAAAAATGAATATTATTATTCGGGAGAATTTAAGTACCTTAGTTGGTTGAATTTTGAATTATCGCCAATTAAACCTGATGTTGTTGATGTTTGAATTTTTGTTTAGCTGAAATTAAAGTTAAAAATCAAATTAAAGTATTACCGACTCAATTTTCTAGGACGGGTCATGAAATTTTTTTATGATATTTTCATTTACTACGCTAATAACAGAAAAAAAACATTATGAATAGTACGGCCTAATAAAATTGGTGGAGTTACGTAACAGAAAACTCATTAATTTTTATTTCAAATTATGTATTTATATTATTAAAAAAACTCAGTTAATATATATAAGCAATCTATTCAAAATTCACTAAAAAAATTATAATTCAAAAATTATAAATTAAAATTTCTGACTCCGCTGCGTGATAATAAGAGAATGGCAAACTAAAGATAAGTTCAAAAGGAAAATAAATTATAAGAAAGAAAGCCTATATTTTCCCAACAATGTGATCACCCATTATTACTAAATTAAAGTTTATGGATAAGATCATTAGACCAAATCAAGTGCCAAATTCATGTGGGATTATCAAGACACAAGTGGCATTAAATTCTTTTTAAAAAAAAACTATTTTCACCAGTTAAAGTGCATATCAAATACGTAAATAAGTTAAATACGACTTATAAATTAATTCAATCAACTTATAAACTTAGTCAAACAACCTGAACAGTGCGTTTGACATCACTAAATTACATACTAAGATTTTTTTTCTTTTTTGATTCCTTGTGGGAGTTAGGTTTTGCTCCACAAATTAGGTATAAAAATAACATACACAAAAAATATGTATATTCTGTGAGCCTGAAATTTATTATTAATATATGATAAGGACGAATGATAGGGAGAGCAAATTGAGTTTTTTTCCAGAAAAATAATGTTGTCTTTTGGTAGTCTAAAAGAGGCAAATTAAAGCTAGGATTTTTTTTGTGTGTGGAATTAATATTGAACACTGAATAATTAATGTAATAATAGGAATCTGTCTTTGCCACAGCTTTTTGGCTCCACAAAAAATTTTGTGTGTTCAAAAATAGGCCTTTAATTGTGTTGATAACAACTTCCACTTTTTATTCTTATTCTTTAACCAGATACTGAGAGGAAACATTAAAAAAAAAACATAATTTTATATTATATCAAATTATGAGTTCTTTATAACAATAATTTACTATAACATCTAAAAAGTATTGGAACAGTTATAAAAAAAATTATAATAATAAAAAAATGAAGCAGACTATCAACCTGCTTCTCCTTTTTTTCTTTTTTCTTTAGTATATTTTTTTCTATATGTGGAAGATAATATTTATGTCAGTTTGTACATATTTTGACTAATGCTATGAAGTGTCTATTATCTCTCCAGCACAATATATATCAGGTAAGTGCTAACTTTGTTAAGTATGATTTGAATATATATAGGGAAAAAATATAGATTTTCTTCGAACTTGTTTCGAAAAGTCAGTTACATATTTAAACTATTATGACGACTTATTACGCATTTTTACTACTTAAAAGTAAAATTTATTTACCTACTGGGACGTATAAGTAACACCACTCTCACATTATATGGTGTATTACACTCGCTGCCACATCAAATTATGATAGATTATTTATTTTTGATCAAATATCTCGAATTGAGTTCATGAATGAAAAAGAAATCAAATAAAAAGTGTTTTCCTTTAATTGAACCTTATATAATCATGTGAATCCCACTAAATGGAGTCACAAAACGAATATCAAGCATCGATAAAAATTTTTTGACTAAAATAAACAATTAATTGATTTAATAGTGTAAATCCAGTGGCACAACTAGGTACTCTGAATATGTTTGGTTCTTGCATAAAGAGAAGCAAGATGTCTTTTGGCTGCCTCTGTCCTTTTTAAAAAAAAAGGGGGTATTGTTTATTATTTAATGTTCGATATTTATATTAGGATTTAACAAATTCAAATTTTTATTGCTTAAGGTTTCATTTAAGCAAAAACTACCAATTTTTTAGAACTTAAAAATAAAACTTTTAATTGAGAATAAAAACAACCTCATCCACCTCACCGCATTCTTCCTTCGGTGATTCTCCTTTCTTTGGTTATTGCAAGTTGTTGAAAGTGCATGTAAATAATTGGATACTTATGGGATCATATGTTTGCCGTCTTTTTACTTTTTTTCTCACTAAAATATTACTCCCTCTCGTATAAGTTAATTATTTTATTAAAAATAGTTATTTCATATAAGTTGTCCATTTTATTAAATTAAAAAATCAGTAATTTTTTTCTTCTATATTATCCTTATAATTGATTCTTTTTTAAAGTGTTTGTATTTATTTATACTCTATCCTTTCTTATTTAAAAAATTACTATATTTTTATTTGTATAATTTAAATTCATAACATACGTTTAACTCCCCTTTTCTTTTCCTAAGGAAAGCATGAGAAAGATGCACAATCCACAAATTAGTAAAATTTCATGTAATCAACATATTCTTTTTAAAAAAATATTTCTCCATCTAGTTTTAGTAAAGTTGCATTTTTTAGCTAATATACCTTATTTTATTAATTAATGTTTTCGATTACAAATGACCCGTCAACTTTTATGATTAAATTAGAGTGAACAAGATTTAATCCACACTATATGAATGATTCAACTTTGCCCATATATATATTATGTATATAATTCAATTTTCTAAGTGACGTGTCGCTATTATATTACAACGTTAATATAATATTTCAAGAGTGGATGAATTGGCAAAACTATTATTGGAAATATAATATCTTGAAAAATGTAATAGTAAATAATTATAATTAATGATAAACATAAATTAAGAATTAAGTGTAAATTATTCATTACTTTTTTAAAATAAATCGATATTATTGAACATTTCAAAATAATATAGTGAATAATTATTATTGGATGGAGGAAGTATTAAAAAGTTGCTCCAATAAATAAATACATGTAAATTCAAATTTAATCGAGCTATAATATGAACACACAAACCAAAAAAGGAAGTCGATTCAACTAAGAAAAGGTATCGACCAAGTGTCAACTAAGGAGAGGACCTTTGCGTGTAAATAGTGGCCCCAAATTAAACCCTAGTCCATGTTTGCCTTTTCCCTCCTCATTCTCCATCTCTATATATACTTCCCCATTCTCTCCTTCATTCCTCCTCCCTTATGTAACCCTAAAATCGCCGGAGAGAGAGAGTCGAAGCTACAGAATTTCAGTTCGCCGCTGCGGAAGCTCCATAACCAAATTCCTTCCGCCGTAGCGTTCTTCTTCAGAAATTCTTTTGCTTCGTCTCCGATCCCGATCAATAGCAATGGCTCGTTCTTTCTCTAACTCTAAGATTCTCTCTGCTTTCGTCTCCGACTCCGTCTCTGCTTTTCTTAGCAGGTAATGATCAAAACTTCCGTAGTATGAATCTAAACAGAAACGATTCAAATTTTGAAATCGGTGAACGTGAATATATAGCGCTGCTTCCGTCGAGTTTTTCGGTGTAAATCTATATACTACTAAAATTTTCTCAGCTATATAAACATATATATTGCATCTTAGTCGAATTCTGTGCTGTGTTCATAGCATTATTATAAAATTATGCTCAACGTAAACAGGGGATTGGACTCTGTTTCTGTGTTTTCCTTAGCAGGTAATAACCGAAACATTCGTTTATTATCCCCTGGAAAAAAGGCGTTAGGATCCAATTATCGAAATCGGTGAGCGTGATTGCCGCTGCACATGTTAACTGTTTCTTTTTCAATATAATAGTATATTTTTACGTACTTAGATTTTTTTGTTCATAGCAAAAACAGAGGACTGTATCGGGGATTTGCTGTGATGTGAATTTTGTGTGTATGTACGTACAGGCGTGGATATGCGGCGGCATCACAAGGTGCAGTCTCCGGTGTAGCGAAAGGAGGAGTGCCAAGGAGCAACGTAATGATGCAAAAAAGTGGAGAGGAATCCGTGAAGACTTCATGGGTGCCAGATCCAGTTACCGGTTACTACAGGCCGGAAGGACAAGCAAATGAGATTGACGCTGCTGAGCTCCGGAAGATGCTGTTGAAGCACAGATCTGGAAGCAACTGAAAAGCTTTGAAGCTGCGTCTTTGATCTCCGGTTACTCATCGGAGATCTTTGATCAACGAGAAAAGAGTTAAGAGAATTTAGGGAAGACACTGTTTTATCAGCAGAAAAAAATAGCAGTGAAATTTACTAATGCTTTGTTTGCTTTAAATTTTAAGCTTATTGTTATAAGTATCTTTTCTTTTTGTAGTATCTTTTATTCATGCAAATGAAATAATTATAGTATTAGTATTAAATTTTCAGTTTTTAGATGTGTTTATTTTTTTATATCTTCAATTTCCAGTTGTTTTACGTATTCATTTTTGTTTCTTTTGGGACAATCTCATAATATTCGTTAACAATTAAAAACAACTTTTTTTTAATCAAACTAATATCTTAATCATGCCTTATTATTTTTAAGATTATCACCAATATTAATGAAATAAGTGATCAAATACCATATTAAGGTTAATTAAAAGCACAGTATTGAATACAACAGAATGGTTCAAAAGGGCAAAATGCATGAATTGAAAGAAATAACACATACGAGATTCGAAAAGCAGGATTTTGCTTTAGAATTTTGTGTTTCTAAATAAATTAAAAATTTATATAATAGTAATAATATATAATATTGAAAATAACTCTTTGTATGACGATGTAGACGATATAATACATATAATGTGCTTTAAAGTTAAACATGTAATGTGTATTGGTAGGAGTATTCTTGTCATGTGTGATGTTTGAATTTTGAAGATAAAATATTATCTAAGGATTTATTAAATTTTATTTAGACATTAGATAATATATTGTGAGTATTCAATCATATGATGGAATATTTTTTATTTAAAACGTTGAATTTTTTTAAAGATATATATTCTTTTAAGTGTTTATTAAGTATATAATAAATAAATTAATCATAAAGGTGAATAAATTACTAAATAAAATATGTTGAATATATAACAAAGCGTTCCGTGTCTCAACTCTCATCTGTTTTCGCATGCAGTTCACTCATTGATTAGTTATAAACCAAATATTATTATGTTTTACTTAAGGCTTTTTTTATTTTATGTTCGATAAATAAATAAAAAATATTTTTATATAATTATAGTAAATATAAAAAAGAAATAGAGTGAAAATAAGAGTGTTGAATAATGAGTTTGGAGTCAAAAGGGTAATTTTTTTCCTTTAAAAAACATAAATGGTATATCAAATTTTTTTTTAACCAAAACGGTAAAATCGTTACTGAGGAAGCGATATATTTTAATGCCGTATACTCTGTTAAAAACCTTATTTAAAATTGCTGCTGCAGCAGCGATTTTGTCCAATTTTTGTTTTTTTTTTTTATAAAATCACTGCCTCAGCAGCGTTATGCTAGAAAAAAAAATTAATCTTAACTCGCTGCTTCAGCAGCGTTTTTGCAAAAAATAAAAAATAAATAAAAATCTCCAACTTGAATTCGCTGGAATGGCAGCAATTTTCCAACTTCGTTTTTGCAAAAAAAATGAAAATAAAAAATCTCCAACTTGAATTCGCTGCAATGGCAGCAATTTTCCAACTTCTTTTTTAAAAAATTATCTTTGCTTTGGCAGCAATTTTCCTTAATGTTTAAACAAAAAAAATGGATAAGGCAGCCGTTTACAAAAAAAAATTTAAAAAACGATTTTAGGAATTTTTTTATATTTTTTTTGATAAAATCGCTGCTCCAGCAGCAATTTTGAATGAAGGCTTTAATGGCATGCCCGACATACGTTAAAAGATATCTCTCCCTAGGGAGCGATTTTACCGTTTTGATTAAAAAAAATTGATATACAGTTTATATTTTTTTGAGAAAAAAATTGTCCTTTTGACTCCGGACTCATTGAATTGATGGTAGTGGTGGAACTTAGAAGCTGAATTCGGACACATTGTACAAATACAATATCTTCAGTCAAAGGAACGTCAGTAAAAAAATATATATGTTGATATGCAAGGCTAGAAGCTATAACGAGGATGAGGTGGCAATGCGATTGACACAATTAATATATAACGTTACTTGTGAAATCTGTTTTTCTTATTATTAGATAAATTTTTTTAAAGAGCTTATTATAATAAAGAAAGTAACTTTCAAAAAAAATTAACCCAATCAAAAATAAAAAAATTAGAATTTATTTTTCTTCTTATCGAAGACACCCTTAATCATACTTAAGTAAAACATATTTTTTAAATGTTATTGCCCTTTACTTTGTCGGTATTATCTTTACAATTAGAATTAGAATTAGAAGATGGCAAACAGGGGCGGTTCAACGTAATTGAGGATCTAAAGCAAAATTTCAATTGAGGCCTAACAAATTTCATATATATTTATTTTTAAAACTATTTAGATGCAAATTATTACTTAATTTTTTTTATAAATGATTTTTCGAGTACTTTCTTTTTATTTAAAATGATTAGTTTTAGGTAAAATTTTATCAATTAACGTTGAAAAATATTATTTTATTAAAGCAATCATTATATGAATTGTTTGCACAATTCTATAAGCAATAAGTTGACAAACTTTAAGCAAAAATGAATTTTAAAAAATAAATAATGTGAATGTTAGAAAAGAAATATAATAAAATATATATATATATACTTTTTATTATAAATAATTAATTTTTTTAATAAAAAAATAACACATAATTTATTTTTGATAAAAATTAGAGGCCTTCCAAAATTGGGGGTCTAAGACACATGCCTTAACTTTTATAAGGCAGAGCCGCCCCTGATGGCAAACAATATGCTTTTGAAACGACAAGTGGACATTGCGGTGACTTTATAATTAAATTAATCAAAGGCTATATACTCCCTGCTGTCTATGTTAGTTGTTATCATAATAATAAAATAATTATTACTGTAAATTATTTATTTTTGTTTTATTTATATTTTCTTAAAGAAAGTATAAAAAATAACTGGACAATTAATATAGAACGGTGGGAATCGTAAGTGTACTGACTTGACTTAATTAGGGCCATTAATCATGGAAAGCACTAGTAACGTCTGAGAATTAATGTTGACTTTGCTTACGCAAAGTTTATTAAAGCAATAATTAGCCATTAAAACAAAGCTACTACTCACTCTGTCAACTTTTATTTGTCATGTTGCACTTTTAAAAAATCAATTTGACTAATTTTTAAAGTTAAATAAAATTACATTAATTCTATATTTTAAACAAAACATTTAGATATTCAAAAATTATGCAAAAAATACTATATATTGCAATTTTTTTGTATATCAATATGATGGAAAAATACATCGTAAAATGTTACTCAATTTTTTTATAATTTAACTCTAAAAAAGAAAACTATGACAATTAAATATAGACGGAGGTAGTAATAAAGTAGAATTACATCCTTTTGTTCTTTGTAGACCTTAGCAGGGTTTGTGTCCGCATTACTTTTTTCTAAAAATGAATTCTAATCATTTGGTTGTTGGTTAGAATTATGTTAGTATTAATAAGGTAAGAATTAGTTTTATAATAGAGTTCAATAATTCATATACATAATTATTCCACTTCTTAGCATAAAATAATATAAATATAACCTATTGATGTTAGTTATGGGAAACAGAAAATGTGAAGAACAAGGTTTTCTAAGCAACAAAGAAGTGTTATCCGTGGTGCAAAAAGGTTAAATCACAATGTCAGATACAAGTCTAGGGGTGTCAAATGGGCAGTTGGGTTAAAATTAAAGATATTAAAATGAATTGAAATGGTAATTGGATTGGGTCCTGACCCGTCCAAGAATGGATTGGGCTCCAATGGGCTTAAAAAAGGGTTGGGTCTTGACCCGCTCAATTTGATCCGCTTAATTCAATAATTTTAATATATTGTTATTTAAGTTTTATAATCACAATTTGAATTTGAATTAAAGATTTTTTTTTTAAAAAAAAAGGTTACAAATGGATAGATAAATCCTAAAAGATATAAAATAGATAGTAATTCATACATTTAATATAGGAACATACATTACATCAATGCAAATAAAGAATCTTAAAACGAATTGAAATTGGAGACTAAATTGGGCTCAATTGATGATTCTCTTAGATGGGTTAGGACTTGAATGGGTTGAAATTGAACACAATTCAAATTATCTTGAGCCCAACCCTTAAAATTTTGGGCGGGTTGGACGGGTTACCTACAATTGGGCTCAATTTTGACAGTTCTAGTACAACGAACAGAGCATGAAGTAAAACAATGAAACAATGTGAACCATGAGATGCACAACTTCTTCACAAAAAGTCGTAACATTTACTATAGGTGATAGATATCAATGACTACTAAGAACTGTAGTGCATGTCACCCCATCTGTTCCTTAGTTAGCTTCTCAATTCTTTTTGACATTTTGGCTACTGATTTAACAGAGTTCCGAGTACAAGCTATAGGGAGCTTTATGCCATATGCGTGATGGAAAATAATCTCATTATAAACAGCAATTTCAAGAAGATTGTGTATTCATGACAGAGTCATGACGCAATAGTAGAAAACATAAAGACAATGTAAATGAACACATGAGTTTTCGACTTTCAGTTTTGTATTGTAACTATGATGAGGAGGAAGGAGGAGAATGACCATTTCGGGATTTCTGTACACTGCAACAATGTCACCTGATCTTTTCCATGAGTTGCAAGTATCTGCAAGCACTCAACAAATAGAGTCATGCATTAGATATCTTCCTTCTAATTTTCGAGGCAATGCAAAGTCAAATACACAATAAAGTGCCATAGTACCTAATAAAAAAAAGTTGCTACAGAAGAGAAAGAGAAAGGACAGAGGAAATTAGCAGATCTTGTGGCTGCAGGTCTCTGTCACACACACAATGTACCATACAAGTGCATCAAAGGTTTTTACCGTTGAACCCACATATTTATATAGTTATAGGTGAATACTCTTATTGCAATTTTAGTGAATGTTTACACAAATTTATTCTCTGCCTCGAAAGTATAGAGTTCAGATGAATCCAATATCCCAAAGCTACATCCGCCCCTGACGTGCATAGCATTCTTGCCAAAGGATTTCTGCCTCAATTTACTGTTTGATTAAACAAAACTTGTCAGCATTTATACACAACTCTTATTTTCCTATTCATACATTTCTATGTTTTGTTGTCCTACATGGAATCCCAAAGGTGTATGATCCCAAAACTCAACCCCAAAATGCCAGCTCATAAATGATGATTGCCCAAAACCATTTGAGGAAATAACAATCCATTTTCTCAACCAATACGGGACAATTACCACCCCTGCACCAATGAATGGACATTATAACACAAGGAACCGACATTGGGAAACCAAGAGCATGAATAGATCAAGCTCTGATATAACGTGAAGAAAATGGGCCTTGGGTCTACCATTTATTCAACCAATGTAGGATAGTTAATAGTGTTGACCATTAGCAAGTTCAGGCTATATTTACCTTATTCTTGTTTCTGCTTCTCACGTAGAGATTAGACAATATAAACAGACCTAGAAGGATAAACAATACATATATTCATGAACCAATATCATGGGTACAAACAACTCCCCTCCCCCCACCCCCAATCTCTCTCTTACTCATGCTTCCAGCAACAAATCATGGTCCAGACTCCGGAGTGTTGGTACATACCAATATGTATAATCCGATTTGTATTGATAGATACAGTAGTGATATTGACAAATGGCACCACAGTAGTATGTAAAAAGGCATATTGTTGAAGTATATCAGTTACCGTTGCAGTGAACCAACAGCAGAAATGTATTCTAAATAGGATGTAAATACAGGGTCTTGCAAACTTCACCTATTAACTAGAAGCACCAACAAGGGGAGAATGCGAAACTGAAGAGCAGTCTATCGAGAGTCAAGTGCTGATCAATGCTCCATAGCATGTCTCAGAATAAAGATCCATTTAACCCTAAGGAAAGATGAATAAAGTATGAATGTTTAAGGTTATACCCACCCTTCACTTCCATGACAAAGAGAGACGGGTAGGGGGAGGCCGGAGGGGGAAGGAGCTCAATAGATCACTTCACTATTTTGGCCTGACAATGGAGAAAGAAGCTTTTAAATTGCTTCACCCTCTAAGAAGAGTGCAAAAAGAAAAGCAACATTGTTTGTCAGACTTGAGAGGTAAGGTTCGATTGCTTCAAACTTTTATATTAACTCCAGAAATGACAATTAACCTAGAAACTCTAATATGCATGAATGATGCATATACCGTACGGGAGTTCTCTAACGGGTCGTTTGCTTACCGGGATCATGATAATAATCTCAATATTTGGGACTACATTTATCTAGTGTTTGGTTATATGTATTAGTTGATACCGTATATATTTTATATATTATCTATCCCATATGGGACGTGAGATTATAATCTGAAGATAACTTTGCTCCAAACCAAACAACCCTCAAGTTTTTTAAGCAATATACTCAAGGCTTTGGTCTAAGAGTGCATCCTATCTAAAAAACCCTTGAATCAGTGAATAAAGGGACAGAGACTTAGCCCCTGCTTTATTTAAACAACTACGATAAGGGCTAAGACCGTCTCTTCTTTTTTTATGACTATAATCTAAATAATAGGGGTAGGGGGGCGCTAAGGCGCAACGGCTTTCGCGCAGCTGCTACGCCCTTGCTTCTTGCCTTATCTTTTACTAAGAAACTAATCTAAATAGAAGCCCTTCTTTCTCAAAGTCAACTTTCTCCCTTCTTGCTTTAGTGAAATAGGGGGAGCTAACGCGACCTTCCTTCAGCTGGCTTCGCCCTATCTATTCATCTATTTTCTCAAATGGATATTTAGGGATCTCTCTTGTTCATAGATCTTGAAATCTTGTTCTGGCAAAGGTCACCTTAGACTTTGGGTATCTGTTCGCAGATGACCTAACTCGTGTTGTGAATCAGTTTCTCTCCTCCGTCGGGTGAAGGGTGGTTCAGTCAACCGCCAACCCCGACTCCGCCAACACCGACTCCTCCACCAGAGAATTCCGGTCTGGAGCTCATTCCCAGTGCGCGAATCGAAGGGGACGGCCCAGCCCCGAGTTCAGAAGGAGAGAAACTAAAAAAGCTCCATGCTCCAAATCACAGTGCGTGATGTGTGAATTATTAGGTGCACATCACGAGTTTGACCCCTGTCGCAAACAAAATCCTGGTAATTAAGTTGAGAAAGGTAGAAAGGTGGCCAACTATCCAGTGAGTTAGTAACCATCTGCTATTGGCCCTCGGAGATTTATAGGCTATAAAAAAAAGTGTTTCAACTAATATGGAGTCGCGGATAACATAGTTCAAATAAATGTTCAATAGAAAGATTCTCTAGCAAATCTGGCCCAAGGTTCCTGTAGCATCCTCTTGATGAGAAAATCACCACAAAGGGAAGACAACCTTTTCTTGACCTGTTGCATTTTTCTGTGAGAGATCTTCTATCAATTTTTAACACATATCTGGTTCAATATGCCTACCAACTGTGAACACATATGTGATCCATGCTTCTAGTTTCAGATGCAAGGTCAACATAGAGATGGTTTGACTTTCACCTTTAGTCCATTTCAAGTTCTCGTTCACTTCTCCTCAGCCCCGCAGCACCATGCCCTTCTTAACTGTTTGTTTCTCCCCACCAGTTAAAATGTGTCCTACTGTCATACTTAACCCAATATTCAGGTATCATATTTTATTTTACATATTGCTATACAATTCGTCCATGTTTTCTCTAAAAATTCAGATAAATGTAACTTCAAAATCTGTCTTGTTAACAAAGATGGGGGCGGCATGGTCTGTGGATTTTCTGTCATCAAAGATAGATCTTAGATCAAGCTCCAATAATTATATTGGATTCTTTCATTTAGTTTCAGGCCGCAAAATATTTAGCGAGATAACTGACAGACCATTTCTTTTCCTGATAACTGACAGTTTTATCTAGTTGATTAAGATGCAAAGCTTCAAGAAAATCCTTCAACTGGTAACATTGTCACAAAATCAAGATTCAAGGGACCTAAACCATACGTATATTCATGAAATTTGTAATGCTTCACTACAAATTGAAGTATTAAACATCTGATAAATTCATCAATTGAATCAAGTATCAGTTCAGTGAGCAACCAAGTAGCATTTATTCAGAAATATTCAAAAACTGGAACTAACCTCTGTCAGCAAACTCAAACCCCATCATCCTTCTGTGTGCAGCTAAACCGAAGAGACAAGATTACTGTTTCGAATCTTTAGAATATGTCCATTGCTATTGCAATTCAATCCACATCCACATTGTGGACAAACCAAGAAATTGTAAGTGGGAAAGCTAGCCGAAGCAATTCCAACAGAGAATTCAAGATTGTCACCATTCTTAACAACCTCCACAATATTGAGCCACAGAAACAGAATTTTCACACTAACCCCATATAGGCTTGACAGCCTATTTTTAGCTATGTACCCACCGAATGTCGATTTATACCTAAGCTGATAGGACCCTTCTAGTGCGAAACTGCAAGACCCATTAAGGTGGACACTGAATTTTCCGGTGTTCTTATCGAGATCGTACCCAATAGCACCCTGTGGAAGAATTCCGACAGGGAAGCCGTAGCTTACGAGTAAGTCGTAAGCAGTGAGGGAAGTGTCACCATTTCCGGCGGCGGAGTCGGCTGCGGCGGTGATTAACGGCGGTAGAGTTGTGAGGAAGATGATTAAGAGCGGAAACGCGAGGGTAACGGCGATCTGACGTGGAGGAAACATCGATGCTGCCGTATTTTGTGATAATATTCGTATCAAATGGATATTCAGATGCAATTACTCCGATGATGCGCCGGCGATATGTATAATTGACTTTGGGGAAGATTCAATTATTGCAGAAGATGACAGCAAAAAATTAGTTCGACGTTGGTGTCTTGCATTGCATACTAATTACTCCCCCAATTTCCTCTTTATATGGTTGATTTGATGCAATATTTAAGAAATGATTTTTTAAATTTTTTTGATCTACATCTTGATCATAATATAAAAATTATTTCATTAATAATAAGCGGAAATTAAAATTAATTTTTTCTAATTGTAAAAAAAATGACACACGTGTCATGTAATTGAGTGAGAGGGATCATTTTTATTTTTTTTACGTAAATTTCACTAATTTAAGTGCAGTTTATTTACCTAGATTACAATTTATAATATTACGTATCTTATCAGATTTTGATGTCTCTAGATATGTTCAGATACATGTATTCCAAATATATGGGTCAAATTTACGTATAATTTATTAGTATGTATCTGAGACACTAACAAATTTGTTAGTCTCTCTCCCATGTATTTTTATATCTCAAATGCATGTGAATCATTTCAGATACATATAGATAATGTGTATTTACTGTGATTCACATATTTTTTTAATATATACAAATCTCGATTACCTCTTTCTCTAATAAATATCACTCATCTCTCTCTATTTTTGTGTATTTAATAGTAAGAAAATACATATATCTAAGTATAAGATACGTATAAAATTCTTAATTAGTGATAAAATACATAATATTTTTTGAAAATAATAGTAATAATTATATATATATATATGATAGTGAAGCATGTCTAATCATATAGTTTCCCTTTCTTAATCCCTAAAACCTGCAATTATCTATGCACACTATACAAATTAGGACGACATATCGATCGGTTTTGATATGATTTGGTTTAATTTAATTTTAAAGTTATTGATTTGATTTATTGATTATTAATTTGTAGACATGTTAAATCGTTATAAAGCCATTAAGATATTGACTTATCAGTTATCGATTTATTAATTATTGATCATTACATATTCGATTATTGATTTAACTGTTAAGATTTGAAAGAGTTTTTGCCAAAATTATCCTTAAATTATACCTCAAACTTAAACTGCATCCTTAAAGTATCATTCTTAGCGGAAAATATCCTTCAAGTATTTAAAAGTGAACAATTTTCATCCTTCTACTTGAATTTATCAAAATACTAACAGATCCCACAAAAATCAAGTCATCCCTTCGTAATTATTATTCTTAGATACGTCAAAAATACTATCGTGAACCTTTTCGGTAATTAGGTTTAGCATTATGCAAAATCTTTTAATTTGACAGTTTTTTTTTCTTTGTGTAATTTGATATTAAAAATATTATTAGTTGAAATATGTTTATTCTCAATTGAATATGCTATAAGCAGAGTTTGTTGGAGACTTCAACTTCTAATAATGTAGAATGAAACTCAAATTCGAGACATAATTAATATTTTGATCACTTCAATATCAGATTGGCACATAAATTTTATTGATCTAAATACAGTTTGGCTTTGAAAAAGGTAAAGATAATTAAGCTCTAGCTTCTTTTCGTTACTAAATGAGAAAAAAAAGTAGATCATGCATCCGTACACATTCCAAACATTTTTTGTTTCAGTAAGCAACGGTAAGATTTTTCATATTTTTTTCAGAAACTTCTTATAGCAGTTAATGAAATTATGCAAGAATTTTTTTTGTTTATAGTCACGTGAAATGCTCATATTTTTATAGGATCCCTTAGTTATTTAATTATATCTAACAGAAGAATTAAAATTGTTAACTTTCAAATACTTAGAGGATGTTTTTTGTCAAAAAAAAGAAGAAAATATTTTAAGGATGTAATTTACATTTGTGTATAGTTTAAGGATGATTTTGACAAAAAACTCAATTTGAAACATAAAAAAGTCATCAAAAATCACTTAGTATGATAAAAGTGATAAACCAATTGAACCATATACTTGAGTTGTCAGATTATATCTTGCTAAAAAACAAACACTAACACAATGTAGAACTGAGACAATGTGAAACTAAAAGTCAATAAATTTTTATATATTGAATGATATAAATATAATTTCTTAATTTACTATCAGATTATTGATTAATTCATCCGTTAAAAATAAATTATCCAATAAAAAAATCAAAATTATTATCAAAATGCTAAATCGATAAATTAATAACTTTATTTAGATTGTCAATTTCGAGTTAATTTTAAACAATCCTATGATAAACCCATATTCTAAACTCAATTCATATACAATAGCTCACAAACCAGGTAAAAATGAACCCACTCAAGTAAAATAGCTCCCAAACCACTTAAAATTAAATTGAATTAATTTAATTCTTCGATTTTGATTTGATATCGATGTTTTTTCGAGAAAGGACCCAAAATAGTCCCTCATCTTTGGGTTAAGAGTTAAAATCATTCTTGGGTTTTCACATGGAGCATTAATAGTCCCTCGTGTTTGCAATATTAGTGCACTTTTAGTCCTTCTTTAAAATTTTGCCTATTTTTAACATTGATTTTATTCATAATTTATGTATGGAATGTTTAATCGTCATTTTATATATTCAGTACAAATAATAACTCCATGTGAGAGATTGTGAGAAGGAAAACACCTTATTTTGTTTAGTAGAAATAGTATTGCAGGTAAATCGAGAGGTTCATCACGACGATTTCACGTACAATAGTACAAAATTTTCTTTTCTTGCAATATTATATGTTAAAATGTTCTTAGTTTAGCTGCAATAATACTAGTACTGAACAGAACAAAATGTTCTTCTTCTCACCTTCTCTCACATAGAATTTATTATTTCTACTAAATATATAAAAAGATGATAAATTATGACAAAATTTAATATTAAAAAATAGGCAAAAGTTTAGGGAAAGACCAAAAGTGCACCAATATTGTAAATACGGGGGACTATTAGTGCTCCATGCGAAAATTCAAGAATGACTTTGAGTCTTAACTCAAAAGTTCGGTTCGGTAGTAGGATTCCAAAATATGAATTTTAGGAAAAAAGACTGAAATCGTCAAATATGCTTAGCAGAAACTTTTATTTCAATTTCAGAAGTAGAAAAAGTAGTAGTACTATACTACATAGATGAAACTCCACATAGATATATGACAAAATACATATTCATTCCAAAGGAGCATCAAAAAGCATATGCTTCCAGTTCCGTGGGATTCTGAAATACAAACTTACCCTAATTCCAAAATGAACCGTCCAGTTTAGCTTAATTTCATCCTAATTTACAGTCAATTTCTGAAAATTTCAGTTAACGATTCAAGACGAAGAGATAAGCTGCCTCAAATCGAACTTCCCAGTTCCCTTTTCTCCGGAATTCACACAATCAAATCCACATCCACACTGTGGCGATTCATAGAAGTTATCAATTGCAAAATCAGCAGAAGCAATACCGACGGAGAAATCTAGATCGTCGCCGTCACGAGTAACTTCCACAATATTGATCCAAAACAAAAGCAGTTTCACCTGTACGCCTTCCAAATTCGCAAGTCGATCCTTAGAGATTTTACCAGTAATCTTACTCATATACTTGAGATTATAGCCGCTTATGCTGAAACTGCACGATTTGTTAAAGTAAACAGCGAAATTGCCCGTCGTTTTGTTGAGTTCGTACTTTGTTACGCCCTTTGGAAGTATCCCTACCGGAAAATCGTATTCCTGTAGAATCTCGTATACCGTCGGGGACTGAGAATCCTCGTCGCCGATGACCGGTGAAGCTGCAGAGAGAAGGAGGAGGAAGATGCATAAGGGAAGGGCTACAGAAGGCATATCTTGTTAGTAGTAGCGAAACCAAATTAACTTGAAATTGAGATATTACTCTTATTTAATAGTGAGGGTCTTGAATTTGAAATTTGTACTATTGAGTAGCTATGGTGGTGCCCCTGTGAAAAACGTTGTTTAAATGTGGAACACCGTCGAAATAAGTTATTTTAGAATTATTATTTTATTTTAAATTGTGGAGAACAAGTTATTTTGAAATTAAGTATTTTAAGATTACTTATCTTATGCTTTTTTCGTTCAATAATAGTTGTTTATTATATTGAATTAGTTGTCCATCAATATTTATTCAATTTAGAAAATCAAACGATTATTTATCTTTTATGTCGATTTTACAATTGTTACTTATTAAATACCTATTTATCATTTAACATATTTCTCAAAGTATTAAATTTAATAAAGTCAAATGATAAAAAAGTAATATTACCTCTATTATTTATTATTTCGTGTGTCAAGTCAATAGTGAACAACTATTGCAGAAAGAATAGTTATTATTTGTCTCCAATCTCTTTCCGATTTTCCAGCGTGTTTCGCCTCTCTTCCAATCAAAAGCTTTCTCCAATCTCACAATTAAATCAAGGGCAAACCACATAAATCCCACTAGTTTAGTTCTTAATTATTAAGATTCCCAATAGTTTCAAATATTGCTTCCTCTACCATATTTCATGCTTTGGATACATAAGTCTGAATTCATGAGATACATGTATCTGTCGAATTTTAAAATTGAGATACAAAATTTATTTATTTAAATTAATTGGTTGTAACTGATTTCCTTAATTAGAGGAGTAATTGAGGATTTTCAAAATACATAGATAATTAATTTCATTTTATTATTCTTTGAAATAGTGAATTCATTAATATTATTAATATAAGATAAAAACATGTATATCTTGGTAATGTAAATTTGATTAATTTCAAATTATTACTCTTAAAATAATAAATTCATTAATGTGATGTATCTATTGTCAATGTATGATGCATCAAATAAACTAAACACTGAGATGCATGAGTGTCATACAAGTACATTCATATGTACCATAGAAGTATCTAACATTAATTTCATGTATTTAATTTGTTATACGTATCTAGTATTAATTTTAATATATATATATATATATCTAATATTAATTTCATGTATCTTTTATATGTATCTAGTATTAATTTGATGTATCAAGTATCAATTGCATATGTTATATCCAAAAACATGTATCTCGAATACATAGTAAGCATATACATCTAATTATGTGTATCTAAATATGAAATATACAAAAAGAAGAAGCATATACATCTAATTATGTGTATATGAATTTCATACGTTATATCCAAAAACATGTATCTCAAATACATAATAAGCATATACATTTAATTATGTGTATCTAACTATGAAATGTAGCTGAAACACATAAATTTAAGAGCAAATCACGACTGTAGAGTATGTCGTATCATTAATATCATGGTGTTGTTAAAAATCATGTATCCGAAATTAAATGGTGGATATATATACATGTTCAGATATCCCATTACTAAAAATACAAACTCAGATCTTAATTAAGATTACTACTTATTGGATACACATGTTTCAAGGGCTATATTGAAGTAATATTGGTACTACCACATCAATGTCACAATAACCAAAGAAAGCCTTAAAGAACACGAACAAACAAAAACTCTCTACAATACTCTCTTTGATCCTTTTGCTTTGTGGCATAACATAATCAAAACTAAGATTCATTTCTTTCGAAGACAAACAATCAAGACCCACTTTGAATTGAAAGTTTTCTCTGCAGCAGTTACTTTGATTTGATCTCATTATAAATGAACAATACAAAATAATATTTGGGTTTAGAAGAATTTGTTGGTCATTGTGATGATATCTTGAGAAGAAGAGAGTAGATTAACTATTGTTGGAATGAAATTGTATGGTGAAATTTGAGTGATAAATATGGGAGGGAGGATTAAGAGATAGTGGTTGATTTGGAGTGAAAGAGTTAATTAAGCAGATAATTAATCCATCCTAGTTTTAAGGGATGTGGGTATCTAATTGTATCTTCAAATAATATATTAATAAATGATATAAAATATTAAAAGTGGTAATATATGTAATTGTTTGAAAGTAAAGATAATATTAGTATATATAGTAGTGATGCATGTCTAATAAGGTAGTTTATCCTTAAATCAAAGGGTTTTAAGCTTGAAAACGTTGATTAAAGTATTGGGAATGATCTTTTTTATTATTATTTTGTTCGAGTTTTTCATAAGGATTAAATTTCAATTTGAAATTTTTTTAATCTTATTTTGAGGTCAGTTTTAATGGAGGAGAAGTTAAATAGGAAGAAGTAAGGTGTTGTAGCAGTTGATAATTAAAAGTTGAAGGAAAAAAATAAGAAAAAGTTTGATGTGGCGTTTTTGTAACTTTTCACCTGCTTAATGAAAGTGTAATCACTTGTTGTGCCATGTGGCACGAAAATGGTGTTTTTAAGCTTAGTTCGTCAAGTGTAGGGGTACTTTTAGAACTATCAATAATTTGGGAATAAAATCAATAATCAGTGTCAAGTTTGAGGATTATTTTAATACTTTTCTCTTTTCTTTTTAATATAAGATAAAAATAATATTATAATTTCAAAGTAATTAATTCCCGATAAGTTATTTCATCATTTTTATGCTACGGAGATTAGAATATTGAGGTGGACATATGAATATATTAGGAGACATGAGTGATAAGATTAAAAAGGACACTCAGAATAAGGTGAAAGTGACCTCTATGATGAAAAAAAAGCGAAATTACGGTAGTTTGAATGTGAAAAGAAAAATACGTTGACGCATCAATAAAGAGGTGAGACCAAAGTAGATCAAAAAAGTTTGTGAAGAGGTAATAAGACAATTATAATTTAACTTTATATTATCAAAGATATGACCTTAGATAAAAGATTACTATAACAAAATTAGTAAATTGTGTACTGTTATCATGATTAAAATGATTGATGTTTGTCATTATACTAATTATATATTATTATAATTTTTAAATTTTTGATATTCAATCACTATTGGTTACTCTCTACGGTCGTTTTTTCTTTTCTTTTCTTTTTTAAATTTTAGCTTCTAAAGCTAAAAATCTCTTTTGACTCCCAATTCAATGAAAGACCGTGAACAAGAGATCATAATATTGAAAAATAATTTATAAAATTTATTTTTCCTACTTTATGGAAAACCCACAAAGACACACTCAAATGCTGCACGTGGCAACTCTACCAGTCAGGACGTGTTCTCTTCTTTGACCTTTTTGTTTCGCGAAAAAGATCTGATTTATCGATGACCTTCTAAAGTTGGCACAATATTTCATTTAAATATCTTAATTGAGCGATATTCATTTTAGACACTTCAGGTAAAATCTCACAGTGTCATTTTAACACTTTTTACTTACATGGCATAATAAGTGTGATACGCTAATTCATAGGCGCGCAAAGTGGTTATTTAGTTACTTTTTAATTATTTTTTTCTTCTTTTTTCTCCATTTTCAGCCATCATTTTACTCAAGTTAAATCTCATCCATTGTAAATAAGGTTTCAATAAAAATGATGGATTTTTTAAAAAGAAATTAAGAACAAACCCATTCATTAAATTCTTTGCGCCGGGGTTTTTTTTTAGAGATAAAAAAATATTACATGTCATTAATTTATTGGTCAGATTTTATTTTTATTCAACATTAATTATTTAAAAATTACTTTTGACATAAATAACAAATGTCGTTGTTGAATTCGTCACTTTAAACATCATTCGCGAGTATAATACACACACCTTATATGTTTTTGTTGAGATTAAAAAAGTGCCAAAATGACACAATAAAATCCTACCTAAGGTGTCTAAAATGAACATCATCCAATTAAAATATCTAACATATCGTGCCAACTTTAAGGAATCACCAATGGATTAAGCCAAAAACGCTCCTTGAGCTATTTCACAACAACTATCTGCTCCCCAAAAAAATAAATACTTTATTTAAATTATTATTCTTAACCACTATGAACTGCTATTTCTTTTTTTACCTTCTATCGGAAAGTAGGTGAGAGAAATAAGGAGTGTGATGAAAACTGTTGGACAGAATGAAGTGTTGCCATTAATGTATTTTTGTCTTGTTGTTTAAGCTACAAGACAAAATTTGACCCAAAGCTTGCATCTCTAGGGACATTATTTTATTATATTTAATACTTGCACCATTTTTCCCCAAGGAAATAACATTACCATATATTTTTTTTAAACCTCTTTTTGTACACTTCTAATTGTCATATTGGATTTTTCAAAAAAAATCAATTTGATTAATTTTTAAAATTAAATTAATTTATATTAATTTGATATTTTAAACAAAAAATTTAGATATTCAAAAACTAAACAAAAAGTACTATAAATTGCAATTTTTTTGCATATTAATATGATGAAAAAATTCGCTATAAAATATTAGTCGAAATTCTTATTATTTGATTTTAAAAAAAAACTAGTGAACGAATAACTGATATGATAATTACTTGGGGCAAGTTACATTATGGCATACAATTCCCTGTCCAAGGGCCAAGGGACCTTTACAAAAGACCCTTTCAACAGTTTGAGTCTCTTCAAACTTAACTAGAGATGTCAGGTTTGAGCCTTTAATATAAAAAAAATCTTATCGAAAGCACCACCTGTATGAGCCCTGCAGTGCAGGATTCAAATTTAGTCAAAACTCTTTTACTAAAGATCTCCAATACGTCGTGAATACAGAGAAAATCCTACGAAAAGCACCACCATCGAATGGACTCTGCAATGCGCAATCCAAATTTAGTCGGAACTCCTTAGAGGTCTTAAGTTCGAAAAACCTAAATATGGAGAAAATCTTATTAAAAACACCATCCCGAATGGACCCTATAGTGCACGATTCAAATTTGATGGGAGCTTCGATACGGACTCCACTCCTATTAGCCTTCAAATTTGAAACAAGAACATATTGAACTTGCCCCTCAATAGTTGCATCATAAGCTTTCTAAATATCCACATTATGATCTATCTAGATGAAATTTGTTTCCTTGTGTACCCTTTTAACCAATTTTATTTATGACCAAGGGCAATGTTATTTAAAATCACTCTTCCTGTATAGGAGAGTGGTCAGAAAAACCATCCTCACTGAATTGGGCAGTAAGTGACCCATATTAATATAGGAAAAATCTTTTTTGGCCAAAAAATTTGGTCAGAATGGTAAAATAACATATTCCACACTATGTTATTTTATCTTTTTAACTTTAATACCTTTTAATAAAAAATGAAAAAAAATCAGTTTATTTCGTGACCAAATGGCCCCAAATACCATAGCTATTCAAAAAACAGATCATTTCCACTACCAGAAAACAAAAAACATAACTAGATTTTCAATGGAAGTACCTAATCTAGTCTAGAAAGAAGACACAAGATTGTTACCTCCATCAACACAATTCCATCCATGCCCACACTGTGGACATTCCTCAAAGTTCTCAACCGGAAAATTCGCCGAAGCGAGTCCAACTGAGAACTCAAGATTCTTACCTTTTCTCTCAACTTCGACAATGTTAAGCCATAGCAACACCACCTTAACACTAACACCACTCAATTTCTTAAGCCTGCCTTTAGATATAACCCCTTTTATAACAGGCTTGTAATTCAGTTGATATGAGTTCTCCAATTTGAAGCTGCAGGTAGAATTAAGATAAGCTGAGAATTCACCTGTTTTTGTGTTTAATTTGTAGTCTTTTACACCTTTTGGAAGAATCCCCATTGGGAAATCATAACGCTGTAGCTCTTCATAAGCTGATAGCTTCTCATTTCTTGAAGCTGCAGTGGCAAAAAAGAAGAGAAAGAGGTAAAAAATACTTCTTGTTAAAGATATTGACATTTCTGCGAACATTGATTTTTTTGGTTGTTCCAAAGTTCACCGTTTTATAAGGGTGAATACATAATATGGTAAGATATGAGGTTGACAGATGTTTGTTTTATAGGTATGATGACAAACGTGTTTGTTGCTCTGTTTAGTTGTCCACGTGTCCTTACAATAATTTGTACAGCAAAATAGTCCATGGATTGGTAGTTGATTCAATACACGTAAACTGAATCGAACACTATAATTACAAAAAAAAAATACGATAAATCCATCTAGAGAACTCTTTGACCCAACCGCAACATCCAAAACTCGGAGATGATGGACTAGCTTCCGTATTCTCCATTCAAACATTGAACTTAATTCACATGGCATATGAAGTAGTCAGATGTTTCTTCTATTATCTTTCCTGTCACGGCTGGGCCATCTTAGACTTGAACCAAAGCCCTTATCCATGAAATAAATCAACGCACATACCAAAAGATTCCTTTTCGGGAGCGATTCAAAATACAAGTCCCTCAACTTTTTTACGATTTGAGCTGGACTAGCTACCATGTCTTATTCTAGTTCAGTAACAAGAAATTACAAGTCTCTTAATGAAATTATTCCAATTGGATCACAATAAATATTATGTTCTCAATCGATCACAATCAAACTAGTAATAATGCTCCAGGCTAACGAGAAAAGTGGAATCTATTAGAATTACTGTAGAAGTAATCCAATATCATCCTGTTGATACCAGGTTCACCTGGTATTTTGAAGCATAGAGTATAGATTTATGTGTAGAAATTCACTAAAATTGTTATGAATAACGAAGCAGCAGCAGCTTCTCATTGATCTGCAAAAGCCATTTCTCATATGCAAGCTGAAGTCTTGCTAAGTTAAGCAGAAAGTGTTCTGTAAACTCATGAGACACAGCAGCAAATATGTAATTATTCTACCAAAAAAAGCCACTGGAGAAGAGACTAATCATTAATCAATGCAAGAAATTACTAGTTCATGAGATAAAAAGACTATATCTGAGTTGCAAAAGAATATGACCACAAAATAGAAAAGAATATGCTCTGAAGAATAATACAGCAATCAATGTGGAACTACGGGAGGAAAAAATTACGTAAATGGTAGGCAATTTGCAGAAAAGGAAGCTAGATATGAAATCAGCAAGTAATCAACACAACTACAATATGGAGATCTCCCTAGGAACATAACATACAGAGATTTGCAGACTCAGTTGACATCCTTCAATCTTTTAATTAATGCATCAAGAGATTTCTTTTTCGTGTTCTGCTTAGCTCCCCTTGTGCCAAAGGACCCAAAAAGCCTGTCTGTTTGATCCTTCATCTTTTCCGAGATAGTAACAACTTTACGGTAGTCCAAAGCATTATAACTTCTCTCTCTAATAACTGGATTCAGGAAATTTTCTGGATGATTGCTCAAGAGTAGATTAACCAACTGCCTGGACTCGGCCAATGCTGCTTTCAACTGACCAGCATCTGCTTCAGATAAGAGAGGAGCTTGGTTTTCAGCAAATGATTCCAACATCTGGATATCGACATTAAGAGCCATAACAGCATTCACGTTGAACCTTTTAACTGATTCCCCTAGTAAAGCCCCAACAATCATCTCTGATATATGACACAGAACATCTTGCAAAACTCTCTTGAGAACTTGAACAGGCAGTATCTGCTGGGCAGTAGAAGTTAGTGTTTCAAGAAAAATAATCACCTCATGCACATATTCATTTCCACTCTGCAGAGGCTCATCGGCCATCCAATTCACATTCTCAATCAACAAAAGGAAACCATCAACCTTTTGCTTAAGCAGACCCGAAAGCATCTCTTCAGCAGCATCACGGGCTTTAGTCAAAGGGAACAGTCTCCTCCCCCTCTCTGCCATTCTCAATGGAATCCCTGAAAGCTGTGCAGCATGACGAAAGAAAAAGTCGCAAGCACGTTCAAACACAGCCATATTAGCCGCCATCTGCATTGCTTGGGTAACACCACCGATAGACGTATTAATGAACTTCAACAGGGCTCCATCCAGGACTTCAGTTAAAAGCCGATCCAAGTACTTCTTCACCACATCATAGAAATCAAGCTGACCACCATGTGACATAAAACTAACTGAATCCTCGATAAAGGACCGCACAATTCTACAGCAATCAGGAACTGTACACGAAAACGGTGCAACATAAGGAAATGCAGGCATAATATTTGACGTCTGTAACTGGAATGACAACACATTCATGGAATACTCATATTCCTTTTTCATATACATCTGCTCAAATTTATCTGCAGCAAGAGCCTCAGTTATCTGCTTTCGACAATCAGACAACAGGAGCTCATGATACTTATCCCTGTGCTTGCTCAAGACGTCTAGCAAAGCCTCAACAGGGTATCCATATCTACGCAACGTCACACTAAGCAAACTCACATAGTCCTTGATTAATAACAAATGATTCGCAGTTTGCATTCTAGAAAACTGATCTTCCAAAACAGAACACATTTTACTCATAGCAGTGTCCCATAAATTCTCCACCTCCATTTTGGAAACCAACTTACCACCAGTTCTCAAGACTCGATCTTCCACGATGAAAAAACCAGCAATTTGGGCAAAAAATGTCTGATGAGATTCAAGGAAGGGCGTCATTGAAGATACCTGAAAATCTGAAGTCAATTGAAGCTTGCGATTCTCAAAATAGTACTTTTTGAATCGATCTTCAAGTCCTAGAGTTTGGTTTATGTGATAAGCCCTATACAACGGCGTCAAATCAAACCCTAACATTCCATTGCTGTAACCATCCTTTCCGTCATCACTGATCCCATTGAATCCGTCATCGTCTTCTTCTTCAAGAGCATAAACACAATCCCGAAGACTGAGTCTACTCTGCTCCTCAGCTTGTCGTTGCTTGATTCTGAGCTCTTCTTCTCTCTGTCTCGATGCTGATGCTTGTCCGATAGCTAGTTGCCCCAAATTTCGGCTAACTACACGGATCTCGACAAGCCAATCACCAAACTCTTTGGTGATTCTCCGTTCAATATGTGAACGAATCGCAGGGATCTGCTTTTCAAGCATTCGCCGGAGAGTAGTAGACGGTGTTTTGTTCATGAACTCTCTCTCAATCGAGTCCACACACTTCAACGCCATGTAAAAATTGTTCTCTGAAAGATGACGATTGGCTCGGGAGCAAAGCTCGACTAGCTGAACGCAAGTCCGAAGCGATTGGATAGCAAGAGTTATGTTTTTGCATTTGTTTCGAGCTTCAACGAATGAGTCAAGAGTGGTAAGCAAAGGCACAGCGACGGACTGAAGTTGACTGTTCGAGTTTGAGAGAGACGATTTAAGAGAATCAACATCGGAGAGCAGAGATCGGAGATCGTCAACGGCGGTGATAAAGTCCTCGTAGTGTGCTCTACATACATCCTCAATTTCAGATTCCTTGGATCGGGCAAAGTAACGGAGATGAAGAAGTACTGTCTCCGGCTTACCGGAAGCAAAACCCTTGCGCACAAAAGGCCCAACATCTTCACCGTTGCAGATGGCGGCGGATAAGAGGACCTGGTCAAATTTGTCGGCGGAGTCTCCGTTTTCTACCGCCGGAACAACTTTCCGGCGCATCTTCGACGTGTTCATCGCCAGCAGTGTATCTCCGGTCACCGTTAAAAAGAGTAACTGCTTAGACTGACGGGGCCGTTACACACGGAGGGAATGTAGGGAAGAGGAAATGAAGACGGAGAAAATTATTGACAGGAAGATATAGCTGGGAGACATTGAAATGAAAAAGTAATGATAAATGGCCTGTGTTTGACTATTTTACCCTTCGTGAATTCCAAAATATCTGGCTGAGACAGGGGTATAATAGTAAGTAGGACCAATCTTTTTGTAATAATTAAAGGCAAGTATTTGGTGATTTATGGAGTAATTACTAGTGCAAATAACATAAATTTTTACATTCTAATTTTAGCTTCTATAAAATAGATACCATTAGTTGGGAGTTTTTTTAAAGTAGGATCGTTCAAAATTAAATCGTAATTGATAAGTCAATCACAAAATTGATTTATTGGCTTATTAGTATTGGATTATCGAATTAACGGTTGGTGAGCATATTAAAATTTTATAGTTAACGATTTATCGGTGCGAATTACTCAGTTTCCAGTAAATCGTTAATTCGTTAAAAATTATTGTAGTTACATTTTTATCGTAAGCATATTTGCTAAGTAAATACTTATATGCATGCACCCTCAAATTTTAGACTTTCATACGTGTCTTAAAATGATTTACAATTACTAAATTACTAGCATATGTAGGGCTAGAAAAATTAGATTGTTTAATCGGAAAAATTATTTTGCTTGATGCGAGATGAATATATTGGTAATTGAAATTGAAAGAAGGGAAGAGGAAATGGTGGAGCCAGTGTTTTAAAAGGCGGGGGCGTGAGGCGAGGCATTTTATACAGTATAGGGCAAGGCGTAAGCCCTGAGACACGGGGCATAAGTCTCATGGATCTACGAGGCGTAGTCTCATTATATTTAATTTTATAGTTTTATTACTAATAAAATAAGCAAAAGTAAACCTTTCAATGATTTTACAAATAAATATTTATTATTAACCTGTAATATATAGAAATTATATTATAATTTTTATTTGAGATAAGTATTAATAATCAATAATGAAGAAAAATGTATTATAATTACTATTTGAGAAATGGCATTACAACAATAATAAAAAATATGATTTAAAGTTAAAAAAAATTCAAAAAAATAAATTAAAAACTCTCGGGACTACGTTTTTACACCTAGGACTTACGTTTTTATGCTCGAGGCTTACGCCTCAAATTTTAGAACTTACGCCTTATGGATCTACACCTTTAATTTACGCGCCGAAGCGTTTTTGGTACGCCCCGCCCCGAGACTCGCCCTGAGACTCGCCCTGAGACTCACCCCAAAAACGTTTTGAAAACACTGGGTGGAGCTAATACGCTGCCTATAACTATCCGTTAATTCATAACCAGATACCGAACCAATTGATAACTTATTAGTTGACTAGCAAATTAGTATACTTAAATTCAGAATCTGATAAGCCAAACTCTTAAGCATAATTATTCATCTGATTCGTCCAATAAACAACGTTTTTTGAAGAGCAACTTTGAGAGGAACCAACAATGTAAGTTGTGGAGCAGTGAAACGCTAGAGGTGTTGAAGTCGAGTTTTGAATATGAAGAAAATCTTATTGAAAGTGTCACTATCTAAAAGATCCTGCAACATGCAATTCAAATTTAATTGATATTTTAATGCAGACACAAAACGCGTAACAATTTTTAACATATCTTATATGGTTAGGTCTATTGACCAAGTGTAAGGGTGACAAAATCAAGCACAATTCATTCAATCCGACCTAACCTATTTAAGTTTGAAGTGGTTATTAACCTGTCTATTTGTTAGCTTAGCCCAACTCATTTCAACCCATTTTTTAATGGGTTGATATGTAGCCCAAATTGATTTTTGAGAAATCTTGTAAAAAATATTACTATTAAAAAACTTTTTATTTATTTATATGTTATTTATAGTTATAATAAATGAAAAGATAGTTTTATTAGGTACTAAGAGCTTATAATATAACAAATAAAACTATTAAAACTTAGTAAAAATTGGACGGATTGGGATCTGATCCGCTACTAACCCGTTACCTAACTTGTTTTGACACAACCTATTTTGGCCCAAACAAATTTGGATTGGGTTGGATCTTGACCCGTTTATTGTCTTGATCCATTTTAAATTGCCCAAATTTAACCCAACCCGCCCAATTGCCACCCCTAACCAAGTGTCATTGAAAAATAAAACAAATGAAGGACTAAATTTGGATAGGGTAACATAAGGTTGAATATAAATATCGAAAAATCAGAGTGAAGTTAAGCGGATTGATTTATTTGATTTTATGGTTTTGATTTTTTAGCTTGAATATGATTTTTTTTTTAAGTTTTGAACGTCCATCCTTAGGGTAAAATAAATTAAAATTAACAAATAAACGGATCAAATTGATTGATCAACAATTCCACTAATTACTTGAACTAAAATATATGGGACAAAACGAGTTAAAACCTCAGCTCATAAATTGTTTGACTAGGTTATTCCCAACCGAGGGGTGAAATTCCTTGATGTTTTCATGAAACTTGCCTAATGTAAAATTTGCAGACTAATACACTAATACATAACTTATCTTATACGTGCTCGAAGAATAAACCACCATATATTCATTGTCAACAAAAAAAAATTAAAAAAATAATATAATATATATACATATATATATATAACAAAAAGGGGTAATAGTAACACTTGTACATTAATATATAATTTTAGCAATTATATAGACTTTCTAGAAAACTATTTGTTCATCTTTTCCTTATAATAGTTCATCTTTTCCTTATTATTCAGCCTCCTTGATTGATTTAGAAAATCCTATATCAAATTTAAAGTGAAAATTTGACCAATATTTAAGTGAATTCTTATTGGTAAATTTTCTAAACAAGTTGTGGTGACCCATCAAAATTTTATGGCCAATTCAAACAACTTGGAAGGACTTGTGATCCAAAATGCTAACGATTTGTCAAGCCACAAGTTCTAGTGATTTATCAAAATTCATAACAAGACAAGTTTTGCTCATTAATTTTTAATTAATAGAGTTTATGATTAAATTTAAACTATTTTTTTAAAACGGAACAAAATTTAAATAATCACATTAAAAAAGTTCCTATTTGTGTAAATTTACTTCACATATAATATCTTGGGCCTATTGGGCTGTCACACCAACCAAGCCCATTAAAGTTCTGCGTATTAGGGTTTTATTCAAAAGGGATTAAAAAGCTTCTTCTTCATATTTTTCCATTCTTTGAACAGAAAAATCTATCAGCAGCAGGCGGCGGCGGAGAGTAGAAGCAGCAGGCGGAGCATCATCATGGTGAAAACTCTTTTTTCTTGAATCTTCCTATAGCTTTTACGCTATTTGTTTTCACTGACGCCATTGTTTGATTTTGTTATTTTGATTTTCTATTTAGGGTATCGATCTAGTGGCCGGAGGTAAGTCCAAAAAGACTAAGCGCATTGCACCAAAATCCGACGATGTTTATCTCAAGCTTCTCGTCAAGGTATTTTATTTTACTTTGTCTTTATAGATTTAGTGCATTTTTGGTTAGTATACTGAGAATTGTATGTTGAATTGTGGGAATAACAGTTGTACCGATTTCTTGCACGGAGGACTGGTAGTAAGTTCAATGCTGTGATACTGAAGAGACTCTTCATGAGCAAGATCAATAAAGCTCCATTGTCTCTATCACGTTTGGTTACTTACATGACCGGAAAGGTATTGCTATTCATCCATTTTAGCTTTGTTTCACCTTACACTGTTTGGATAGTTTCATAATTGTGAATTCTTGTGTTATATTGTATTGATTGTATCATTTTATGTTCTTATATACTGTTATCTATCAATAATTTGAATTATAAACTTACAAGTAAATAGGATACATGGTAGAGCTAGAGCTACCAACTGTGCCTTTATTTAGTGTACAATACAAGATAACAACCGTCCAAACAAGCTGCTAGTGATCTGGGATTAAACACATTTACAGTGAGCAGTTATTAAAATGTTCTTGCTTTATTCTTGTATAGTTAAATTGTTCTCTGTCTTGTATACTTGCTGGGCATGGATGGTATTGAAGACGGCTTCTGTAGCATTTATGTTAATGAAATCGCTAAAAAGAAATAATATGCAGTGATTAGGACTAAAGGTGTAAGGAATTGACATATCAGAGTGAAGAATATAACTTAATCCTTATATTATTAATGCACTTTGGGGGTCATTTGTATGCCGGACAAGCATAGATAGTCTTGTGATAGAAATTTACGACTGCCTTATTCCATTTTTGGTTACTTATCGTAGGATGACTTATACTCACCTGGATAAGTTATCCATTCTAGTGGGTGGAATAATAGAAGTTTCAGGATTACTATGAAAATGACAAAAATACTCTTGAGGTCGCTCAAAACTCTTTTTCTGCTGAATAAGGTGGATGGAGGTGGAGGGTTATCTTTGTATACAACTTTTCTGAATGACCTTTTTTTTTTATTTCTTATTCTACATTGTATAAAGTGATGCATAATTTTCCATATACTGCAAAGTTATGTCTCATGACTATTTATGCAATGCATAATCTCTGACTCAACCATGCAGAGTTTTATATTAGAATTCAAATGTTAGATTAGTAATCAGAGTTATGTTCAAGGATTATTTCTTCTTGTACAGCAAAGCAAATGGCCCTTGGTTTATCTGAATTGACTTGTGTATTATGATAGGAGGACAATATTGCTGTTATTGTCGGGACTGTTACCGATGATGTTCGAGCTTATGAAGTCCCTAAAATCAAGGTTACTGCATTGAGATTCACTGAAACAGCTAGAGCTAGGATTGAGAAGGCTGGAGGAGAATGTTTGACCTTTGATCAGCTCGCTCTCAGAGCCCCTCTTGGGCAGAACACGGTATGGAACTCTGTCCCCTCATCAGTTTGTAATTTTACGCCTTTTCTTTCATCAATACAGTCAATAGTTAGCGAACATGCTGTAGTGGTCTTCACTAGTATAATAAATTGAGGTGTTTTTAGAATTGTGGTTCGAATCACTGTTCCCTCGACCTGCATATGAAATGATTATTCATTCATGGTAGAGCAACGTTGGCTAGTTAACTGGTCTGAATAGAAATGTACTGCTAGTCCTTCGTTCTGCAATGCTTTCTTGATATTTTTTCCTGCGTTCTCTCAGGTTTTACTTAGGGGTCCAAAGAACTCGAGGGAGGCTGTTAAGCACTTTGGTAAAGCACCTGGTGTCCCGCACAGCCACACGAAGCCTTATGTTCGTGCCAAGGGAAGGAAGTTTGAGCGAGCAAGAGGAAAGAGAAATAGCAGAGGCTACAAGGTTTGAGGAAGTGCAGATGTTTGAATACACATTCATAGAGTTTCTATTAGAAGTATTTCCCAACCTACTTTTACCATTATAGTTTCTTGTTGGATTTTCTTATTTCAACTTTGTTTCTCTTACACACTCCAGCATCATATTGCTGATTTTTGAATGTGTTTCTTTTCTGTTTTGCGAAATTAATCTCTATTTAGAGGGAGTGATATCTTTAATTTACCAACAAGATTATGCAAAATTAATCTCTATTTCCTCATTTTAGTCATCCTCTGATACATTTTTATAATAAGCTATACATTTTAAACTACATATTTTTACTAACTTTTTATATTCTGTTTTATACTTGAAACAACACTTGGATTATATAATGACAATATTGACCATCTCCAACCCCACTCTATTTTACTCTCCATTCTCTATATTTGGAGAGTAAAATAGAGAATTGAGTCACCAATCACTCTCTAAAAAGCTCTCTATTCTCTATTTATAGAGAGGTGAATAGTAGTTCTCTAAATTTGGAGAACTACTATTCACCTCTCTAATTCACTTTTTTATTATTTTAATATTATTTCTATTATTTGTACCTAACATATTGTTTTTCATACAAGGCTAAGATTAAATTTTTAATATGTGTAATTCTTTTTAAATATAATACAATATTTTTTAAAAATATATTATTTAATATATACTACTTTCATCCCGAATAAATAATATTTTTAATATATTTTTTTCAATTTTCGTCACTTTAAGAGATAATTTGATATCAACTATGAAGAATGCACAAAAATTAAATGATAAAATGAAAATTTTAATTTAAAAATACAATACATGACATAATAATTTAAATACAAGATAACAATACAATACATAACATAATAATTTTTAAAATCACAACAATAATTTAGTAATCCGGTAGGTCGTTTTCAGATTTAACAATATTCCAAAAAAAGATAGTGTATGATCTAGAGAATTGTTGTGTTTGTGATTGTGGTTGTGCTTATTGATTTCTTTTTTCAATTTTTCGTAGTTGTTCTTTAAAATTTACAATAAAATATAATTTTATATTAAATAAAGAATTTTTAAAAATAATAATTTTATATTACATGAAAATTATATAGGGTGATTATTTTGAAAAAAGAAAGAACAGATTTATATTATGAAATAAGCAAATGAAATAGAATTAGAAATAATAATATTATATTGAGGAGAGAGAAGAAGATTTTTTTTTTAGAGAGTAAAATAGAAAATTAGGTTGGAGTTGATTGTCTGAAAAAATAGAAAACTCTATATTTGGAGAGTAAAATAGAGTGTGGAATTGAAGATGCCCTTAGAAATGAATACATATCTTCTTCACTAATTAAAAGTAAAAATATTTCATTCATCCTATCACTAGTCACTACCTAACAAGAAACAAATTGAAGTGAGGTTTAGTTAATTGGGCTTCAAAATAGTTATTGAATATGAGATAAAAATTTTATTAAAAAAAGTATATCAAATTACATGCACCATTTTGTTTGGCCTTCATTATTTGAAGAAGCATAATTCCTACTTTCTCATCTTTTTCTCTATTATGTATATTTAGAGGAGAATTAAATGGGGAGGGAAATTAAAAATAGTTCAGTACATAGATACAAAATTCAAATAGGATTAAGGCAATATTTTTTTTGGGTTCTTCTTTTTTTCTCAGATTGTTGCAATCTTTTTTCTCTTCTCTACCGAATTCAAAATACCAAAACGGACAAATCGCTCGTGGGGCAGCGATATCCTTCCTCAAATTAAACCCCGTTAATGTCATGTAAAAGAAACTTGTTTTCTTAAAATTTGCAGCGATTTCATTAAAAAAATATATTTGATTTCCTTGCTGCTGGGGCAACAATTCAATCAAAATTTTTTTCTAAATAACATGCAGCGAGTTTCACTTAGCATCCCACGTTCAAGCAAGATCCGGGAAATGATTGCATCCCTAGAGAGTGTTGTAGACCGCCTTAAAGAAAGGGTTCAAATCCCAATTTGAGTTCATCAAATTAGAATACAAACAATCAAAGATGAAGGGAAAAAAACACTTACAAGCAAGAGAAAACTAGTAAAGATGAAAGTTTGGGATTCTGCAACTCTCTTTAACACTGACCTCATTAGTGATTTATACGTTTTGATATTTTAAAAAAACCAGTGACCCTTTATGCATTTTGAAGAAAGAAATGACTCTTTCTGCTCCGGACTCTTCAAAATCCCATACATAACTTATTAACTTTTAGATTTAACATACAATTGGTCTTTTAAAATTTGTTAGTATATATTATTTAAATATTTAAACTAAGTCATCATTCAATCATATATTTAAACACCTAATAGAATGTTTTAATTAGACACTTTTTATTTGAATTATAGAATTTTTTTACGTATATTTTTATTAGACACGTGATCAATTGAAACCAGTCTTAATTCGAGTTTTTAAATAAAATATCTTGATAGGTTTAAGAAGTTTACTAGTATTAAGCATAAATTTTATAACAATTTTTCATACGAGATTACTAGGAAATAAATATTTCATTTTACTAGAATTATCGAAAGACATATTCAATAACATTTATTCTGGGAAGAAAATGAAAAAAATGTACATATTATCTTCATTTTAAAAATAATTTATTTAAAAATATATTATTGAGCTTCTGCAATTATTTGTAGAGAATCATAAAACTTAACGAGGACCATACATAGGCGGAGTCAGGATTAGAAGTTTGAAAGTTTTAAACTTTAGGATAGAAGAGAAAGATATTGCAAAGCATGCTTAGGATAGAAGATGAAAATATTACAAAACATGCTTTTTTAATTAAAAAAATAGAAACTTTTGTTGATATGTGTGTGTGTATGTATGTATGTGTGTATTAACTTATGAAGGGATATTAGGTTCGTCCGAGTCAACTAAAAAAATATTAGATTCGTCCGAGTCCACAAACTCCCACTTAGCTCCGTTTCTAAGACCATATGCTATTTTGTTAATACTTTTAAGAAGTTGTAACTATGAGAGATGAACAAATAATTATTTTCACTTTAATTTGCTTTTCCAAAAATATGTCCAATACACTCATAAAAAATTGTGAATATGCACCAGTTTGTTTGACCTTTATTATTATTTATATTAGAAGAAACATCAATTCCTAGTTCCTACTTTTTTTTTTCTTTTCTCTATATTAGGTATTTTAAGATGGTACCTACTCCTTAAATCTCATGCATCACATATAACTACTCCAATATTATCAAAGGATGTGACTAGATTTTTTTTTAGCAGAGAGCGCTTTCCTTCTAATGATATCTACGAAATACGAATATGAAATAATCGAATACTAATATAAGTACTAAATTTCAGGTAAACAACACTCTACTAATTCTTGTTGGTATCTTCTTCTTCTTCTTCTTTTTCTGAGAAGAGAGAATATTTAAAATCCTTCCTAAATTAGTATCTAAATGTAGTACTACTACTTTATCACGTATTAAAATGTTATAATCATAAATTAAAAAGAAAAGAAAAAGACTAAAATCAAAACTTATCAACCCCCACCTACTTTTTTTTCTATTTCCTTATAACCCTCCTCACCAATAAAAAGTTACCTTATTTTTTATTTTCTAAATTGGACAAATATTATTGAATAATTATTTTTTAATAGAATGAACAAGTAAAAATAATTTTTCGTTCCTATTTATATGTTGTTTTTACTAATAATAGATGATTCTTAATACTTGTCATTTCACAAAACGAATATAAATAACATAATTCTTCTTATTTTACTCTTGAAAATATGAATTTGATCAACATAGAAAAACTAAATGATTAATTCATTTTCAATATAATTAATCAAAATAAATTAATTTATATTTATTTATTAAAAAATTGAATTCAAGAAAACACTAAATAAGAATATAATGGTAAACTCACATAAATTTTTAAGAAGCTTAAAATCTAAAATAATGACTTATTAATAGAAATGGAGGGAGTAGAAATTGAAGTGCAGTCTGCATATGTTCCACCATTATTATTTCTTGTTTGTTGCGATGCAATTTTCAAAGAGACAACAATTGATGAAATCCACATTAGATTCTCGTCAAAAGCAAATACCCAAAGCTTGCCGTTGGTGTGGCCGGCTAAGCTTAAAAATAAAATAAAAAATATATATATATAGTAGTTTTTACCTCAATTCACATCAATTTATTCTTTTTACCTATATAGCTTTGGTTTGCTACGATTAATTTCATGAAATAACTTTCATTTTGCGTTGCAAATGTCATAGGCAAGGACCGCTCTATGCTAGGGACGGCTCTATGCTTTGATTTTTTTATATTTATATATATATATATATATATATATATATATATATATATATATATATATATATATATATATAAAATTAATTAATTTTTTTTTAGTACATTTGATTTTTTTCTTATTTAGGACCACAAGAAAAAATCTTCTTTATTTTTTATAAATTTTATCTCAAGTCAGACTATGTTATTATTATTTTTAGAATGGAGAGAATACTGACTATAGAAAACTGTCATTTCTTTTGAGATTAATTTTTAAAAAAATGTGTCATATACAGTAAAATCTTACTAAATTAATATAGATGAGATCATAAAATAGTATTATTTTGTAAATGTATTATTTAATTAATAAATTAATATATATTAATTTAAAGAGTGTTTCAACACTACAAAGTTCATTCAAAGATGAGATCTCATAGAATTTGAATGAATCCACTTGTGAAAACTTCATTCATGAACTTGAGGTCATGATTAATAATCTCAGTTACCATGTTAATAACTTGTTGGATAGGTAAAAATGATACATATTCATACGTGCAAGGCTTTAGAAGAAATTGTGGATACCATTGAAAAAAAAATAATGATGATAAAGTTGAAGATGATAAAATACCTTTGGAGTCAGTTACGCGAAAAGAAACACTTATCGCAATTAGAACTCATCACAATTTTATGGTGCAGTTAAAAAGATAACATTGAAACTTTTGGATACAATAAGAAAAGTTAGATATGATCTTCAACTAAATTTAAATTTTAAGAAAAAACATAAAACAATATAATCATATTTCCCCAAATTATCTTAGATATATTTGTATTTTTAAAGAATTATTAATTTATAATGTTAAAGAGACCATATATTTATATATAGGTCTTCTGAAAATATATTATCTTATCGAAATGAGTGAATTTTCCATTGGCCCAAGTCGGGATCGGAGGAAAATATTATCTTAGAGATATTATTAATTAATCGTGTATTAATTTAGTGAGATTTTACTGTAAGTTGAGATAAATAAAGGTGGAATTAAGTGTGAATTTTTAGGTTTTGACAAATCCGATAGTTTTTTCCGTAAACTCTCTAGTTATATTAGAAAATTATATATATAACTTGTGAATCAATAACAAAATTGATTGACGGCTTAGTGGTAAAGATGAGTTGTGGAAATACTTTCCGCACTAGTATTGTGACTTAATCAGCATAACTCTAAGGGGTCGTTTGGTTGGGAACATGTTATCCCAAAATTAATTATCCTGGTATTAGTTATTCTGGACTAACTTATCCCATCATGTATATGAGACAACTTATCGCATCACTATCACTATGATATAAATGATGAGATAAGCTATCTCAAACATTACAAACTAAACAAGAAATTGAACGGACAGAATAATAACAAGTTGACAATATAAAAATAAAGTGATCAATAATAGCTTTAGCAATCAACAAACAGGGGAAAGTGAAAAAAACAGAGGAAAATGGAGAAAATACAGCACAAAAATGTCACCGTTAATGGAATCAAAATGCACGTAGCAGAAATTGGCGAAGGTCCAGCAGTTCTATTTCTACATGGCTTCCCTGAGTTATGGTACTCATGGCGCCATCAATTGTTGTACTTTTCTAACAAAGGTTACAGAGCTATTGCACCTGATCTTCGTGGTTACGGAGACACTGAAATTCCATCGGAAATCAGTAGCTATACTGCATTCCATATTGTTGGTGACTTGATTGCTCTGTTAGATATTCTAGATCTAGAAAAAGTGTTCTTGGTTGGACATGATTGGGGTGCTCTAATTGCTTGGTTTTTCTGTTTGTTTCGTCCTGATCGAATTAAAGCTTTGGTGAATCTGAGTTGTGAGTTACGGCCCAGAAATCCGTTGCGAAAACCGCTTGATTGCTTGAGGGAATTGCTTGGTGATGACTATTACATGTGCAGATTTCAGGTATTTCAGAACCTGCATAGTTCTCCTCTCACGATCTAATTTTCGGGGTTGAGTTACATCTAATATTCATTCTTTTTTTTTTTTTTAAAAAACTCCGGAATAATTCTCTTTTCATTTAATTTTTTTTGGGTATATGGATGAAAATAACGTAGATTCAGCCTGTATGAGATTTTGATAGCTGGTTTCAAGTTGGAATAAAGTAGAATTTTATCAGTATTTTATAAGTATTCTTTGAGCCGATCCAATTAAAAAAATGTTTTATCGTGGAAAACTTTTTGAAAATGTTTATCAATTTTAAAAAAATAAGATGGATTTACACTGATTGATGGCGGTTCCAGGAACCCACTAACTATTGCAGGATTCTATATATTTATTGCTCTCTTTGCCGTTATTTGTCAACTAATAGCTTTACACGCATTTTAAGAAATTTTAAATAGAAGAGTAATATATGCTTTAGTTTTTAGACGACAGGGGCATCAATATTCCAATAGTATGATGAAGGATATCTGCATACCATTTACGATAGTTCGGGGGTATATTTGTCCTTTTTCCCTTCCAAATATTATCTATTTTATCCTCTACTATCCAATAACAGAGAGTTGAATAGTAAGTTCTCCAGATTCGAAGAATTACTATTCAAACTCTCTGTTTTACTTTTTGAATATTATATTATTATTTTTATTATTTTGTAATTATTATATTATTTTTTTATATAAGGATATTAATTAAATAATATTTCAAATATTTTTTTTCAATTTTCGTCATTTCAAGTGAATATAATTTGATATTATTATGAATTTTCACTATGAAGAATGCACAAAATTTAAATGATAAAATAAAAATAAAATTTAAAAATACAATACAATACAAAATAATTTAAATACAAGATAATAATACAATACATAATAATTTTTAAAATCACAATAATAATAATAATTTAATAATCAGGTAGGTCCTTTCCAAGTTTAACAATATTCGAAAAAAATTAATGTATGATCTGGGGAAGTTGTGATTGTGATTGTGATTGTGATTGCTTTTTACAATTATTTGTAGTTGTTCTTTAGAAATTTAAAATAAAATACAAATCTATATTATATAAAGAATTTGAAAAGAATAAATTTTATATTACATGAAAATTATATAAGGTGATTATTTGTAAAAAAGAAAGAAATGATTTAAGAGAGAAATAATAATATAATATTGAGGAGAGATAAGAAGATTATTTTTCAGAGAGTAAAATAGAGACTTAGGTTGGAGTTGGTTGTCTGAAGAAATAGAGAACTCTATATTTGAAAAGTAAAGTAGAGGATACGGTTGGAGATGCCCTTGGTACATGAATTGATCAATGAATGAAAACCCACAAACTTCAAATTCTGGATCTATATTTGACTTTTCTTATAAAAGTAGAGAAAACCTCTGATTTTCCCCATAAAAATAGAGAAAATAAGTTTCACAAGCGACATTTCACATGATAACATTTTTTTCCATGCTCCCACACACCTCATCTTCACCTCACCCTCATAGCCCCATCCCCACCCTTGCTCCCATAGTATTTGTCGAAATTAACTATATATTAATACTTTTAGGATAATATTTTTTACTTACATATCAACCATAAAAAAATAAATAACAAACTCACTTATTTTCTTAAAAGAACATTTTTCAAGAAAATATTTTCATTCGTATTGAACACCCCAAAAAAAAAAAATCTTGTTTGGTCATTTTTATGAGCTCTCACTTTCAAGTTTGTGCCCACTTTATTTCCTCCAAGTGAAGAGAGCAAACGGTTTAATGTCATTCTAAAGTTCTAACTTACTCCCTCCATTCATTTTTTTCTTATCAAACATTTTCTAATTAAATTTCTATTTTTACTTATTTTTTTGACAAATTAAAAAGATATAATCCCCCCCCCCCCCCCCCCCCTATTTATACCCTTAATTTATTTATATTGAGTTAATGTCTTTGAAATATATATTAAGTAAATACAAAGACGAACTCAGAATTTGAAGACTTTGGGTGCACCAATATTAACTTAGCTCAAATATGAGCTCTAAGATAAACTTAAAATAAAAATAATGAAATAAAACTCTAGCTGGATTCAAACCCATATCTCACAAGTGGATTCTCTAGCTTGTACCAGCAATACAATAATACTCCTATGCTTTTCATGGGTGCACTGCTAATTATATCCTTATTTCTGTCAGTTTCTCAAGATAGATATACATATATATACATAATTTTTTTCGAAATTAACGAATATACATATTTTTGTGATTTACTAATATAGTATGCTATTATTTAGAAACCTGGGGAAGTGGAAGAGGAGTTTGCTTCAATTGATACTGCAAAACTGATGATAGGATTTCTTACTTCACGTGATACACGTCCACCTTGCATTCCCAAAGAGATTGGCTTTCATCAGGCCTTTGCTCAGTTACCAGCAACATTACCTTCTTGGCTAACACAAGAAGATGTCAATTATTATGTTGAGAAATTAAACAAAACAGGCTTTACTGGAGGATTGAACTACTATAGAAATATCGACAAGTATGTGTACTCCCTCTCTTTCTCTGTTTTAATTTGTCTGTCTGATTTTTGATTTGACACGGAATTTAAAAATATTATAGACTTGTAGCTTTAAACTAAAGATAAGTATTCCCTCCGTTTAAAAAAGAATGATCTAGTTTCCTTTTTAGTCTGTTTAAAAAAGAATGACCCCTTTCCTTTTTTGGCAACACTTTAACTTTAATTTTCCATGTGACATGTTTAAGGCCACAAGATTAAAGGGTATTTTGGTACATTTGACATAACTTTAATTTAGAACCATAAGATTAAAAAGTCTTTTTTCTTTTCTTAAAATTTGTTCCTAGTCAAACTAGATCATTCTTTTTAAAACGGAGGAAGTAATATTTACTAAAATGTTTTTTAGTCTTTGTGGTGTTGTTTGACTGTTCTATGATCAACTTGAGAGTTCAGGAATTTCTGGTGCTCATAATTACTTACTCTGGTGCTTGTGTTTACTGATAGTTGATCAATTGAGCAATTAAAATTTGTTGGATAAATGTTTGTTTATTAAGACCATCTCCAATTTATTTTTATTTTATCCTTTATTTTCTATATTTGGGAAGTAAAATAGAAAATGGGTTCTCCAAGCACTCTCTATTCTTCAATTGTAGGGAGGTGAATAGTAGTTCTTCAAGTACTATTCACCTCTCTATTTTACTTTTTGATTATTTTAATATTATTTCTGTTATATTACTAGTTAAGTCTTTATCATTTGTAATTATTTTCTAATTTAATATAACATCTAAAAATATATTATTAACAAGTTACTACTTTGACCAAAATTAATAATTTTTCTATTTTATTTTTTAAAAATTGTCACTTTAAATATATAATTTAACTTTATTTTAATATTATTTATATTATATAAGATTATTAATTAAGTCTCTAATATTTGTAATTATTTTCTAAGTAATATAACATCTAAAACATATTATTGATAAGTATATTATTTCCATCCCGAATTAACAATTTTTCTAATTTAATTTTTAAATTTGTTTTTTGTCATTTTAAATATGTAATTTAAATTATAATTATTTTTGGTTATGAAGTATGCACAAAATTTGCATGATAATTCAAACAAACTACTTTTATGTTATAGTGATAAATTATTAAACTACATTTTTTAATGAGCATGAAAATATTTGATGTTATAGTTCAAAATGGAATATGGGAAGTAAATTAGTACAGAATAATTGAATATAAGATGAAATTGTAAATTTAAACAAATTTTAGCTATACCTAAAAAAAATAAGGACAAAAATTGCTCATTTTGAACTCCGTAATACATTAATAGAACATTTATGAGATTAACGTAATAGTCTTGAAAGTTGAGTATTTATGTAAAATTTAAAATAATTTTTACAATGAAATAATATTTATGATGTTTTCACTTAATTGTTCGTTAATATGTATTATATATAGTATTTATTGAAATTTATGTTATTTAGATTAAAATATAATTTTATATTAAATGAAGAATTTGAAAAAAATAAAATTTTGTATTACATAAAGATTATAGAGAGATTATTTGCAAAAATAAGGAATGATTTATATTATGAAATAGAAATAATAATATAATATTGAGGAGAGAGAAATTTTTTTCTTTTTAAAGAGTAAAATAGAGAATTGGGTTGAAGTTGGTTGTCTAAAAAAATAGAGAACTCTATGTTTGGAGAGTAAAATAGAGGATGGGTTGGAGATGCCCTAAATATGAACAGAACTTCAACTTCAAATCATGAAATCCTAAATTCTCTAAAAAGTAGAAATTCAAATTTTAAGTTGTGTTTTCAATTATTAATTTTTAAAATGTAAAACTTGATCTATAAGTTTTTATTTGTTGAAAAAGAACCCATTATATTGAACTTTTACTTAAAAACTCATTATGTACGTTAATAAATTGTTTGTACCATGTGAAATGATTATAGTAAATAATAGCCAGTTAATTACTATATTGTTGAATTTTTGGACTAATGAATCTTTGATAAATTATGTGTATTTGAAAGTTTGTAACAACATGTAATCACAGTATTTATTTACCAAAGGAACATGGACATTTGTGTTTTATTAAAGCGGTACCGTACCTTGTGATATTTTAATACCTTCTTTATGAACTATAATTTGCTCATTTGGTAAAGTTTGTATAGGAGTCGGAAACGTTTTGATAGTTTTCATAAATTGTGATGTTTTCATGTTTATGAGACAAAATACAATGTAAGAATTCCAAATTACATATTCGAATAAAATTTCAACTTCAAATTAACCTGATTTCGATACTATATATGCAGAAACTGGGAGCTCACAGCACCATTTAGTGGATGCAAAATTCAAGTCCCAACTAAGTTTGTGGTAGGTGACCTAGACCTGACATATCATATTCCTGGAATCAAGGAGTATATACACAATGGTGGTTTCAAGAAAGAAGTTCCAAGTTTGGAGGAAGTTGTTGTAATGGAGGGAGCAGCTCACTTCATCAACCAAGAAAAGCCTGATGAAATAAATGCCCACATTTATGATTTTATTCAGAAGTTTTAACCAACCAATTGATAGTATCTACTATTAATTATTGGAGTTTTTGGCATAATTTGAGATGTACTTGTTGAAGTTTGTGACAAAATAAGATGCCTAAACAGATTTATGTGCCTGAATTTTGAAATTTGATTGATGAATGAATATGTATTTGCCACTCTGTTTACAAGTTCTTCAGCTTTAACATGCATTTTTTTCACTATAAGTAAGATAATTGGAAATAAGGGGAAATCTTGGCGTAACTGGTAAAATTGTCGTCATGTGACTAGGAGATTACAGGTTGGAGCTGGAAATAACCATCTTGTAGAAATGCAGGGTATATAAGACTGCGTATAAAAGTTCCTTGTGGTCTGTGAAAGTCAAGAGGGGGGGGGGGGGGGTGAATTAAAAATTCTTTAGTCGACTTCCTGTATGGGTTAGTCGACTCACCTGCAAGTTAGTATCACATTATAAGGTTAGAGTAAATGCAGTAAGTAAAAGACTCAGAGAGTTTTATATTGGTTCGGAACATCAGTGTGGTGCCTACTTCCAGTCTCCTTGGGTTTCAAGGGTTTCTTAAGAGCTTGTTGAGAACTTGGGCAGTACAATGTATTTCGACGGAAAGAACTGTCTGATGTGCAAATCAGATCATCTTCTTTGACACAACCTTTACTTGTATAACCTACACTCAGATCTTTCTTTCTCTTTTCTTTTTCAATTGTATACTCACGAGAATACAAAGGTTTTATGAAAGACAATAGAAGACACCAGTACAAGTTCAAGTGAAGTGCGTACTTCACAACTGCGACTATGAGTAAGTTTATATAGTGTTGAGGACTGCTCTTTTAAGGAATAACCCAAGGGTATTTCAAATCAAGGATCTCGATTGAATCCTTGATTTCGGTTGATTGATTCATGTCCATATCAGATATGTGCATGAGCAAACCCATTCCTTCATTTTCTTGGAGATCTTCTTATAATCTTGATACTCTTCCTTCTCTAGAAAATTTTCTTGTAATCTTGAAACTTGGCTGATTTTATTGATTGTCTGTCTTTTTGATTTACTTCATCCTAGTCAGACGCTAGGATTGTGGTTTTCTTGATTATGTATTCCTTGTATGATGGCTTTCCTTTCCTACGTTGCTTCAGTGAGTGCAACTTGTTACTTCCTTCCTTGTAATGCTACTTTGACGTCCTTCCTTGTAATTTTCATTGCCTACAATTTATCATACATATCTTAGGTATTTCATTGCCTACAATTTATCATACATATCTTTGGCGTCCTTCCTTTTCTGAACACCGTTCATAGCATGAGCTTAGTGTGTGTTGGGACACTCTATTCTAAATTATGTCATGCTCAATTTATTTACCTAGATAGAAGCAAGTAAACATTGATTTTGAAGGGAGATACAGGACCAGCTTGGAAACTAGAAGTTGTTGCCTGCTGTTTTGGATTTTGATATACATAAATAGATCAGGAGGAATGATAAAATATATATCACGTATAATTTTAAGTATATGATGAGTATTTCAATGAGAATTTTCGTGTACGGGAGAGAATGCGTGTGGTTTTAGCACGAGATAAAAAATGACAATAATTATTATGCTTTTGTTCCAAATAAATTGAAATTGACTATAAGAATTTTCAATGAGAATTTTCGTGTACGGGGGAGAGAATGCGTGTGGTTTTAGCACGAGATAAAAAATGACAATAATTATTATGCTTTTGTTCCAAATAAATTGAAATTGACTATATGAATCCTCACCAAGAAAACCGGTTATTTAATGATATGTGACATCATAGTTTATTTCAAAGATGGACCTAAATCATGTTGTTATAAACACTCTGCGATGCCCATTTTGTTCTTCAAGGCATCACAATCTCTTTGTTGTCCCTTGAGATAAAAATGATAAAAGAGACAAGTTTATATTAAAGATACAATTATTAAGTAAATAAAGATGTACATTTTCAGCCACTCTCAATTATTGATCTGTTGAATCATTGACTTTAGGCGTATCGTTGATAAGGTTTTATATGATGTGGTAACACAATTTAAATGATATTAGAGTAGCTGAGTTCTACGTCGGGTTATCACTTAAAAAAATTACACGCATCTTACCCATAAAATAAATCAATCTACACGTGAGTGGCATGTTGAAAGTATACCAAAGTAAATTAAAAAGTACTTTCTTTAAAAGTTTTAGCTTTTAAATAAGGTGTCATATAATACATTGATATATATAACGAACTTACATTTTACTTCATAAAAGAGGCTTTCACTGCCATATAAACTATCCGCTCCTTTTTCGATTCTTCTTCTATATAATAAATAAATCTTTATGATTCAATCAATTGAAGTGTCTACACACCCTAAATTTACTTGACATAGAAAACAAAGAGCCAAATCTTAAACTCAATTGTTAGTTAGTACTCCTATCTCCTTGATTTTGGAGTGGATTCTTTCACTCTATTTTATTATATACGCTTATTATTCTTCTGTATATAAAAAAATAAAAAGAATCTATTCGAGAAACGCTTACCAACCCTTTACTGATATTCTTGTCCCGATGCTGCAGAGCATATTTGCACAAGGGGAAAAAAGCAAAATCATAATTATTCAGAGTGGATATATTTCTTTTCTACTTTAGTCTATTTAAATTTTGTGTTGTTTGGGGAATCTCTTATGAACTTCTTCTAGTTTATAGTTAAATATTTTAGGAAGGATCTTGGAAATATCTAAAGTTTGGCGTTTTACTTGCATGTGGAGGAATGACTTGAGCAAGTTGAAGACAAGTGCCAAAGTGCACTTGTCCATTAACACTGCATTTTGCTTCAAATTAAATATAGATAATTCTCATCCAACAACTTTTATCTATCTAATAAACTAGTAAAGAAAGCTCGGGCGCGGCCCGGGCCCAACATTAATAAAGTTATATTGTTACTCTTTCCGTCTCATATTAGATGAGAATCTTACCAAAAATATTTTTTTCATATTATTTGAGCACTTATTAAATTAGGATAGAATTAATTAATTCTTTTCCATTTTACCCCTACAATTAATATGATCATTCCTATATTGTATGTGTATTTTTTGTAACTCTTTTCAATGTGCATTGATATAAACAAAGGGCAAAATGGTGAAGTCTTCCAATTGGTATTAATGATTTCTTAATCACCGTGTAAAGTTGGAAGTGCCCATCTAATATGGGACGGAGGGAGTATAGTTTATGTATTGTTATAAAATTAGTAAAGATTGTTATAATATATTTTGCTCATAAGTGAGCTAATATAGAAACTTATTTGTCATTTGTCTTTTTAATTTCAATTTTAAATAGCAAATAAATGTAGCGATAAGACTGAGGGTAGAAATGAAGCATATCTTTGTAAATTTAAGTAAACAGAGTAGAAGTAACATTAGGGTTATCGATAAGACGATTCATTCAATTATTTTAAAAAAAATTATATCATTCAATTTTTTGGCTATTTTATAATGTATAACCAAAATTAAAATTTTAAAATCATCCCAATCCTAATTTATGTGACAGAAGCAGTACAAAAATCAGTCTTTTTTTTGTTGTCTTGTAGATATTTTAAGTTATTATTTATTGTAAATTATAGTACTTTTTATTAAAGTTTTTAATAACATATGTTACTTTTTATGTTTGAGAGTTAAACCAACTTTTTTTTATGTCTTTTAATTTTATATGTGTTTTGTCCTTTTCCATTTTCAAAAACCAATACTCTCTCCATTTTTTTTTATATGTCATTTTTTTTTATAAATATATTGGTTATTCCCTCTTCTTATTGGAACACATGTTGACTTGTGGTGAATATTTATTCCCTCTTCTTATATAGTAATATATAACCTATAAAGTGACATTTTACATAATATTCCTTCTGCCCCTTACTCCATGTTATAAGAAAAAAGTAGAGAGAAACTTAAATATCGTTTGGTAAAGCATATAAAAATAACGTTTAATAAAATGTATTAGTAAGATTTTCGCATTAGTTATGCATAGATTATTTCTTATGGATTATTTGATTTGGTATATTCAAAATAATATGCATGATATAAAAATGTTTATTTACAAACATATCCTTCATAATTGTAGTGAAAAAGATGTAAAAATGCTTTTGAGGGTAACTAGATCTTTAACAATGCTAATGCATGTATTAAATCTCTTTGCATTACTAATACATAAAAATCCAGGATATTAATAATACACTCTTCAATACATAATAAAGTGTATAACTAATGCACACATTAGATACACATATCGTGAAAAAGTATACCAAACAAAAGACTTACTCCGATTACATTCATTATTTTTGCTAATACACTTTACCAAACGAGCTGTCAAAAATGCATAAATTGATTATACATATAAAGTTAATTAGAGAAGAGAATCTCATTTTTACTCTCAAAATTTCAATATCACTAATGCAATTTTCTTTTTTACAGATTATAAAATCTAATTGAATTTTTAAGACTTTACTCAAAAGTTTAATATTTTAAATTTCAACTTTAAAATCTAGGAACAAACAAACGAGCCGCTCAAAGTCCCTCTCCGGCTATAGCATATATACTATACCGCGACAACAAGGGAGGAAACTTCCTCTTTTATGTTTTTTAGCATAACCATTTGCACTGCACCTTCTTCTTCTTTTCTTCCATGGACGACGATGAGTACTCGTCATCTTCTACTGCTCTTGTATCTTGTTGCGATGATAATACTCCGCACTACGCATTCAGCGGTAAGCTCATGCTTACCTCTGTTCTCCTTTTCTTTTTCGTCTGTTTTCTCATTGTCTTCTTCCACCTTTACGCTAACCGATTCCTCCTCCGCCGTTCCCGCCACCACCACGACCGCCGCCGTCGCTACCGCCACCAGATTCCGGCTTCACCAATTGCAGCTTCTTCTTCTTCTCGAGGGCTTGACCCTTCGCTGTTAAAATCACTCCCTGTTTTCGTTTACGATGCGGAATTTTACAATCCTCCAATCGAATGCCCTGTGTGCTTGGCGGAATTTGAAAATGGAGAAACGGGTCGGGTTTTGCCCAAATGTAATCATTGTTTTCACTGTGAGTGTATTGATATGTGGTTTCAGTCTCATTGTAACTGCCCGATTTGCAGAGCCCCAATTACGCCATTGGTGAAACCGATTAAAGTAACGGAAAGTGAATTAGATGGAGAAGATGAAGTTGTAATAATGGTGGATGAATCTGTGATCGAAGAAGTACAGAACTGTGAATCGTCGCAGTTTGACGATGGAAAAAAATCTATGGGGATGGTTGTTATTGCTGCGAGTTGATTACTTATATGGTCACTCAACTAATGAAAATTGGACATGAAAATCGTTCTAATTTCCTTTTTGTTGATGGTGTTTTTATTGCATTCCAATTCCATTGTTAAAATATCACCTCAATATATAGTTATGTGACTTTAGTGTATAATTTTTATTAATTGAGTGATTGTTTGAACAATTATTTAATACTCTTTGATGCTATTTACAATTGAAGATCAAAAGGTAACACGAAATACTTCTTCTATCCAATAATATTTGTTTATTATTGACTTTATATGCTTATTAAGAAATTATAAATAAAAATAGAATGATAATTTTATTATATCACCCTTTGAGTATAATAAATACAATAATGAAATAACTAAAAATAATGATAAGGGTAAATTAGAAACTAAATGTAAAATTATACATTGATTTCATAAAGTAGATAAGTATTTTTTTAAAATTTCAAAATAATATAATAGACAACTATTATTGGACGGAGTGAGTAATAAGATCCAAACCAAAAGGAGAACAAGTTGGCATAAAAATATGTTATTTTCATGTATATTGGGTGAATCATTTTTGGCGATTAGTGGTATATCAAGTTACTTTAATTTGTAGAAGGGGGTGTGGATACACTTTTCTTATCTAGGAAAAATTATTTGAATGAGTACCTTTTAATAAATAATTACTGATTTTAGCGATATTTTTTATTTATTACTATTTAAAGTAATATTATGATAAATCTGCAATATGTATTAAAAATGAATTATGTATGCAGTATATATGTATTATAACTGTTTTAAAATATATTTTGCTTGTTTGGTAAGAAATTGACACATTGTATTATAAGTGTATTAAAATGTGTGATAATGAAGTATACATCAATATAACTTGTATTATATGTGTTCTATAAATTGTTCTTTGTAATATAAATTAAATTATATTATAAATGTATTAAAAGTGATCAAGTGAAAAAAAAATGTTATTGCTATAAGTGGTAAATATTTTCTTAATATAGTATATTTATGTAAGTTTCCCTATCTACTCTCTTCATTCTTACTTAGTTGTCACTATTTTAGGTTTCATGCTCCTTAAAAAAATAGGTAAGTTTATTGTTATATCCTTCAAATTTTCAATAAACGAACACGAATTAATTTATTTTGATTAATTAATTTGACCGATGATTATGTATCATTTACTTCATTTTTCTATGTTGGTCAAATACATACTTTCAAAGTTAATAACTCCTAAGGGTAAAATAGGAAGAATTATTTCAGTTATACATTAATTTTGTGAATCAACAAATATTAAGGAATATCTATTTTTAGTAAGGACGACATATAAATAGAAATAGAGTGAGTATATTATTTTATCCCATCCGTCTTAAGATACTTGTCGTCCTTATTTAAAACAAAAGAAATTATTCTGGTCCAAAAATCGAAATAGAGTTAAAAGACTACAATGCCCTTGTCATACATTTAGGCGCGACTTAGTGTAGCTTCGTCGCTTAAGCTTTTCCTCCAAAACTAAACCATTCCCTCCATGTATTGATTAATGAGTATTGACATAAATTATTGTGTTACAAAAAAAGTTTTACAACATATCATCATTATGTGTATGTTCTATTAACATTTTCCCTCCATAATTTCAGCTTCCATTATATTCTTAATCTACAACACAAATTAATTACTTGTGATCCAAATTTACTCATATCTTTCAAATCCTTTGTTTTTTTTGGTTGTAGTAAAAGAAAATGGAAGGAGAAAGTAGCAAAGGATCTTGTAGATACAATAATGTAAGCCAGGTACACCATGGTTGATTTGCTTGGGTTTAGCATTTAGCAACGATCGTAGTGACTAGTGTGCTAAATATTAGACACACTTGTGTCTAGTTCAAGTGTCTATTTGGTCACTAATTAAGTTTGAGTATCTATCTTTAAAAAGTGTGTCAAGTTTAAAGGGGTTATCTAGGTATTTGATATATTAGATAATGTTTTAGAATTTTGAATTAAACTATACATTTTTTTAATAATAGTAAATAAAATTTTCTATAACACAATCCAACCAATTGTATTGCAAATAAATGACCAACCTATTATAACTCAATTACTCCTAACTAGTATAAATATTATACTCCTTTATGTTTTTTAATTACGTAAAATTAACGTCTTTATGTTTTGTTTTTTTAGTATACTATATTATAAACAAAATGTATGAAAAAAATTTATTAGTTGTTTTAAAATATTATTATATACTATAAAATTGTATGAACAACAAAGTGCTTTAAAATATTATTATAATGTCACTACCCAGGGGTATCCCTAGACGTAACATGGCGTACTTGACCCCGAAGGGGTCTCATACAAGCCCTTAGCATTATCATAACATAAAGTCATAGAAATGATGCGGAATATTTAAAACTTTTACAATCGAAGTCAACTTTTTTTTATAAACGAAAATAAGAGTCTAAACCTTGTCTCAATCACCATCTAGTACAATAGAGAATACAAATAGGGTCAAATGCCCTTTACATCGATAAAGTCTCAAACATAGAAAGTAAAATAGAAGCTAAAATGGATAATGTCTTGTCCTCGAATCTTGAGGACTCACCAAGCTTAGGGAATAGTCAACCCAAGCTTCACTTGAAAGAAGAAGTATGTCTCAACGACCGGAAATGTAGAGAATATGGGTTAGCACAAATAATGTACTAAGTATGGAAGCCATGCACAAAAATCCTTAAAACATGCATAAAAGGAACATTTAGTTGAAACCATGCTTTAATCAAGTTTAAAAGCCATTATGCATATTTATGAAGAAACACAAGTCAAACCAACATATAAGCAACCCAAAGCCATACTAGTGCAATGCAAAGGTAAGATCCTATAACCCCATCAAAATGCTAAGTATCACAATTAGGCTACCAACTACATACATATATCATCCACAACCAATATACATAAGTAAGGAGTTATTCATGTTCATAACTTGTGACAAGTAAAGTCAACCTTAACATCCATACATATCTTACATACATAATCCATAAGTCTTCATAAAATAAGAGAACCTCACCATAACCCTCTTAAAGTTTACTTGTGCAATGCATAAGTGAAGTTCCATACCCCCACTCATACTAAGTAGTACCTCTTAAAAAGTCATAATTAAATTCCATGTTCTTATCATAGTTCATATGCGTACACTACAACAAAATATATCTATAGCTATAAAATTTAAGCTATGAATTCAAAAATCGTAGTTGCTACTTAGTAATAGCCACAAAATTTTGAATTTCATAGCTAGCTATAAATTCGGAAAATTTCTTAGCCATAAAAATCAAATTGACGAAGCTAATTCTTCATTTTAGCTATAATTATTAATAATTGTGGCAATAATTACCTAAATGGCTACAATTTTATTGCTACGGTAAAAGTTTATAGCTGATCATATGTTTTTGCTACGCAATAAAAGTTATTGTAGCAATAGTAACCTTTTAGCCATAATAAATTATTTGAAACAAAATATTGTAGCAAAATAAAATATTTTTCTTCAAGTTATAAAGAATTGTGACAATTGTTAAATGATAGGAGCCATAGATCTTTTCTATAGAAAAAATTTGTAGCTGATTATTAATTTTTTTCGCGGGTTAAAATTTATTATAATAATAGCCATGATAACTTATTTGAAACAAAATGTTGTAGCTAAATTTTTTTTTTCTTCAAGTAATAAAAAGATGTGGCAATAATTAAATGATATAGCCACATATTTTTTTCTATAAAAAGATTTTGTAGCTAATTATTAACTTTAAGTCATGTGTTGAAATTTATTGTAGCAATAGTAATATTTGAGCCATGATAAATTATTTGAAACAAACTATTGTAACTAAATATATATATATATATATATTTTATTTTTTTTTGCTTTAAGTTTTTAAAAAAGTAGGCAATAGATAAATTATACAGCAAAAAATTATATAGTAAATTTTGTAGCTAATTACTAATTTATACCATGAGTTAAAATTTATTATAGCAATAGTAATCTTTTAGCTACAATAAAATATTATGGTTGAATAAATATTTTTACTTCAAATTATAAAAAAATTGTTATAATAGTTGCCTAATAACTGTAATTATTTGACATGATGAAATGATATAGTCATAGATTTATTGTTGAAATAAATTCATAGCTAATCATTTTTTAATCACGAATTAATTTTTTTTATAGAAATAATAAATTTTTAGTCACATTAAATATTTTTTTCCAGACAATTAAAGTTATTATATAATATTAGTACTAATATAATCACAGTAAATAAGTTGTAACAAATTTGTGTAGTAAGATGAATATTTATAGAATTATGTATGTATATGTGTTTTTGAGAGATTTCCATACACTTTGATAAATATACTTGCTTTCATAAATAATTTTTACATGGTATCATAAAATCAAATACTCATCAAAATAATATTTAAATTGAAGATAAATTCATAGAATAAGTGTAAAAAGTAAATTAAAGAAATAATTTTTGTTATAAAATTACATAATATGAGATCATATAACTATTATATGATCTATGAATTGTATCTCTTTTATCAAACAATATATTTATTAGTCTAAGTATATATATTTTGAATTTTTATTATTTCATTATTTATTGGAATTGACATTTTAGATCCGAACATATCGTTTCTTTTAAATTTAAAATTCTATATTTTGTATTTGTAATGACCAACAATTGGATCTCTTAATTATTTAATGAGAACTAGCCACTGACTTGAACCTGTCATTACAAAAAAAAAAGTACAGATACAACGATATTTATTTAGTGACATTTGAGATAAATATCATAAAAACAACAACATTCGGCACACCGTGTCATAAAAATGATAATTTGACATAAATATTGTTAAAACAATGATATTTAATACAAATGTTAAAAATATATTATAACATTTGCTTCAACTATCATATTATTATTCGCTAATTATTGACTTTTACATTTAATATTAAAATCTATTTAAAAAAAATATTTTATCACTCTTAGTATTTAAATCTAGAAAAAATTTGTAGATGCAAAATAACATAAATATTACTAGTAATTATATAGCATCTATCTATATATAATAGGAGAGGTAAAAAGTATCACATGTCAGCACCACAAAATTTCAAATATGATAAAACTAAAAAACTAATTTAAAAATCTTTTAAATTTGTAACTTAAATTAACCAAAAAGAAATAAAAAAAGTAACCTACTAAATAATTATATGTTTCTAAATAATTCAAAAATCGTTTGAATATAAATGTTAAATTAACTAAAAATAATTAAAAAAAGAGTAATGGAATAAATAAGTATATGTTTCTTTTTTTCCTAAATTTTAAAATTGGTTGTTTTTTTTAATTTGGAATTTAAAATTTCTTCTTTTGAAATACAATTTAAATATAAAAGGCAAATTTTTAGTTAATTAATAATAATAATAATAATAATAATTATTATTACCATCATCATTATAACGATCTATCTATATATAATAATAGAGGTAAAAAGTGCCACATGTCAGCACCACAAAAATTCAACAATTTTAAAACTAAAAAATTAATTTAAAATTCTTTTAAATCTGTAACTTAAATTAACCAAAAAGAAATAAAAAAAGTAACCAACTAAATAATTATTAAAATAATAACTAGAGAATACACATTTTATCAAAATAATAAGTACTAAAAATAATGATAAACTTTATAATAGTCATAAAAGGAATTTACCCATTAATTATTATATTATAATACTAATAAAATTGGTAACTTCCTCGACATCTAATCGTTGATAAATATATAAACTATTATTTTCTTCTATGAAAAATTACAAATTAGAATTCATAATTTCAATATAATATAAAAAGTATTTAATTCACTATTTATATTTAATTATGTTTAATGATTAATAAGAAATTTTCATATATTAATTTTATGTGTTGAATTGTGTTTACTTGTTTGTATTGTTATTAAATTATTTAATATCCACTGTAGTTTTAATTATTTTTAATTATAATTTTACACGAATTTAAGAATTTAAAAAATATTTTGAACTTTTTGAATTTGAAGAAAACATATTTTAAATGAATCAACATGTCATTTAATCTTATGATATTTAATATTTTATGTGGAAAGTTAGAATTGATAAATTGTTAACATGGAGAAAAAGTTAATTCATTAATACATCATAAAAATAATAAAGGAAAAATATGTAAGAATATTTGAACTATTTGATGTTTTATGAAATAAATATAATAATAAATATAATTTTTTTCACGCAACGCGCAGGTACGTATACTAGTATAAGTTATAACTAATGAATTTAGGACTAAAAATGTGGTTAAAATTATTTGTTTAAATCTTCCCTCCCAAAATTTTCCAAAAACACAACCCTATCCCCCTCAAAATCAGAATATTCCCCCTTTTCCAATTCTCCCTCTCGCCCAAAACCCCTCAGCAATTGGTGCATAAATGTGTTCTCTTCTCGCTCAACTCTGTCTTTTTCCTTCTCTTCATCTACTACACATTGAAATAATATCGGGTAAGTAATTTTTTTTTGGATCTGAATTATTTCTTCTTTCTATGTTTGTATGTTTTCTTTACCCAAAGGTATGAAAAGTATTTCAGTTTAATAGTTTATGTTCCTTTACATTTCAAGAATCTTTAATTTTATAGCGATTTGACATATATATGAATGAATGAATCTTTTTCCAACATATTTTATTATTAGGTATTGATTATTTTGATGCCATAGTAGTTAACATTAATGGGGAGAGGGATACCTAGACCTGTAGAGAAAGGGGTGTTAGGGCAAAATACAAGTGCATCCCTAAGTGGGTTATTGAATATAACACCAAGTCCAGTGTATTATCAATCTGAGGATGAATTTAAGGACCCTTTAGAGTTTATATAAGAGATCAGCCCCGATACTGAGAAATATGATATTTGTAAAATTGTTCGACCTAAGAGTTGGAAACCTCCTTTGCATTGGATTTGAATTCCTTCACATTTCCTAAGAAAAACATAAGCTATTCATCAGTTAGTTGCATGATCTTAAATAAAGGAGTCATCATATATGCATAAAAAAATTGTTCTACCTGAAAAGAGGAAGCTCGTAAGTATTCACATCCATATGTTTTATATACTAAGTGATTGTTTAATTAACACAACGTTGTAGATTAACTCTTGATTTTCAAGGAGAAACTCAAAAATGATAAGTGTTCCATGAACTTGTTTAATTATAGTGTGATATTTACTTTGCTAAAGTGATAGTGCCATCTAAGTTGCGCGGACTCTTCACTTTCGATGTCGCACCCATGTTGGATTCTCCAAAAATACACTATTTTTGGAGAATCCGGCACACACGGCCATTTACATTTTTGAAGGGTCCGACCAACATAGAGTGCCCTTAAATTGTTTAATTAAAAGATGAATGACAAAATTCAAATGGTACACATGAATTATAATTTAGAACAAAGTTGAAAGAATTTAGAAGACTCAAAATTTTAAGTCTTACAAGAATGATATTGTCTTTGTGGGAAGAAACACTGCTATGCTTATATATTACAGTTCAAGTAAACATATTATAGAGACATCTCTATATAGACACAACATGTGGCATTGGAGGTTCTGACCAATTTGTAAGAACTACTACCCCTTTTCATGTTTATAACTTTATAATCAGTCTCTTGCAATTATGATGATCACTATTTCTAAATTATTTATTAGAGAAACCTTGCTGCTAACTACAATCTCTAAGGTTATGAAATTTTAGATTACTATATACTGATTAGTGTTGATGCTGGGAACAACGAACTAGTCCGTATGCCATTATTAACTTTCTACACTCTCGATCACCCTTTCAAGTGTTAATTTACTTACAAAACTTTCTTTAATTTCAAATTCCTTACCTCTTATTTTTGTTTTGTTTCCTGAATATCTTGTTTATTCTTCTCAATATCCATCTTGTGCCTAGAGCCAAGTTCTTTTGTTCATCACTGTAGAACCTTTCCTCTGTCTCCCATCTTTACTTTACTTATAAACTAAAAAAAATATTGTCCACTATGTGACTACTTCTATGGATGGTCAGTTGCTTAGAATTGTTTAACATTAAAAATTTATTGAAAGAGAGTTACAATGTGAAAGAAAGCTATGTTTTATTTTCTTATCAGTTATTATACTTCAAACTCATTGATGGCAATATATACTATTTTCTTATTCATAAAAGTAGCAAGCTTTTACACTGCATATTTCAGGTCTAGATACTTTTAATATGTAACTATACATACTAAATTAGAATTCTGGTAGTTATTCTCCGCTTGGCAAAGTGTACTTTTGGTATCGTTAGGTGTTGAAAATTTGCGATGTAATGAAAGCTTTGTACAGTTAATATGCAGGCACATAATTGGTATAGCCTACCGAAAGGGCAATAATTAGGTCATTCTACATGAAATTCTGATGATAGTTGATAAGAGCACCTTGCTATACACCTAAGTATCTTTGAGTTCCCTAACTAGGTGGGATTTTTCAGGCTTTGCCACAAAGTATAGAGTTATCAAACCAGGTTCTGTTTATGAGGTTCTGATTCCTCTCTTTCGCACTTCGCATCATAGACACATTAATCTAGGACTGTAGAGACAATTTCAATATTTTTTTGGACTAAGGTTGAGGCCATTCCCTCTTGACACGATATATACATAGATCAACCACAAGTTTGAGAGTTTTCTGTAGGATTGACTGAACCAAACCCTCCTTTTGGAGGCTAGCTCTTTTTGTGTATTATAGTTAAATGAACTGGTCAGACATGATGCTTTGATCTGCCATCACTCTTTGAAAGATACTTATGCACATTTCAAAGGCTAGCCATGGTGTTCAGTGTTTCTTGAACACCTTGTCACTCAATTTTGTCTCCAAAATTTTCCCGTTAGCACATAATGTATACATCCAAATTTTTCTTTCACTCCCATCTTCTTTGTTGGCTATGCTTTCTTTGCACCCTTATTTTACTTGGATTGATGCACTTAAGTCGAGCGTCTTTTGGAAACAAACTTTTTACCTTCATGAGGTAGTGATAAAGTCCGCATAGACTTTTCTCTCCAGACCCTACTTAGTGGGATTTCACTAGGCATCTTTTTTCTATCATGAGGAAAAAATATTGAAAAGCTCCTCCTTGTATTGAATTTTTTATTTTAACAAATAAATTAGTTTTTTAAATGAATACTTTATTGTATCATTTTCTTATTTGTTTTTTTGATGTTATTGTAGCTTATGGAGGAGTGACGAAATCAAAATTGATGGGGACATGAATTATTATTTTTTTTCTCTTGTGTACATTGATAAAGTTGAGTAAAATGATGTTTCACTATTTTGAATGATATTGTTAAACCTTTATTAATTTTTTTCTCTAATATATTGCATTTATGACACAATTTAAGATATTCTACTACAATTGTCTTTACATTGCATGTCAAAAATGAATTCTCCAAAAATGTTTGTGGCAACATTTTCAATTATTAAGTAATTGCCACACAAATAATAACATTTTCATTTCCATAGCAAATGAAGAAAATGTCTTGCTACAATTAGGGGTGTGCGAAAACCGATTTAACCAATAAACCGAACCGAAAAAAATACTATTGGTTTATTGATATTGGGTTATTGGGCTAATGGTTTTTAAACGGTTTTGCAAATTTTTTTATTGGGTATTGGTTCGGTTTCCGGTTTTATAATTTTTGTTAATGGTTAAACCGATAACCCAATAAGACTATACTAAATTTACTAGTCTTATTGTTAATGGTTAAACGATTGTTACTTTTACACTTTTTGTTAATGGTTAAAACGATTGTTACTTTCACACTTTTTCCTTTGAATGTGTCTAGTGTCTAAACTTGCAAGAAAAATGATTGTTACTTTTATGATTATTACTTTCATGCCAAATGCTGGAAAAATCATCTGGTTTATTTGAAAATTTTCTTATCATGTATATAATATATATGAGTATTTTCTTATTGGTTAAACCGAAAAGCGAACCGTTAAGTACCATAAACCGATAAGAAATATGTTATTGGTTTGGTTATCGGTTTGAAGTATTTACAAACCGAAAACTGATAAACCGAACCAATAACACCTAAAACCGAACCGAACCGACCGATGCGCACCCCTAGCTACAATTTATATCTTGTGACAAAAAATATGTAATTTTAGCCATGAAATTCAGAATTTGTTGCTCAACATATACTCTTATAATTGCCACATATCAAGAACATGGCTAAAAACAATTCATTTTTTGTAGCAAATGTAGAATTTTTTTTAGCTATAGTACTGTATATTTCATGGCTGAGTATGGATTCTTAGCTATAGTATGAAAATATTTGTGGCAAATACTTTAATTCATCGCTATGAATTTTTTAATTTGTAACTAGATGTGAGTAATATTACCACGAGAATAAATTAAACAAATAGCCATAAAATTTGAATTTGCGTGGCAAATAAAATAATTTTTTTGCTACAATACAACACACTGTGCCTACTATATGAAAATAGCTACAAATGTTATTTGTCGTGGCACAAGAATAAAATTATTTGTTATCAGTATATATTTGGTGGTAGAAACTTTTTACTATTGTAGCTACAACACAATTTTTTTGATGTAGTAAGTATAAATTATTAGCCACAGACCATGTAAAGTCTGTAGCTAACTATTAGCCACGCTACATCTTGCTACAGAAAGAAATAATGTAGCTAAAGTGTTTGCCTACAGAAAATTTCATATTTAGCTAGAACAAATTTTGTAGCAATAGATGCCTTTTTTTGTAGTGGTATCATATAGGGAAGATAGCATTAACCGACATAGACCATGTGAGCTACATGGAATCCGATGTTCTACCCCAACACCGAAAAGAGGTGTCCTACTTTCCTAAGATAGAACGTACATTTTAGCTTTTAGGTGAATCCACTAGCTAAAGACCTATGTGGGTACATAGTTATGGGATAATGAGATTGCTTCTAGAAACCCTAACTACTAACGTGGAGCTTTCCATCTCATGAGATAGCCATATTGGGAACCCAACTACTAGCGTGAAGGAAACCATCTCATACTCAAATCCACTCAGTGCTAAGCATAATTCCCTTTAGAATTCATATTAAGTCTTTACTTAAGTTCGTGTTCATGAGAGAATGCACTAGGCACTCAAACTAACATACATCAAAATAGCTCATAGATTCATTAGGTGAGAATGTCCTTTCAACCTTAGAATCATCAACATGTGAGTAAACCTTTCACATAACATTCATATATAGTGTTTTATGAGAATGACCTTTCAATCAACACAACAAACTTATCATAAACATACATACATACTTCATGCATAATCAAGTGTAAAGGTGTCACGACCCAAGCCTAGGGCCTAGACGTGACCGGCGAATGGGGAACCCGAAGGAACCCCAAACAAGCCTCATAGCGTATCATTACACATCCTTGGTCGCGGAAGCAATTAAAATGACCATAAGCGATAAGCATAATCAAGGGGGAAATCGGGACTAAGGGAGCAAGAGGAAAAAAGAAGAAGGAATGATACATAAATACAATAGATGAGTCAAGCTCAAGCATAATACACAACTTGTCCAACACCACCTCTAAACATGGGTACTTAGCGGGGGCCAAGACAAACTACCGGGCTCACCCTCATAGTCAAAACATAACTAAAAAGGAAAAGTCTTATACATAGCAAAAGATCATAAGCAACGTCCCCGGAATGGAAGACTCACCAATAACCTCGATAGAAAATCGTATTAGCCACGCGGAGGAGGATGGTCACGCGGTGCTCCGATCCCTACATGGTGACATCATGTAGGCATAAAGTATGCATTAGTACGTTTGAATGTACTAAGTATATGGGATGCAATTGGTGTGTAGTAGTAATTTCATACTTCAAGAGTTCATAAATAACCATAAGACCCATAAACTTGAAGTAAAATATAGGATAAATGGTTGGACTTGTGGAAAGGAAGGTTTCCACAATCAAACCCACATACCTCAACTTTGGAGAATCCTTGATGAAGATTGGAATGGAGAATTGAAGCTTGAGATTGAGTCTTGAATCCGGAATTAGAGCTTGAGATCTTTGAATTTGGTTGAAGATCTTGGTGGAATTTTGGAGAGGGCTTAGAGAGTGTTTTGAGTGTTTTGAAGTTAGAAAAAATATATGACTAAGTATGGGACATATTTCCTTTTTATAAAAAAAAACGTCCCAACACTTAGCCTAAAAAATGAGGCTTTAAAAAAAAAAACAGCTTACTGGAAATTGCAAATCTACACAGACAGGTTTTACGAAAATGATCATAACTCCCTCATTCTAACTCGGAATGAGGTGAAACCAAGTGCGTTGGAAAGCTAACTCAAAGGGCTTTAATTTAATAGGTAGAGGCCCTTCCAGTTCCTTGTGTGCTAAGAGATATGCCTCTTTAAAGTTAACCTTCAAAATCGCATTTTTTGCGATTTCGAATTTTGATACGGTTGCTCTAAAATTCGGGTTAGACCCATTTCCCACTCAATTTGACCCCATGAATAAGAATATGAAGTCAAATTTCCGAAATCATGTACGGATTTTGAGATATATGGAAATTACAATTATAGGTGTTTCCGAAGCATATTTTCAGGAATTTTTGGGGTCGTTTCAATATCTCCCCCTTGGGAACATTCCTCCCCGAATGTTAAAGTAACGTACATGAGG